>NW_011494947.1:543978-547021 GCF_000754665.1 Bison bison bison
TCTTCCGATCTTATCTTGTCCAGTTGCTGTGGCTGGTGGAGTGAGGACGCAGGGACTGGGGGCAGTGCCAGCAGCCCCGAGGACAGTCCCCAGCCCTCCCTCTGTGAGCCCGTTCCATTCTGGACTGGAGGTCCCTGTGGCCACCCCCCTTTGCCTCATCCAGGGACAGAAGGTGGCATGGGGGTGTCCCCCCTACCCCCACCATCGCCGCACAGCCGGGCAGGCCCTGACACCCCCGCCTGGCGGCCGGGCACTGTCTTTGCAGAGCTCCACGCAGGAGATCGGCGAGGAGCTGGTCAACGGGGTCATCTACTCCATTTCCCTGCGCAAGATCCAGGTGCACCATGGCGCCAGCAAGGGCCAGCGCTGGCTCGGGGTGAGTGCGGGAGGGCCCGGGGTCCAGGGGCCTCCCACAGGGATCTGGGCGCCAACCCTGCCCCCCACAGCCCAGTCCACAGTTCACTGCTCTCTTATTTGTGCGAAACATCAAAAAGACACTTTCATGCTCTTTCCCTTCACGTTAGGCTGGGATTGTAAGGTAAGGAAGTTAGAGAAGGCAAGGTTTGGAAAAAGAACAAGACCGGCAATTTATAGGAACGGATCGCCTTTAATGAGGCGAGAAGGGGCAGCAGTCAGATTAGTGAGCTGCTGCACTAACCCAAGAAAAGAGTAAGTAAATATAGGCATATATGTGGACATCTACTGTGTTAAGGGGGCCTGTTCTCCAAGGTTGTTACCCTGCAGGGCTTATTTTTGCATTTTTCCCCAGTTGTTTTTTTTTTTTTTTCTTTTTCTCTTTGTCCATTGTGGATAATCGGTAGGTGTCCTCCTTTATCTGTTTTATTGTTTGGCCACACTACGCGGCAGGCATGCGGAATCTTAGGTCCCCAGTCGCGTGGGTTGGTTCTGCGCCCCCTGCGTTGGAAGCGTGGAGTCTTAACCACTGGACCGCTGGGGAAGGCCCTGCCTCTCACTGTCACGGGTGGCCATCAGCCTGACTGCCCTTCCACACGTCTCCAACCTTACATCATTTGACTTACTAGGACTTTAAAAAAAAAAAAACCGAAGGGCTCAGGCTACTATATATGGTTCTCTACAATCACTGTGATGGAGCCCAGCCCCACAACCCCTCCAGGTCGGAGCAGGGGCCTGACGGATGCACAACCTTTCAGAAAGGAGGCCGATTGCCACCGTGACTCAGGCTTTCACTGCCCGGGACCTGGGCCGAATTCCTTTCTGTGGCCGTTTCCCCAGTGCTGCCCCGACAGCCTCTGTGTCCAGACATACTGTTCCCGGTACCCGGGGCATGAGCCTCTGTTTTCTCACCTCTAGAATGGGTCTGTTTTGCCAGAGCTCATGGGGATGATACTCCTCATATTGACGAGCTACGACCACTACTCAGCTAATAAAATGACCTCAAAGAGTTGTTTTTCATCATCCCCACCTCCAGTCCGAGCTGAGACCCTCATTCCATTCAGGGCACTCACGTTCCCATCTCCAGCCAGAGGTCACCGAGCACTTGGACTTCCTCTGAGCTCCAGCACCCCATCCACCGCCCACCCGTCGGGCCACAGTGCTGCAGCTGACCATCCATTCTCCTTTGTCTCTCCGCAGTATGAAAACGAGTCGGCCCTGAACCTGTACGAGACCTGCAAGGTGCGGACTGTGAAGGCGGGCACGCTGGAGAAGCTGGTGGAGCACCTGGTGCCCGCCTTCCAGGGCAGCGACCTCTCCTACGTCACCATCTTCCTGTGCACCTACCGAGCCTTCACCACCACCCAGCAGGTCCTGGACCTGCTGTTCAAGAGGTGAGCGCCCCGCCCCTCCCTGCCCACCCACTGGCTGTGTGTCTTGGGAATGTCGCTTTGCCTCTCTGAGCCTCAGTCTGCTCCTGTGAAAACAGGCTGCAGGAGGCCGGACCTCACAGCGTTGGCAGGACAGCAGCCTCACACCCGGTCCCATGGAAAGGGCTGCTGAGGGTTGGCGTGGTTTTAATTAGGGTGTTCCTCCACCGTGAAGGGGCTTCCCTGGTGGCTCAGACAGTAGAGAATCTGCCTGCAATGTGGGAGATCCAGTTCAATCCCTGGGTCAGGAAGATCCCCTGGAAAAGGCAATGGCTACCTACTCCAGTATTCTTGCCTGGAGAACCCTGTGGACAGAGGAGCCTGGCGAGCTATAGTCCATGGGGTTTCAGAGAGTCAGACACGACTGAGTGACTAACGCTTTCACTCTTTCCCCCCATGAAGAAGCTCTCTGCCTCCAGCCTTGGGGCAGAGTCATCTTCCCATCTGTAAAGGAAGTTCAGGAGCCTATTTTGGGGTCCCCTCCTGGGATTAGCCAGAGCAGGGATCACTGGGGGCTGGCAGAAGTCCCCAGGCCACTCAGGTGTCTGTAAGGTGCTGCTTGGGGTTCATTCATTCAGCAAATCTGTATCCAGCACCTACTGTGTGCAGGCACTTTTCTGGGCTTTTGGCTTAATTCAGGGAAGGGAGCAGATAGGAATCCTGCCCTCCCGGGCTTCCGTGCGAGTTGGGGGGTCAGCCGGTAACGCTGGACGTCATAGCAGGTACGGTAGATGTGACGTCCTCACGGCCTCCTCTAGATATGGGTGCATCCTTCCCTACTCCAGCGAGGACGGCGGACCCCAGGACCAACTCAAAAAGTGAGTGTACCTCGGGTCTGGTGGGAGGGTCTCCCGTCTACAGGGTGGGGTCCGGCGGGGGCTGAGGCTGGGGAGGCCTGGGCAGAACCCTGGCTCCTCTACATCTTGTGATTCCTGCTGGAGGGCCGAGGTCTGGGCGCTTCTGCAGGACGAAAGGGATCAGAGGGCAGTGGCTGGGGTCCCAGGTCCAGGGAGCAGGGGGGAGGCAGGGGGCTCAGAGCTGGGTCCTGAGACCAAGTTCAGGTGTAGGAGGCTCATGATGGCCGGGCAGGGGGCTCTGCTTGTCCCCTCCTCCCTCCCATGTTTATGCAGCGCCTACTGTGTGCAGCGCAGCCAGACCAAACCAATGAACAGAGGAGGCGCGGCCCTGCCTGCCCTCCT
>NW_011494947.1:547553-547747 GCF_000754665.1 Bison bison bison
CGACGAGGCAGAGCCGGAGGGTGAGGAGGGCGGGGTGGGCGCTGGACTCAGAGGGGGCGCCCCCATGGCAGAGCCAGAGGGTGAGGAGAGTGGGGTAGGCGCTGGACTCGGGGGAGCCCCCATGGCAGCTGCTGGGCTGGGAGCAGAGACTGGCCTCAGAGTGCCTGCGTGGGGACCTCCATCCGGGGTGATGT
>NW_011494947.1:547847-548834 GCF_000754665.1 Bison bison bison
GGGCACCTCCATCAGGGATGATGTTCTGTTGTGGGGTTTGGGGCCAAGGCTTCTCTGGAAGGCAGAGGCGTGCTTTCTGTCTTGGAAGGGCAGGCGTGTCGCTGACCTTTTCTCCTCTCGCAGCTCTGTCCCCAGCTCCAGTTCCAGCTCTGAAACCAGCTGCCGAGCCAGAGCCCACACTAGGCCCAGACCTCGAGCCCGCTCCGGCACTGGCCCCAGAGCCAGCCCTGATGCCAGCTCCGACGCTGCCTCCAGAGCTCGAGCCGGCTCTCTCGCAAACCCTAGAGCTCGAGCCGCCTGCAGCCCCAGACCCCCCCTGGCCTTTGCCCGTGGCTACAGAGAATGGGCTGGGGGAGGAGAAGCCCCACCTCCTGGCATTCCCTCCTGACCTTGTGGCAGAGCAGTTCACGCTCATGGATGCGGTAGGCAACCCGTCTCAGCAAGGGTGGGCATGGGCACCCTTTCCCTCTGGCCTCTGCCACCCAGACCCTCTGGGCTCTGTCCAGAGCAGCTGGTGGTGGTTTAGTCGCTAACTCGTGCCCGACTCTTGTGACCCCATGGACTGTAGCCCACCAGGCTCCTCTGTCCATAGGATTTTTCCAGGCAAGAATACTGGGGTGGGTTGCCATTTTCTCCTCCAGGGGATCTTCCCCACCCAGGAATCGAACCCAGGTCTCCTGCATTACAGGCAGATTCTTTACCGACAGAGCTATGAGAGAAGCCCAGAGCAGGTGTCCAGCCCCAAGTTCCAGTGCCACTGTTACAAGTGTCACCTGGGCAAGGCTCCTCGCCCCAAGGCCTTGGTGGCCCTCCAGGCTGTGGACCTGGGACCCTGCCCTCCACATGCATTGACTGTGGATGACATCGGGTGGAACAGTCGGAAGTTGGGTGGGGTCTGGCCCCCTTGGGAGGGGAGAGAAGGGCTCGCTGAGGTGCCGCCAACTCCACGGACCACCCCCCGCCCCGGGTCTGCTGAGCAGGCCTCAG
>NW_011494947.1:548934-550414 GCF_000754665.1 Bison bison bison
GCCTCAGGAGCTTCTGCATTTATTAGGCACCTGATGTGTGTTAGACACCAGGACAGGCAGCAGACAAAGGCTGTGGTTGCAGCGCCCAGGTGAAGGTGCGTCTGCACACGGACAGGCCTGAACCGTGGCCTGGGGCTAAGATGCCACTGGTCTGGGCAGGCATGAGCCTCTTCTGGTGCCGCAAGTCAGGATGGGCTGGTGGCAAGGCCCAGCTAGTTCTCTCCTGCCAGTTTCATCCTGGGTCGTTGACGTGCTGGGCGCCCACAGTGAGCAAGGAACAAAAGCCTGAGACTTCACCCCACAAGCCAGCTCCCCCCACCCCCTGCACCACCTCCCCAGCTTCCTGAGCTCCAGCTCTGACCAGGGACCTTGGGGAGGTTGGGGCGGGGGGTACCTGGGGTGCGGCAGAGCCGGGTGACCCTCCCCCTGCCGCCTCCAGGAGCTGTTCAAGAAAGTGGTCCCCTACCACTGCCTGGGCTCCATCTGGTCCCAGCGGGACAAGAAGGGCAAGGAGCACCTGGCCCCCACCGTGCGTGCCACCGTCGCCCAGTTCAACAGCGTGGCCAACTGCGTCATCACCACCTGCCTCGGGGACCGGAGCGTGTCAGCCCGCCACAGGGCCAGGGTGGTGGAGCACTGGATCGAGGTGGCCAGGGTATGCACACCCTCCAGGGCCCGGGGACCCACCCCTTTTCACCCCGGGATTGAGTTCAGACCTTCCCCCTGGAGGGGTTGCGTTACTCATGGGGCCCCAGGAGCGCCTCCCAGGGCGTCAGTCTCTTCCAGGAGGGAGCTCCCCGCCAAGAGAGACCAAAGCTGGAGCAGGCAAGCTGGGTCCCCCTCATGGCCTGTCCCCTTGCCCCCCAGGAGTGCCGGGTCCTCAAGAACTTCTCCTCCCTCTACGCCATCCTCTCTGCCCTGCAGAGCAACTCCATCCACCGGCTGAAGAAGACGTGGGAAGAGGTCTCCAGGTGGGCAGCCCTCTCCCCACAGGGGCTCCGAGGGCCCTCCGGCGGGTTTGGGGGCTGGCCCCCAGTGAGCCTGGGACTTGCCAGAACGTGCGGCCTCTGTGGGCGGGGTCCCCCAGGGCCCACTGGCCTTAGGCCTGCGGTTCTGCCTCGGGACTCGGTTTCCTTCTCTGCCGGGTACTGGATTGAGCCTCACTGGAGGTTTCTCTGTGTTTACCTCACAGCCACACAATTCTGTCCACTTAATATCAACATAGCACCCCATGGTCTAACGGCCATGGGGGGCCCGGGTGAGCCACAAGAGCCCCTCCCCAGGCCAAGGAGCCCTTAGCGCCCAGTGGAACCCTGTTTGAAAACCATTGCAGGCAGAGGGAATCTCTGGGTTCTTAAATATTTTGCCCCTGCGCCACCCCCAACACACACACCATTCCCCACTTTCTCTCCTCCAGGGACAGCCTCCGCGTCTTTCAGAAGCTGTCGGAGATTTTCTCGGATGAGAACAACCACTCCCT
>NW_011494947.1:550514-551947 GCF_000754665.1 Bison bison bison
GGGGCTGACATTCCCATTGGAAATTTCTGGGGAAACTCCTCCTGGGATCTGTTTGGTCCACGGGCCGGTGGCGGGACGGGGGCACTTTGGGGACAGGAGGCCCTGGTACAGGGAGGGGGTGGGGCAGGGCTGCTGCAGAGCTCTGGGGGGGTGAGGGGCGAGATTAGAGTCCCCTGGGTCCGTGCTGGTTCCCCCCACCCCCAGGCACTCAGCTGCCCCCTCCAGGGGTAGTTGGGATCCAGGCTGCGGGTTTCTTCCCTACCCAGCCCAGCCTGTCCCCAGGAAGCCAGGCTCTGCCGCTCTTCTGTCTACCCTGTCCCTGGAGGGCCGAGCCCTCTGCCTACCCCGGGACCCTACTGCAGGGGCTCCCAGCCCAGGGTCCCAGTGAGCTGGCCGGGGAGGTGGGCCTGGGGGCTGGGAGCGTGCAGCTGCCTGGGGCCTCACGCTGCCCAGGGCGGACCCTGCCAGTGCATCCTGGGGACACTTCTTGGATTCTCATCATGGGGCCTCTCTCGGCCATGACAAATACCCCAGATGGCTGGGGACAAGTGCAGGGGTCTCCGCATTCACCAGGGCCCCTCCACAGAAGCTTCCACAGCAAAGGGGAAGCAGAGCGGCAGCCCCAGCTCCCCCTATCAGAGGTGGCACCCAGGAGACCCCTCTGGAGCGGGCGAGGGCAGAGTTCTGTGCAGCAGATGTCCAGAGGGGCTCCAGGTGGTTGTGGAGCCTTTGGCACAGCGGACACCCCGCCCGAGCCAGGCGCCCCGAGTCCCTGTCCCTCTCGCCAAGGCCTGCCTGAGCTCTGAGCCAGGACCTGGTCCCTGGAGGGCGGCAGCGGGGGGTGGGTGTGTGGCAGAATTCCTGCTCTCCTCTTTGAGTCCTTCCGAGATGAGGGAGATGGGGGTGGGCAGCACAGGTGATGGAGGTGTGACCCAAGTCCTGGGAGACCCCGCAGGGGTGCTGTAGTCCTCTTTCCAGGTGAGGAGACAGGCTCAGGGAGGTTCCCACCCCCATGAGGGCTGGGTCAGGGTGCAGTTCTAGAAGTCGAGTGTGCTGGGGTGGCTGGAGCACTTGCACCAGTGGCCAAGGCCGAGGTCGGTCTGCTGGTGACGTAAGAAGGGGGGATGGGGCAGGAGGCCTCACCGACGCTGTCCTTGGCCCTGCAGGAGGGGACCTCCAAGTTTGCCACCCTGGAGATGAACCCCAAGCGAGCCCAGAGGCGCCCGAAAGAGGCGGTGAGTTTGCTTGAGGCTGGGAGCGGCGGGGGAAGCCCCTTGAGCCCCGCTCCTGGGACTGCGTTGCTGGACATGCCCGTTAGCTAGACCCCCTCCGGGCCCTGGTGGTGTCCTGACCAGCTGGTGTCCCAGGGACTGTAGCCGCCAGAACAGGGACCTGGAAGAGCTGGGCTCGGTGGGGTTTGGTGGTGGGGTTGG
>NW_011494947.1:552322-553057 GCF_000754665.1 Bison bison bison
GGGGCTGGGCTGGGCTGGGCTGGGGGTCCCTGGCCCTGCACTCTCAGCAGAGGGCGTGCCTCGTCTCACGAGAGCCGCCGCCCCTGTGTCTAGGAGACACCTGCCTGTATTAGCAATGGGTGACCAGAGCTTGGTGCCAGCGGGTGGGGCTCAGGGCTGCAAGGGGAGCAGGCTACAGCCCCTCCCTCAGGCAGTGGCTGTGGGTGGAGAGAGGCTGGGCCCTCAAGTAGGGCACAGGGTAGCCGAGCCCTCCTGCCCGGGGCCTCATTCTCTCCAGCTGTCCCCAGACCCAGAGCCTCGGGCCACCGCCCTGATCCCGCCCAGGTCCAGCTGTGTGCTACGCTGCCCCCTAGTGTTTGTTCTGGGTAGCGCAGCCTGAGCGGGAGCGAGGGGGTGATCTGGGCAAGGGGACCCTTTCTGATGGAAGCTGGCTGTCTGCTTTGCAGGGGAGACTGATCAACTTCGAGAAGAGGAGGAAGGTGAGTGGCCGCAACATCACGGGAAAGGGGCAGGTGTTGGGCGGCAAGGGAGGTCAGAGTCCCACCTGATTAGAAACCTGGCTCCACCATCTGCCTTCCTGTTACATTTGAGAGGAGAGTTGGATACAGAAACGGTGGGGGAGCTTCTCCCACTGGAGGGTGGGACAGGAAGTCGAGTCAAGAACAGCTTCGGGGAGGGGGGTTGCTGTTTAACCCCGGCTCTGAGGACAAGGTGGGAAGAGGGGACCCAGAGGCT
>NW_011494947.1:553324-555405 GCF_000754665.1 Bison bison bison
GGCTCAGCGAGGCTGAGAGGTGAGTGCGGGCAGGGGCTCGCAGGGTGTGGAGGCACCCCTGAGAGGCAGTGGGCTGGGGTCCTGGTCAGCCTCGGGCTCTGCCACTGGTGACGGCTGGGGCGCTGGACTCCGTCTGGTGGACAGGCTCAGGGTCAGAGCCCCGAGTGTGGCTTCTGGTAGGCTCATGGCCCTGCTCTGTCCTGAAGCTACACATTGTCGTGCGAGCTGGAGCCCCCCTCCGAGTCGGCCAGCAACACCCTCAAGGTCAAGAAGAACACGGCCATCGTCAAGCGCTGGAGCGAGTGAGTGCCCAGGTGGTGGGGGAAGGCTCCCTCGGGGTGAGGGAAGCTTCAAGGGGAGATCCAGACACTGGGATCGCAGCTTCTCCACTTACAGCCCTGGGATGGGCCATCTGCCTCACTTCTCTCGGCCTCAGTTTTTGCGTCTGTGAAGTGGATTGATGCTAAATGATCTGTTGGAGGCTGGACCCCATGGGGTAATTGCCTGAGCACCCGGCACAGAGGCTAGGGGACAGGACAGTAAGCTAGCTGTTCTGTGCAGCCGCCAGGCCCCCAGCGCAGAGCTCAGTACCAGCGGCAGCTGCCACTCCAAGTCCTGTGACCAACTCAGGTACGGCCCCTACCTCAGCAGCGGAGACATTGCTGACGCACTTAGCGTCCACTCGGCCGGCTCCTCTAGCTCCGACGTGGAGGAGATCAACATGAGCTTCGTCCCAGAGTCCCCCGACGGCCAGGAGAAGAAGGTGACCACCGCCCCCTCCACTTCCCCAACAGCCCTTCCCAGCCCTTGGTTCCCTGGGCCAAGGTCCCCCGCTCCATGCTAGAAGCCCCTCCTGTGCTGGACGCTGGCCCGGGGCACCTGCTGACCGTGCCGTTGCCCACAGTTCTGGGAGTCAGCCTCCCAGTCATCCCCGGAGACCTCCGGCATCAGCTCGGCCTCCAGCAGCACGTCCTCCTCCTCGGCCTCCACCACGCCCGTGGCCAGCACGCGCACCCACAAGCGCTCCGTGTCCGGGGTCTGCAGCTACGGCTCCTCGCTGCCCCTCTACAACCAGCAGGTGGGCGACTCCTGCATCATCCGGGTGAGCCTGGATGTGGACAACGGCAATATGTACAAGAGCATCCTGGTAAGCCAGGGGGCCGCCCCGGGCGCACAGACCTGTACTGACCGCCGTGGCCATCCCTGCCCCCTCCTGGAGCTGGCCTCCCAGTGGGCTGGTGAGCCGGGGGCCGCCCCGGGCGCGCACACCCGTACTGACCCCAGTGGTCATCCCTGCCCCCTCCTGGAGCTGACCTCCCAGTAGGGTGGGGAGGACGGAGGGCCAACCAGATGCAGGACTGAAGAGGCCAGTGCTGATGACCGATGCTGAGTGGTGCTGGGGGCGGTGGACCAGGGGTTTCAGCAGCCGCGGGGCAGGGCCTCCCTGATAAAGGGTCTGAGTTGGGGAGGGGCTTGTGCCTGGGGCTTGGGGGAAGCAGCAGGAGGCCCTGGGTGAAGGAACTGGCGTCGGGGGACAAGTCCGGGCGTCAGGGGAGTGTCAGGGGCCTGGACCGGGGGGAGGGAGGTGGGAGCCCCTGTAAGCTGGAGCAGAGGAGGACCACCAGGGACCCCCCCATCTCCCTGGGGGATGGGCAGGGAGGCCGGTTAGGAGGCTGCTGGGGCTGCACCAGGCTGGTGGCTGGCAGTCTCAGACACCGGATATAATTTGAAGTTCTGACATCTAGCCAGCGGGAGGCGCCCACAAACGCTGTGTGTGCTGGGGGGCAATCACTGGGGGGACTCTTCTCATTCTCCAGAATTCAGGCTGCTGATGAGCCATTTGCACACCCCCCCCCCACACAACCCTCCTACCCATCCCCACCGGGTCAGGTGCCCCTTTATAACACCGTCACCTGTGACCTGTGTCCAAGGCCTGCCTATGATCTGGCCCTCGGGATCAAAGCAGCAGGGGTCCACGCTGTGCTCCATTACAGCCTGTAGGCCACGCAGGCCTGGCATGGAGGCGGCCACCGGGCATCCAGCCAGCTCCTCCTCTCCCCTCCAGGGCGGGACCAGATGCT
>NW_011494947.1:555657-566036 GCF_000754665.1 Bison bison bison
GCAGCCCCCCAGGGGCAGGCAGTTTCTAGGTGGTGTGGCAGGAGGGGGCAGGCTTGCAGGAAATGGGGGGAAGAGCGATTGGGAAAGACCCCTCGTCATCGCACGGAAGCCTTCCCAGGGGAGCAGGAGAGCGCTGCGCTGCGACAGCTCTGAGGGCCCAGCCCAGACCCCTGCCCTGACGGCCCGGCCCCTGCTCTGTCCAGGTGACCAGCCAAGACAAGGCTCCGGCTGTAATCCGCAAGGCCATGGACAAACACAACCTGGATGAGGACGAGCCCGAAGACTACGAGCTGGTGCAGGTTATTTCGGATGATCGAAGTAAGTCAGGGCTGGCTGGGTGGGCGTTGGAGCGGGGGGGAGGTAGGGGGGTCACCATGCCCCAGGCCTGCCACCCCAGAAGGTCCCACCGGAGTCAAAGTGGGTTTTGTCCAGACACTGACCTGCCCAGCGTCTCCCTATGGCCCCTGCTGGCCACTGAGCCCTGTCTCATGCCCTTCCCTGGTCATGTACAGTCAGTGGGAGACCCCGATCAGCGCTGGCATTGTTGAGGAAGGGAGAGAAAAGGCTTTTCTCCTGGGGCAGGCAGCCACATGGCTGAGCCCACAGGCTGTCCGAAGAGGCACTTTCTGGCTGAGATGGAAAGTGTGTCCTTCAGAGAGAACCGTGCTGGCCAGGACCAGAGCCTCGACTCTGAAAGTCCATGCACACGTGACCTTGTGTGAGCCTGTCCTGGCCACTGTAACTATACCACCGCGGTGGCTTCTGAGGCCCGGGTCAGGGTGCCAGCATGGTCAGGTTCTGGTGAAGGCCCTCTTCTGGGTTCCTGGTGTCCCCACACAGTGGAAGGGGGTAGGGAGCTCTCTGGGATCCCTTTTATAAGAGCAAACATCCCCTTCATGGGGCTCCACCCTCGTGACCTCATGGCCTCCCAAAGGCCCCACCTTCCAATCCCATCACCTTGGAAGTTGGAATTTTGGGGAATTTAGAGAGAACACAAGTTAGAATTCGTAGCAGATACTGAACACAGAGACTACAGGGAAACAGCTTGGTATTCTAGAAAGGGGAAACGGGGAAAGATCGGGAACAAGCACAGACTTGGAGCCAGGCAGCGTCGGCTTGGAGACCTCAGGCAACTGACTAGAGTCCTTTGTGGCTGTTTTCCCATCCCGAGATAAGATAGGAGATATGATAGGTGGTGAGCTAATCCACGTGTATGTGGATTGTATGCTCACGCATGCACGTGTACAATCAACACACCAGAGCTGCAAATGCCGTCACTCTTCCCATCTTTCCCATGAGCTGATCGCCCACGCACAGCCATTACCCAGTTAGCAGTGACCCCTACAGTCCCTAGAAAGCATTGGTAGTCGTTCAGTCGTGTCTGACCCTTTGCGACCCTGTGGACCGTAGCCCGCCAGGCTCCTCTGTCCGTGGAATTCTCCAGGCAAGAATGCTGGAGTGGGTAGCCTTTCCCTTCTCCAGGGGATCTTCCTGACTGAGGAATCGAATCCGGGTCTCCTGCGTTGCAGGTGGATTCTTTACCATCTCAGCCACAGTCCCTGGAAGTTATTTTCTAAATCCTCTCTCACCTTCTTGCACCATTTTAGGTGAGGTGAACAGGGTGGGTGGGACTCGCCCATCTTACAGAAAAGGAAGACTGAGGCCTAGCCAGGTTAAGGACCAGAGTAAGAGCCACACCATGGAGCCCGGAACACACATTCCAGCCCAGCTGTGGGGAATAGCCGGCTTAAGGCAGAGGAGAGGGTGGGAAGCAGAGCCAAGAGCAGCTGCCTGCTGAGATCCTGGCACCCAGGGGGCGTGGAGGCCTCCCTGAAACGCTGCGCTGGGCCAGAGGCAAACCCTGCCCTTCACAGAAACCCAGAGCCCTTGTCCTAAGTTGGGTGGGTTTCAGGGGAGGTGGTCTGGGTTCTGGAAAACTTACTCCACCTGGAGAATCCTGTTCATTGGAGGCAGCAGGGGACAGGACAGGGCAACCCTTTGCCAACTGCAGGCCAAGGTGGGGCTTTCTAGAGTCAGAGCCTGTTTTTAAACAAGAGTCGTTGGTTTCCATTGGTGCCTCAGTAAAGCGTCCCAGGCAGGTGTCACTACGAGGGGTCCTGGGTGGCCCTGGAGTTGCACTGGGCGCCTCGTGTCTTGGATCAGGCCTGCCCTCGGGCAGGGGTAATCAGAGCCCCTGACTGGGGCTCTCAAGTGGTGCGGTGTGCTGTGGGGTTCCCGTAAGCCCAGCTGACCCTCTGCCCCTTCCTGACCAGAGCTGAAGATCCCTGACAACGCCAACGTGTTCTACGCCATGAACTCTACCGCCAACTATGACTTTGTCCTAAAGAAACGGACCTTCACCAAGGGGACAAAGGTCAGACATGGAGCCAGCTCGACCCTCCCCCGCATGAAGCAGAAGGGACTCAAGATTGCCAAGGGCATCTTCTAACCGGTCCTTAGCTGCCAGCCACAGAGCCGCCCTTTCCAGGGTCTGTCTAGCCAGGCGACTCAGCACTTACAGACTTTGGTGAGCCAGGCCAGGCGGACACCTCTGCCCGACCCGCCCAGCCCAGGCCACCCCCAGACTCCAGTCTCACCGCAGACCTCCCCCGCGGCCGGGATTGACGCCTCTGCCGACAGGCTGACCTGGCCTCCCGTGGACCACCTGCTGCCTTAGGTGCCTTCTGCTGTCTGGAACCGGAAGACTAGCTGAACCTTTGCCAAGGAGCGCGGCCAGTGGGCACAGAGCCCTGCCTGCCGCCGGGCCCGGCCCCCCCACACACTGCCCACACACCCTCCCAGGTGTGGACCGCTGCCACCCGTGCCCGTGGGCACCCCCAGGGCACCCACTGCTCCACCGGGTCTCACCACTGCAGTTCTCTCCTCCCACCACTCTGGCCTTGTCTCAGGCTGCACCAAAGATTCCATCATCAGGGCAACCAAAGGCGAGGGGAGTCTCACCCACTGCCCACTCCAGCCCTCCGCCGGGAGAGAGGAGAAAGAGAGAGAGACCGCCTTCACGGCCCAGACTCTAACTGGTGGGTGAGGATGGTCTCGGCTGAGTCCCACCGATGTCGGATCTCCTGACCCTGCAAGCGCTGTTCACTGCCGCATCCTGGGCTTAGCGAGACCACGCGAGACGGGGGTTAGTGGGAAAAGGAGGGGTTGGGGGGGAGGGGAGGGGGACTGAATATTTGTATAAACGGTGAAAAAAAAATGTTTACCAGTTGGGGAGGGGCAATATTTATTTGTTGTAAATAGCAGATGCTAGACTTGAATCTTATATTAAAATCCTGTTTCTACTATAGCCTGAGAGTTGTGGTAAATTTGTTCTTTTCAGGGCCCGTGCTCATTTAAACAAGACACAGACTCTCACGTTCTGTGTTCAGGTAGAAAATCTGCCAGGGTTATTGGTTTATTTTGGGCAGGAAAAGCAAGAAGGGCCGGCCAGCCTTCTCAGGCTCTCTTTAGGAAATGGAGACATTCACCTTTCACAGACCGTATATTCACTTCAATATCATTAAACTGGGCCACACGCTGAGACAGCTCCTCAGAACCCCTGGTATTTGAATTTGGAAGGGCTTTCACATGGCATAGTGACAACCTATGAACTTCCAGTGTTTTAAAAAATAATATTTTGACGGCTCGGAAGGTGAAGAATCTGCCTGCCGTGCAGGAACCACAGGAGATGCAGGTTCGATCCCTGGGTTGGGAAGATCCCTGGGCGTAGGAAATGACAACCCACTCCAGTATTCTTCCCTGAAAAAATCCTATGGACAGAGGAACCCGGAGGGCCACAGTCCACAGGGTTGCAAAGAGTCAGACGCAGCTGAGCACGACAGAAAGTGATGGAGTGAGGGGCAGTCTCTCCACGGAAACAACGATTAAGCTGGGGGAAAAGCTATCAGAATCAATTGTTTTGCGGCTCAGGAATGTTATCAGACACCACACCTAGGAGAGTGCTTGAAGGAAGGTGATGCTGCTGAAACTCTGCGCCAGGTCACACACTGACCCCCTGAGACGGGGGGCAGAAGATGCAGTGGCTGCACACAAGGAACACAGGTCTCGCAAAACCAGTTGGGGAAAGTGACCACAGAAATGGAAAACAGCAGCCCTCAGGCAACACATGTAGATCCTGAGGAGGGGGAGGGTCTGATTTCCAGAGCTGCCGTGTTACAATGCTCAACCTCTGGTTCTCAACAGATCACAGACCATATCAAGAAACTGAAAATAGGGCTTGTTCACAGGAAAAACGGCATTTGACAGAAACTATACCTGAGGAGGCTCAGATATGAAAATAATCACAGACATTAAGTGAACTGTGTTAAATACGCTCAGCTGAAAGAAACCGTGACAGGAAACTGAAGGAAATCAGGAGGACAATGTAAGAACACGTAGGGATTTAGTGAAAAGGTAGAAATGACAGGGACGTCCCTGGTGGTCCTGTGGATCAGAGTCCACCTGCCAGTGCAGGGGACACGGGTTTGGTCCCTGACCCGGGGAGATCCCACGTGCTGGGAGCAACCTGGTTCATGTGCCGCAACTACTGAGGCCACGCTCTGGAGCCCACGAGTCACAACCACAGGGCCTGTGTGCCGAAACCACCGCGCCCCTGTGCTGCAGCCGCTGCCACCCACGCGCCTAGAGTCTGTGCTCAGCGACGGGCGCAGCCAAAGAGCCCCGCAGCGGACAGGAGCCCCCGCTCGCCACAACTAGAGAAAAGCCCAAGCAAGCGATGAAGGCCCAGCCCAGCCAAAAATTAAATACATAAAATTTTAAGAAAAGGTAGAAATTCCAAAAAGAAATCAGATGGAGATTCTGGAGCTGAAAAGTACACTAACTGAAGTGAAAAGCTCACTGGAGGGGTTCACTGGCAGATTTGAGCCCGCAGAAGAAAGAATCCATGAACTTGAAGTTAACAACTCGTTGACCAGAGAAGTACTAAATTATTTTTTGTTACCTGAACATTATTGACCGGAGACATTTCAGTATGCACTTATATGACAAATCACTGGCCACAGGTGTTCATTTCAGCAAAAATCCCCTGGTCAGTAAAGTGTTACAGCAATTGAAGTTATTCTGTCTGAGGAGCAGAAAGGAGAAAGAAGGAAGAAAATTGAACCACCATCGATTGTAACAACATATGCATATGAGAGTCCCAGAATAAAAGATTATTTGAAGAAATAATGGCTGAAAACATCTCAGATTTAATGAAAGATGTAAATCTACGTATTAAGAAGCTCAGTGAACTCCAAGCAAGATAAACTCAGCCACACAAAACATGTCACAACAGTTGTTGAAAGACAAAGAGGAGATCTTGAAAGCAGCGAGAAAGAAAACAGTCCTGTGGAAGGGCTGTCCCCAGTAAGATTAACAGCTGATTTTTTTTTCATCAGAAACAGTGGCAACCAGGTGGCAGTGAAATTGTTGGGGTCCTTTAATGAACCTGGCGGTCTGGAGTCAACAATAAGAAAGTGGAAGAGAGAGAGAAAGACACAGGGACCCAAGCTCTGATGGAGCAAAGCTATTTTATTAGCAGAAATGCAGGCTTATATATCTTCAGTAAGATGATTACTCAGCTATTACACAGGATGAAATTTTATCAATAGCCACAATATGGATAGTCTAATACATACAAGGTCACTGACGCTGAAAAGAGTCATTGAAGGGAGTTACTGAAAGGAATCCAAGTAGATACTGTTTCTCATGATCTCAGTCCTGGGAGCTGCGTGCAGCTCTACTCATTCTTGGAATAGGAACTGATAAGGAACAGAGAATTTATGAGAAACAGCACATAGAAATCCTCCTGTTAAACATTCCCTGACAATTCCCCCTTATTTATGTATAATATTTGTAAAAAGGGTTCTGACCATTTGAGTTTGTTTTGTTTTAACAATTTTTGCATGAAGGCAACAGTAAACGACAAATATAATTGTCAAGACAATCACCAAAATTACAGTTCCAGACCTGATGCTGGTGAGTAATGTTTTGAAACCATCTGTGTGGGTCTAGCCCAGATAATTGATCAGCTAGTTGTTCAGCTAAAGTTTCCAAATTAGTGGAAGAGGGCAGATGTTTAGAAAAGGTTTCAAAGATTTCCTTTTGTAATAATTGTACATTCAGAGAGGCATTATCATGTATGTTTTGTAAATGAAATTTGATTTGTTCCCAGTTGTAGGCACTATTATTGAACAGGAGTAACACAAAATTGAGTAGAATTCCAGTCCCATTTTAGCATCACCTGTTTTTGTGCATCTATTAATTGATCTCCAACCCATCTGATGGCTGTTTTTAGTCCCTGTATTTCATCTTGAATGTCCTCCTCTATCTGAGCCTGAGTGGCCCACATAGTATGAGCATCTTGAGTCGAATTTTGGATCAAATTTTGTGTCTGAATTGAGGTTTGTAAAGCGACGCCAGTGACGGCAGCAGTGGGGCAAATAGCTATTAATCCCCAAATGCCAAGAATCAGCCATCCGATGAATCGTTTAGATCGCTGGAGCAGTTTAGTAAGTAACCGGCAAGCAAGTCCAGCCATGGGGCCTTCTTCCCAGGGCTGCTGGAGATTTATTGGTAACCAAAGACTACGTCGAGATCAAAGAATCAAAAGGGATTCATTTCTTAAGGAAACAGAAGAGTTAAGTATATAATTTGCAATTTATACAAGTTACAGAACGTAAAGTCTTATTGAATTGTTAACTTCCTATAGCTAGAACAAAAGGAAGTGGAACATAGGCTTGTATAAAATATGATAGATTATAGCGAAAGAAATAATTACTATGACTACGACTGGTTCCTGTGAAATGTCCGGTCCAAGTCCCAAGTTCTTCGGTGCTTGCAGCAAGTTTCTAGATGTCCCATTGTTCAGGCCCAATCTGTTTATCGAGGACAATTGGAAGATGACAGGGGGCCATTGCACCGTCAAGCCACCCAAGAAGTCCTCTGTCATGGTAATGCTCCACTGTAGTGGTAGTAACCCTCTATGCTATCTGAGGAGCATAATCATACACAGTGCTGTTAATATCATCTGAGCAGTTAGATAACCACATACCATGGGGTCCCCAGTAGACAACTGTATGATTAGCCACAAACATTAATTTTCCTGATTTGGCCTGACATTTGTCCCAACAAACAGGAGTATATTTAAAGTTCTCATTAGTAAACCCTTTGCATAGTGTTCTTTATTCTTTCCCTAATTCTTTCCCTAAAGTTTCAGTAGTATAAACACAGTTCACAGACAAAGAAAGGGCAGTAAATAATCCAAGCAATGTGTGGAAGTTCCTTTTTAGAGGCAGGACAAAAGCCCATGTTTGTCGACTAACATTAATACATAATTTTGTTGGGCCCATGTGTAAAGGAAGGATTTCATAGCCTAGAGAAATGTTAATGAGCCTTCCTTCTTCCTCAGGATGAGAGGGCCCCTCCAAGCTCCAAGGAGGGGGCATATGTGTTGAGTCATTAGTGGATACGATTGGGCCTATATCTGTCCATTCTATAACCTACAATAAAAGGGTGGGGTAGGTATATAAGCCCAGTAAGTGTGATCAATCAAGTCAGCCTGCGCGGGGGAAGCAAAAGCAAGCAAAGCAAGCATAGCGACAAAAATATTTCCAGGATTCCGAGGCATTGCCTGTCGAGAAATCAGATTTTCAGCTCGATTAGTAAGGGTTTTTATCTGTCCCCAAGTAGGGAGATCATGAGGTCGATGATGTCGAGTGCGGCGTTTTTTTGGAAATTTTTAAAGCTGCCATGGCTTGTATTGGAATTTCTTCCTCTTGGGGTTTTTGTTGTTTCATCTCTAGTTTGAATGCTGGGGGCTCCCTTAGGTCGAATCTTCGGAAGAGGAAGCCACGTGAGTTCATTGGATCCATCTGGAGAAATGCAAGCATACCCCTTTCCCTGTAAGAATAGTCTCCTAGATTTCCATTGATCAGTTAACCCGCCTTGATACCAAATGGGCAGAGGAAGGGAGGTGTCCTTCAGTGTCTTGAAATGTTTTTCTGCTTTTGTCAAAATATCTCCCTGCAGTAAGTTTAAAAAATTTTAAAACAAATAAAGCTATATGAACAATAGTTATAGGCTTAAAAAATATATTGCGTTGGAATCTAGTAACGTCTGCTCTGGATAAGGAAGGTAAATGTGTTTCTGTGTATTCCCCCTTATTTAATTTTTTATTTGTAGTTTCAATGTGTAATGTGTTTGTTTAATTATGTCTTGTGTTTGTGGATTATAAGGAATGTCTGTAATCTGTTTAATAGAGAATGAATGTAAAAATTGTTTGAACTGCTTAGAAATATAGGCAGGGCCATTGTCTGTTTTTATAGAATTAGGTGTTCTCATTATGGCAAAGTAAGCTAACAGGTGGGTTATAACATGTCGTGTAGTTTCACCTCGGAGAGGTGTGGCCCCTATAAAAGAAGAATTTGTATCGATCGAGACATGTAAGAAGGAAGAGGAAGGAAGTTCAGGACAATGAGTTACATCCACTTGCCATAAAATTCTCTTTCATTTGTTATAAACCTTTCTTATATTTTTGTATTTATCATTTAATTTGTTATACTTTATACCTTTTTATTAAAAATATACATCTTATTTTTCTTTAGCAACCATGAAGTGTCTTGTATATTAGCATTTTATAGATTGGTGAATATATTTATTATATATATTTTAATAAATACATATTTATATATAAGTATATATTATATATTTATTAATAGTCTAAAATCTCTGTAAGAAAAACTTTCTATAAAAGGAAGTTAATGTTCAGTAATTAATGTTTTAAAATCTTATTTTATTTGGAAATGACCTAGCTATTTAATAAACTTTTATTATTTAGTTTAGTACAATTCTAGAGATTTAAGTTACCCCAATCCTAAGAGATTATTTTAGATTCTAATAATAGATTATTTTATTTAAAATGTAATTATTTTTAATAGAGTTTATCTAAAAGTTTTCATATCATTTATATATTTATATATATATATATATAAATTTACCCTTTTCTTGACAAATTTAGTTTACCTTAAACCTAGGCATAATAAAAGTATTACATAATGTTGTTGACTTAAGACATGTCTTAATTAGATTAGTAAACAATTACATTTAAATTATATTTAAATAAACATTTAATATTGAATTTTTTTCAGTTCATGTGAACCTGAATTTAAATAGAGCTCATTAATTTCATATTATTCAAAAACAAAGACAGACATTTAGACATAGATAAATCTAGATAGACAGGCATCATTTTCCGTTTGAAATTTAAAATATCTTTTTGCCTTTTTTTTTTTTGAGTTCCACCAATTTGTTTATGGCTGAAGTCCCAGACAGAGTGGGCTGTGTACCCCAAGGACATGATAAGAGTTAACTTTAGGTTTTTTTCTTAGACCTGTTTTTGTTTCCCAGGCAGAATTGGCACTCCAAAAAAGTATTTTAACAAGTTAACCTTTTCCTAACTGCACGTGTAAGAAGAATCATTTTTCAATTTCAAAAAAGATTTTATTTTAATCAGTTTTCTCTGGAGTCTAAAGAATATCATGTGGAGAAGGCAATGGCAACCCACTCCAGTACTCTTGCCTGGAAAATCCCATGGATGGAGGAGCCTGGTAGGCTGCAGTCCAAGGGGTCACAAAGAGTCGGACACTTACTGAGCGACTTCACTAATAAAAAAAAAATAATAAAGAATATCATGGCCATTCAGTGTCAAAAATATCATTTCTCCTATTTGTAGTTACAGTATATTATTAATGATATATGCATGAGGAAATTGCTATCACATTGGATGTAAAGCCTTGGCTACAAAATTTTGACAAATAGTAGGACTGTTAAGCATACCTTGAGGTAATATAGTCTATTGAAATCTTTTATAAGGCCTGATATGATTAGGAAAAGGAAGAGAGAAAGTGAATCTCTCCCGGTCTAAAGGGTGTTCAGTTCAGTTCAGTCGCTCAGTCATGTCTGACTCTTTGCGACCCCATGAATCCCAGCACGCCAGGCCTCTCTGTCCATCACCAACTCCTGGAGTTTACTCAGACTCACGTCCATCGAGTCTGTGATGCCATCCAGCCATCTCATCCTCTGTCGTCCCCTTCTCCTCCTGCCCCCAATCCCTCCCAGCATCAGGGTCTTTTCCAATGAGTCAACTCATCGCATGAGGTGGCCAAAGTATTGGAGTTTCAGCTTTAGCATCAGTCCTTCCAATGAACACGCAGGACTGATCTTTAGGATGGACTGGTTGGATCTCCTTGCAGTCCAAGGGACTCTCAAGAGTCTTCTCCAACACCACAGTTCAAAAGCATCAATTCTTCAGCGTTCAGCTTTCTTCACAGTCCAACTCTCACATCCATACATGACCACTGGAAAAACCATAGCCTTGGCTA
>NW_011494947.1:566136-581000 GCF_000754665.1 Bison bison bison
TCAAAAGCATCAATTCTTCAGCGTTCAGCTTTCTTCACAGTCCAACTCTCACATCCATACATGACCACTGGAAAAACCATAGCCTTGGCTAGACAGACCTTTGTTGGCAAAGTAATGTCTCTGCTTTTGAATATGCTATCTAGGTTGGTCATAACTTTCCTTCCAAGGAGTAAGCGTCTTTTAATTTCACAGCTAAAGGGTGTAAAGGTATATTTAAAAAGCAACGTTGTAAATCAGTAATAATAATGCGCCGATTTTGAGGAACAGCAGTAGGCGATGGGATCCCTGGTTGTAATCACCCATAGGTTTCATAGATGCATTAACTTTTCTAAGGTCTGTTAAGAGATGCCATTTGTTAGATTTCTTTTTTATAACAAAAATAGGAGAGTTCCAAGGAGAGAAAGATTCCTCAATATGTTTTAATTCTAATTGTGTGTGTGTAAGTTCTTTAGTAGCCTGTTATTTTTCTTTCATAAGGGGCCATTGCTCTGTCTAAATAGGCTGGTCATTCTTTCAAGTTATTTTAATAATTGCTTTGTGGTGAGCAGTGGCCCCTAGGAAAAATGTGGAATGTATATCTGAGTTTGCCATTGCATAAGTAAGTCCTTTCCTATTAAATTACGGGTGCATCTGTCACTTATAATGCTGTAGGCTGCCCTTTTGGTCCTTCATATGGGTAGATTTGAACATTTGGATAAATTTCTTGTACTTTGGTTTGAGAAATTTCTGCAATTTGGCAAGAGATTTTTTGTATAGGCCAGGATTGGGGCCATAAGTGTTTGGAAATAATAGTAATATTAGATCCAGTGTCGAGGAAACCAGAAAATCTTTTACCATTAATTTTGATATTTATATTTGGTCAGGCATATTCAGATACCAATGATGTCCATAAGGATTGTTTTTGATCTGTACTGCTGAATCTGCCTGTCCGTACATCATTAGAGGAGTTAATAGAAATGTAAGGCAAAAGAAGTAATTGAGCGATTTTGTCCCCCTTTCTGAATTGCCATAGAATCTGAGATGACATCATGATTTGAATTTTTCCTTTATAATCTGAATTAATTACTTCAGGGTGAACAGCAGTTTCTTTAGAAGTCAAATTAGATTGCATGAGTAAAAGACCAATGGTTTGTGGGGGCAGGGCCCCAAAAGTCTGGTAGGTATTCTAGAAGGGACTGCTTGAAGGTAAAGGGAAAGATCATTTAGGGCTGGTATATACTAGCGGCACTGCCACTGCCGGATGCTGAGGGTTTGAGGGAAGAGATAGAATTTGCCCCTGGTTTTTGTTGAAGGGGACCTGGGGGCTCCCCTGCTTGGAGTTTTCTGGAATAGGTTTTCCTTCAATATCAAATTTAGGTTTACAATCTTTGGCCCAATGCATTCCTCTACGGCAGCGAGGGCAGATTCTTGGAGGTTTTTTATTAGCCTTCTTAAATGGTTTTTATCTGCACATGTAAAGCATCCTTCATTTTTCCCTTTCTAAAGGCAGTAGCCATCGTCTCAGCTAGCAGTTGCATCTTTTGAGTTTCTGACCCTAGATTGCGACAAGCCTTCAAATAATCAATAATAGTCCCAGTCTCATGAATTGGAGCTCTTTGACATTCCTGATTTGCATTCTCATAAGCAAGTAATTTCTCTAGCTGTTTTTTGGCTTCTTCTCCGACTACAATACGGGAAATAGCAGTTTCCAATCTAGCTAAAAAATCAGCATAACTTTCATTAGGTCCTTGTAATATTTCAGTGTAGCTACCTGTGGGCTCTCCTTGAGGAGTCATTCGATCCCAAGCTTCAAGGGCCACCGTTTTAATTGTTGGTATAATAAGGGAGGGCACTGTATTTGAGCTTCTATGGTATCGAATTGTCTGGAGCCAGTTAACATTTCAAAAGTAATTTGGTTTGGGGAGTGCCAGCTCGAGCATTCCTATTAGCATGATCCCTGGCTATATCATGAAACCACATTATTCATTGAAGATACTCTCCTGGTTTAAGGACAGCTTTTATTAAAGTTCGCCAATCATTGGGAATAAAGTTTCCAATAGAAGATGCCACAACATTTAGAAGCTCTTTAGTAAAAGGCGGATGTGGGCTATACATAATTATAGCCCTTTTCATTTGTTGCATGTAAAAAAGATTAATACCATCATATTGAGGTATTATGGGTCCTTGAGCATCAGGATTTCTTAAAACTGGAAAGGCAGAGAAACCATCGGCTTCAGAGATTTGTGATTGCAAAGCCAGTGATTCAGAGAGCCTCTGTCGTGGAGGAGAGTGAGTAAGTGCTGATTTTTTTGCAAATGTGAGTCTGTGTTAAGGACTTATTATTATCTAAAAAAGTATTGCCGGTTTTGGTGTCAAAAGGTGTCTCAGGAGAGTCGTTATCAGAACTGTTAGGTTCTAGCAAAGGAGAGCTCTTTGGAGTTGCGCCTGTTGGCAGAGGAGGAGCATTTGGAGTAGCCGGGGTAGGATTAGTGAGAAAATTTCGAAATATTTTATGTTGTTTTAATTGGGCCTTTTGTAAAGTTTTATCATTTAAATTATATTCATGTAAAATGTGTTCTATCTGTTGTTGAATATTGGGAGGGTTAGAATTTACCTTGAAATGGCAGAATTACAGCTTTAATGAGAGCCCATAGGTGCCAGAAATCAAATGGAATATTTTTTCCCTGTTTGGTGGCTCGTTCAACATTTTCTTTGACCTGGTGCCAAATTTCTAAATCAAAACTGACCACTGTTTGAAAACAAGCCTCTATTCATTGGCACGAAACCAGAAGTCCCTGAGCTTTAAACAAATGGTGAGGTGAAGTAGAGAAATGACGGGGCTTTGCAGCTGTTTGACCCGTGTCTTAGTACTTACCGACCTCAGTAGGTCCCTGAGTCACTCCGTCCGAAATGCCACATATGCCAGAGTGCCTGTTTCTGGGTGCCACTTGTTGGGGTCCTTTAATGGACCGGAACCTGGCAATCCGGAGTTGACAATAAGAACGTGAAAGAGAGAGAGAGAGAAAGAAAGACACGGGGACCCAAGCTCTGATGGAGCAAAGCTATTTTATTAGCAGAAATGCAGGCTTATATATCTTTAGTAGGATGATTACTCAGCTATTACACAGGATGAAATTTTATCAATAGCCACAGTATGGATAGTCTAATACATGCTGAAAAGAGTCATTGAAGGGGGTTACTGAAAGGAATCCAAGTAGATACCGTTTCTCATGATCTCAGTCCTGGGAGCTGCGTGCAGCTCTACGTGTTCTTGGAATAGGAACTGATAAGGAACAGAGAATTTGTGAGAAACAGCACATAGGAATCCTCCTGTTCAACATTCCCTGACATAACATATTTCAAATGCTGAAAGAAAAAGAATTCTAAATCCAGTAAACTATTCTTTAAGGATGAAAGGAAATAAAAATGTTGCCAGATAAACAAAGTTAAGGGAGTCTGTTATGAATAGTCGTGCCTACAAGAAATTCTGAAGGGAGCCCTTTAGGCCAAATGAAAAAGCCCTAGACGGTAACTCAAAGCCATGTGAAAAAGTAAAGAACGCTAGGAGAAGTAACGAATTGGTAATTCTAAAGGCCTTTATCGTTGTAGTTTTGTTTGTACCTTTTTTCCCTGTGTGACTTAAAATGCAAATTCAGGGACTTTCCTGGTGGTCCAGTGGTTAAGACTCCACGTTCCCAGTGTAGGGGGTCCAGGTTCGATCCCTGGTCAGGGAATTAGCTCCCACACGTCTCAAGGGAAGATCAAAGATTCTGAGGGCTGCAGCCAAGACCTGGCACAGCCAAAGAAACAAATATTTTTTTAAAAAAGAAAGAAAATGCCTTGAGACAAATGAAAACAAGAGCAAAGCATCACAAAACTTACAGGATACAGAAAAAGTAGTGCAAAGAGGAATTTTACAGCTTTCCACACCTACATTAAAAAATAAGTCTTCAAATCAGTAACCTGACTATACATGTAAAGAATTAGAAAAAGAGCAAACTAAACTCCAAGCCAACTGAAGGAAGAAAACGATGAAATGACAGTGGAGAGAAACAAAGCAGAGCTTAGGAAAATAGAGAAAAGTCAACAAAACCAAACCTTGATTCTTTGGGGAAAAAATTGACAACATCGGCATTCAAATTACTAAAATCTGAAATGGAAGTGGGAACATCGTCACTGACCTTACAGAAATAAGGATTATAAGAGAACACTGGGGCTTGCCCGGCAGTCCACTGGTTAAGAATCTGCCTGCCCATGCAGGGGACATAGGTTTGATCCTCGGTCCAGGACGATCCCACATGCCGCGGGGCACCTTAAGTTTTTGTGCTCCACAACTGCTGAGCCTGCGCGCAGAGCCCACGTGCTGTGACTGCTGAAGCCAGGTGTGCCTAGAGCCTGTGTTCTGCAACGAGAGGACACCACAATGAACCCACGCACCACAGCTGGAGAGTAGCCCCTGCCGTCTGCAACTAGAGAGAGCCCACGTGCAGCAACAGAAGACCCAGCCCAGCCAAAAATAATAAATAAATTTTTAAAGAAGAAAGACTTGAAAAAGGAATACCACGCACAATTGTATGCCAACAATATGCATGGTAATAGTATTCAGCGTAAAAAGGAGTGGAGTTCTGATTCATGCTACAACACGGATGGGCCTTGAAAACACAGGTTCCACTTGTAAGAAACATCTGGAATAAGCAAATTGATTGGAACAGAAACGAGAACAGATTACCAAGGGTGGGGGCGGAGGGAAGATGGGGAGTTAATGCTTAATGAGTATAAAGTTTCTCTTTGGGGTGATGGTTGCTCAACAGTGTGAGTGGAATTAATGGCACTGAATCATCCTTTAAAAAATAAAATATTGATTTAATATCTAATTAATATTTCAATACATGTTTATAAAAGTAACATTTTATGTTATATATATCCCAATTAAAAATTTAGAAAACTTCCTTGAAAGCTGCTTTTCTACAGCTTTTGAGGAAGACGGAACATTTTCTGCTTATCTCATTGGAGTTTCTTTTGACCACCAGTCTACCACTTGTAGATGGTTATAGATGGTTGGATGGCATCACGGACTGGACATGAGTTTGGGCAAGCTCTGGGAGATGGTGAAGGACAGGGGAGCTTGGCATGCTGCAGTCCATGGGCTGCAAAGAGTTGGACGAGACTTAGTGACGGAACCACCACAAGGGAAACCACTTGTAGGTTTCAAGGTCAAAGTCTGGAATTCCATCAGCACTAATGGGGAGAAATTGTAAACAGATTAAAAAGTGAGAGGAAGCAGGCCAGGGGGGCGATTATCAGCCAGGGACTATGGACAGGGGGAGATCTGCATTCACCCAACTCTGGGGCCCCATGATTGACCCTTGACCTCCTGGAATCCCTGTCTCTCACCTCAGAATTCCTTTTCCTGCTCATTTCATATCTGTGGCAAGTATTTGTGACGCAGCTGTTAAAGCCACAGCTGGGCCTCATTCCTTAAGCGTTTCGGCTCCTTGTGAGCTGGGATTTCCAGCAACTCTAGGGTTTCTGCAACTTTTAAAAAAATTTTATTTTTAATTGAAGGACAGTTGCTTTACAATATTGCTTTGATTTCTGCCATGCATCACCATGAATTAGCCGTAGGTGTGCGTATGTCCTCTGCAACTCTTTACACAATTGTTTTCACCTAGGATCTCGCTAGGAGGTAACGTGCCTCTCTATGTCAGGCACTTGGGGCCACTCATCCAGGCTGTCATCTGACAAATCCCGGGTGAGCGCTGGTTCTTCAGGATAAGGGGGCTCATTCCTGCCAGTGAAGGACCCCTACGCTGCCCTTCTCTGGCTGAGACAGAGTCAGAGATCGTGTAGTTCAGAGGTCCACCGTCTCGCACAGTCACCAGTTTACAAATGCAATCGTGTTGGTACCAACTTTACCTTGAAGGGCAGCTGGACTGGAGCCCTTCGAGCTGCAGCCCTAGGATGGCTGCATTCTTTGACCAGGTCTATGTTGTGGGTATGTCATGGGGAGATGGGAGGCTTGACCCTTTTCTGTGGGAAAGGCTGAAAGATGAGGTGTAGGGGGCAAGGGATGCTCCCAAGACTGCCAACCCACAGGCACGCTCGGGAATAGCCTTGCCCATGAAATATCGAAACACCATGTCTCATCAGGGTGGTGAACAGACTCTGACCAGAGCTCCTCTGCGTGTCCCCTCCAGGCTTTACCCTAATAGGAGCTAAAGGGTCATCTCTTGGCCCAGCAGGGAGACTCCAGGACCCTGGACTGGCCTCTAGCCTGCACCTCGGTAGGTATTTTCTGCTTCATGGCCTGGAGAAAGCCTGGAAAGGCAAGAGCCGGACGAATCACAAGGCGTCCCCACGGCTGCAGGGGTGTCACCCAGACACACGGCCAGGCTCGCTTCTGCCTCGCTGTGTCTGTGCAGCATGGGGACTGGGCACACATCCTGATGCAGCCCAGCCCTCCGGGGACGTGATTTCCTGCATGACAGGCACAGCTGAGCTGTCCCCCAGCGCGGGAGGGAAGTGCCATGTCGCAGGATAGTCCAGGCCCCGAGGAGGCTCCTGAGAACAGACCCCGCAGGTACAAACACTTCATTTGTGGCAGAGGGCAGGTAGATGGCATCCTTGGCTCCATCGGCCGAGAGCAGGGATGGGCCCCAGGAGAGCCCGCGCTGGGGACATCTCAGTCTTTCATACTTAAGAGCCCTGGACCAACCAGGAAGCCCAGCGCAGACAAGGTGGTCACGGGCCAGGCTGGTGTGCCTCCTGCTCCCCGGGGGGCTGCGTTTGCCCCTTGTTCAGCTCTGCTGCCTGGGGCCACAGGACTCACAGCCCAGGCTCAGCCCGTCGTCTGTGGCTGGTGAGTGTTGAGGCTGGCTGAGCATGGGTTGAAAATTTTCCAAACATGGAGCATTTCAGAAGGGAGTGGATTTATTAAGAACGAGGAGTAGAGATCAAGTGGGCACAGTGAGCGCAGTGACCTCCTGACATATCAGGGAAGAGTCGACAGTTTTCCTGAGTTAATAGCAATTCTTAGAGCCTCGAGACAAAATTCCTGCCGGAAGGTTGGCATTAGGTTATTGGTTAGGGCGCTAAAGGGTGCTCAGTGGATTGGGTATCTTTGCCTAAGAGGGATCCAGGAAGAAGCTTGTTAGTGATCATCAGGGCCTTTGGCAACAGTTACACAGGGGCTCAGTCGGCTTCAGAGGTGATCTTGGTCCTGGGCTCCGCACCTGCGGCCTCGGGGGCAGAACTCACCAGGGAGGGAGCCTGGGGCTGGCAGCTGGCTCTGCTGCCCCACGCACCCACCCAGTACCCTGGACCCGCTGGTCCCTCACCCCCACACCACAGTGACCACAGAACAGTCGAGAGGAGGGGGAGAGGCAGCCCCCTGGCCTTGTTGCGAGCACTGGCTTTGGAGTCTCTGGGTTTGACTCTTGCTCTGCTGTCCTCGGGCACATACCCAGGCCGGATTCCCAGCGGCGGAGACGACCCTGACTCTGCCTTCTGCCCCTCACCCCCTCATGGGGCACAGCCCCACGTGCGTTCCTCTTGCGACCTTTGCTCCTGTCCTTCCAATGCGATGCTCTGTCCTCCAGGACGTGGAGCCACCTGGAGGCAGAATCCAATTCTCTCCTCCAGACTCGAGTTAGAACACTGGTCTTTCCCCACGCCCCAGAGGACCTGGGCGTGGCTGGGCTTCGGGGGTCCAGAGGCAGCCCCCCCTGCAGAACCCAGTTTTTCTCTTGGCTGTGGCCCCGCCCACCCTCGGGAGCAGAGCCCAGCACCTGGGAGCCGACGGCCTTTCATGGGGGGTCCACACCTTAGTCCCAGTCCTAGCCTGATGCTTCACTTCTATGGACCTGTTTCCTCCTCTTTAAAGAGGATGGTCCTGCTGGCTTCCTGGGCTTGAGGGCTGACGGATGGGGGGAAACACCTTGGACCAGGTGCCTGGGTCTCGTGATAACTGAAGACCCCGTTTTCCTCCAGCTGGGTCTTGGGAGCAAAAAGAGACGCCAGAGAGAGATGGTTGAGGCTTTATTCAGGAGGCACTTGGGAGGGAAGGTGGGCCCTGGGGTCTCCTGTGGCCCCTGGAGGCCAAGGACATTAGAAGCCAATGACGACAGGCATCTGAGCCACCTCAGAGTCACCCGCAGAGGGTTCGGTGGGAGCCCCGGAGTTGTCCGCTGGGGGCACGGGGCTGGCCTCAGAGTTGTCCTCGGGGGGCAGCAGGCTGGCCCCCGCGCTGGTCACCGTGGGCAGGGCCTGGTAGGTCTGGGTCCAGAACTGCAGGTAGTTGGTCCTCAGATGCAGCTTCATAGAGTTGCTGTCCATCTGCTTGTTGATTTCCAGGTAGTTGTCATCTTCCAGGGTGTAGGGATCCCAGTTTGCGGGCACTGTCGAGTGGCCCGTGTTAGGGTCCCTGCAGAGCAAGAAAAAAGGCTGGGTGGCTGGGTCGGGCCAGGGGGCTCACAGGAAGCTGGAGACCCCCATCCCCTGCTCACCTGGGCAGTCTTCCACCCTCTGCCCCATGGGCACTTCCATGTCTCCCAGGCACTGGTTGGGCACGTGAACATCCTGGGGCCCAGCCGGGAGCCCTTGGCCTCACATGGACGGGGTGCCCGGGCTCAGGGAGGGTAAGTGTTTAAGGGAACAGGGACTGAACCCCCAGCCTGAAGAGTGATGTGGACAGAGGCCGTCCCCACCCCTGCCTTACCCAGTTCTGGCAAAGTTGGTCCAGTAGGCAATCATGGCCTTGGAGACAGTCCTGTCTTGGGCCCGGTAGCCCAGGGGGGTGGCGAAGGGCTTCCCGAAGACATACTGGAGGTCATCGGCGTGGTCAGCCCCCATCCACTTGGGGTAGATGGGCATCCGAGACGGTTGGGAGAACAGGTAGGTGTAGGTGTTGGCGCTCCTGAGGAGGGAGGGGAGATCACCCAGGTTGGCAGGGTGCCCACCTGGGGCCGCCCACCCCAGAGATGGGCCCCAGGGGAAGGCCGTGGGGGAGTAGGGAAGGGTCTGGGCAATTCCCATAAGACTCAGGAAGGGGAATTCCCTGGCAGCCCTGTGGTTAGGAATCAGTGCTTTCGGTACCAAGGGCACAGGTTCAATGCCTGGCTGGGGAACTGAACCCCACAGACTATGCAGCAAGTTCAAAATAAATACATAAAAAAAAGACTCAGGAAGGATCTGGATCTTTTCACCCAGGAGAAGGAAAATTGTGGCCCAATTTTTGACTCCATGGATTCTACAATTTCAAGTGCGTTTACACTTGGCCTCCGCCAACGGTATAGAGGCATCTTCCTTCATAATTCGGTATCAAGAAAGGTTGTTTTTCTCTGCACATGAATCTATAGTCTTGATTTGATGGGACAAGGTAGGTTGCGTCCTCGGTTATTTCCTTTTGGCCTTGACTGACAGGAAGCTCCAACCAAATTTATTGCTGAGTTTTCATGCTAGATTTCTGTGTGTGTGTGTGCTCAGCCATGTCTGACTCTGTGACCCCATGGACTCCTCTGTCCATGGGGAATCTCCAGGCAAGCATGCTGGAGAGGGTTGCCATTCTCTCCTCCCGGGGATCTTCCCGACCCAGGGATCGAACCTGTGTCTCCTGTGTTGGCAGGTAGATTCTTTACCACTGTGCCACCTGGGTTCTAGGTGAAATTTTATCTTCCTACTTTTTAAGCATCCCTAGCTTATTTTTCATTTTCTTTGGCTATTATCACATAGAGGGTTTAAAAGTGGCCACAGGCTTGTTCTGAAAGTTGTCAAATTTGAAACCCACCGCAGAGAATATCACCCAGCGGCACTGCCCTCCAGACAGCTTGTGGATGGAAGGCCGACTCAAGGACTTTCTGACGGGGAGGGCCGAGGGGTGTGGGAGAGCGTACAGGCCTGGCCTGGGCCGGGAGTCACAGGAGGGTTCGGTAAAGCCCCCGAGCTGAGGCTGGGAGGATGGGCCCTCTCAAGGCCCGTCAGGCCTGGCAGACAGCGCAGGCACAGGTGGGGACCGACCCTGGCTTTGCCAGGCCTCCTGGACTCCTGGGAGCTGCCCGCCTCGAGGCCTCACTGGGAAGGTGTTTGGGATCCCCGGTGGGCCACCCGCGCCCGCCCTCCTCACTTGGCGTGGCTCTTGTGCTGGGCCACGGCAATCTTTGTGGGGATCAGGAAGAGGATGTCAGTCTCCAGGTCCACCATGGTCTTCTTCCTGGTCTCCTGGGATGAGTCCTGGGCCCAGGGCTCGGTGTACACCTCGTACGTGGCATTGGCACCTCTGAGCCCCTTGGTGACGGTGAGCCCGCTGACCAGCTTATAGAAGTCCTCCCTGCAGACAGCAAACGAGCACTGGACCCTCCACCCCCTGCCCACAGGAGGGCATCTGACGCCCTGAGATTGCAAGATTGAACCAGTCAGTCCTCAAGGAAATCAACCCTGAATATTCACTGGAAGGACGGATGCTGAAGCTGAAGCTCCTGTACTTTGGCCACCTGAAGTGAAGAGCCGACTCATTGGAAAAGACCCTGATGCTGGGAAAGATCGAGGGCGGGAGGAGAAGGCGGTGACAGAGGATGAGATGGTTGGATGGCATCACCAACTCGATGGACATGAGTTTGAGCAAGCTCTGGGAGATGGTGAATGGACAGGGAAGCCTAGCGTGCAGCAGTCCATGGGGTTGCAAAGAGTCAGACACGACCAAGCAACTGAGCACCAGTAACACCAAGGCAGCAGAGGGCCACAGACGGCCCCTCCCCACCCTCACGGTGCCGACTTCCTCATTCGGCTGATGCCACCCCCGCCGCACCCCTCCACTTCCCCGGCTTACTCCGTGACGTCCTGTTTGTTGCTGTTGATGGCTGGCACGTCCATCCCGACAAAGAGGTGGCCGTCCATGTCATTGGTGCCCGCTATGTAGTCGACGTCCGCGGCGTTGGCGTACAGGTTGACGGGGTCATCAGGGATGAAGTCTCCATCGATGACGGGGACGAAGGACAGATAGTGCAGCTTGGGGTCTGGGGGCGAACAGCAGCAGGTTCCAAACCTTCTGCTACCCACCTGCGCCTGCCCCAGACCTCCAGGGCAGGAACTGACTCCATCCTGAGGCCACCAAGGAGCTGCACCTCCTTTGATGGAGACAGGGGCTCCTCGGCTTCAGCATTATTGACCTTCCGACCTCTTCATTCTATGTCATGGGGGCGCCATCCTGCGCAGTGTAGAGTGTTAGCAGCCTCCCTGACCTCGACCCACTAGACGCCAGTGGTGCTCCCTCCCCAGCTGCGACCACCAGAACCGCCTGCAGGCTCTGCCATGCGTTCCCTGGGCGCAAAATCCCCCAGGACGAGAAGCGCTGGTCCAGGCGCCGGGCCTGCTCTCTCACTGCAACCTGATGCCCTTCTCCTCTCCCTGTTCTCTCTCTCTCTTTTTTTTTTTTTTGGTCCCTGTTCTCTTGCTCTCTTGAATCAAGAAGGAGGAAAGTCTAGAAATCTTGGAGGGGACCGTTGGAGAAAGAGGTGCCCCCTCTCTGTGGCAGGTTCCAGCGTGTCAGCCAGAAATGGTGTGAGACCCCTGAACTGGCCCCAAAGGACCGTATGCCCTGTCCCCATTAGGCCTGTCCCGTTTCCCCTCCAATTCAGCTCAAAAGAAAATACAGTCACATTTCTGCAAATCCATGACTACTGCTACCAGGACACCAACATCCAAGTGCTCAAGTCTCTTATATAAAATGGTGCACTATTTGCATACAACCTACCAACATCTCCCCATATACATATGTGTGTGTGGCTCCTCTGTCCATGGGATTCTCCAGGCCAGAATACTGGAGTGGGTAGCCGTTCCCTTCTCCAGGGGATCTTCCCAACCCAGGGATCGAACCCAGGTCTCCCGCATCGCGGGCAGATTCTTTACCAGCTGAGCCACCAGGGAAGCCCAAGAATACTGGAGTGGGTAGTCTATCCCTTCTCCGTCAGATCTTTCCAACTCAGGAATCGAACCAGGGTCTCCTGCATTGCAGGCAGATTCCTTACTGAGCTATCAGGGAAGCCCTGCGATGGGGGGCAGGGGGGACCGTGGGGAGGGCGGGAAGCCAATTCAAGTTTTGCGTTTTGGAACTTCCTGGAATTTTTTTAATGTTTTCAGTGTGCAGTTGGTCGACTCCCCGGATGCGGACCCCTCAGATAAGCAGTTGGTCTGCATCTTGGGCCGAGATGTTCACGTAACACTTGTGGCTCACTTCACGTTAGGTCCAGACGCAAACGATGGCGTCTGCATTGCACTTGGCCTTGGAAGGGGTGAGAGAGAACGATCGCTTCCTGGGTTGATGAGACTGACACTTGCAGGATTTTGCCGCTGGGCCCCTGGCCTTCCTGGGGTACAGAGTAGCAGAGCTGGAAGGGGAATGCTGCAGCAGGTGTTCAGGAGATGTTTGCTGAATTCATGAGTGGAGGAAAGAATGAATGCTTATCTATGTGCAGAGGCTGTCTTGATCTGGGGTCCATAAATCTGCTGAAAATCATGCACGAATGACCGCCTATGTGTGCATGGTTGGGGATGGGGCCAAACTGTTCTCCAAGGGGTCATGACCCACCGAAGACAAGAGGAAAGACACCTCCCCCCCTTCCAGCCATGGCCACAGAGGCCTGCCGGGGCAGGGGTGGCAACGAGCTGCCTGGGGATGCCAGTGAGCTGGTAACAGAGCCAGGATGAGATCCGGCATCCAGTGGGAAGCCCCCGGGTCCCCAGCCCCCAGCAGCCCCTACTCACATTCTGTGCTTCCCAGGGGCAGCTTATAGGCCAGCGTCAGGGCACGGGGGTCAGTGATCTTCAGACACCCAGCCATCTTGCTGGTGTCGTCCACGGGGCAGCCCACCTTCTCTGCAATCTGGGGGTTGGGGACAGAGAGGCAGTGCTCAGGTTGCTGGACACAGGGTCCAGAAGAGAGTGAAAAGGAGGGAGGCCCCGCCCCCAGAGCGCCCCCTTACCCTTTTAGCCCAGAAGAGGGGGTCCTGCTGGATGGCCCAAGGGCACAAACCCACTCCACTCTGGCTGATGGCTCGCTTGATGAGGCCCTTGTTGTAGGGAGAGAGGGTCTGCAATACAGAGAGGTCCAGTCACCCCCCGTGCCCGCCTGTCTGCAGGGCTCGGCCAGGGACACCCCGACGGAGGCGCCCGTCAGCCTTGCTTCTCCCCGTCACCGTCGACTGCCTCCCACTCCTTTGAGTGACCCCTTTAGGGGCCTCCAGACCTGCAGAGAGACGCTGGCGCCTCCGGCCGACTCCCCAAAGAGGGTGATGTTGTCGGGGTCTCCTCCGAAGGCCTCAATGTTCCTCTTCACCCAAGCAATGGCCATGTGCTGATCCCAAAGGCCATAGTTACCTGTGGGTGGGGCAGGAGGGCTTCCTCAGGGGGCTTGGCCCACATTAGGCGCACAGTCCATGTGGGTGGGATGACATCATCCCTGATGGCGTGGAGACCCTGTCCAGCCCCAGGGCGGTGCGTGCTGTGTCCCCAGGAGGCTGGATGGGTGGGTGCTGGGGGAGGGGAGTCTCAGGCCGGGGGAAGGGGAGCTGGAGGCCGGGGGCTCAGCTCTCTCGGTCCGGCCAGAGTCCCTCCAGTCTGTCCGGGGAATTCTGTGTTGTTCCCCGCCCCGCCCCGAGGTGCCCCCTGGGTGTGCCACCTCCTGTGTCTCTCAGTGGCTCCCACCCCCACGTCTCTTGGGGTCTGGCCAGCTGGCCGGCAGCCTCTTCTCTTTTGCTTCAGCTGCCAAGCGGCTCCTGTGTCTCACCGTCCAGCTCCAGCCCCCCTCATTTAGCAGATGGGAGGCTGGGCCCTTTCTGGGGGACTGTGGGGAGCTATCTGGGGATGAGGGATGCTGAGGGGCGTGGCCTCTGGGCTCAGAGCTCAGAGGCCGGGCACACTGGCTCCCCCCACCTGGTGCCCCCGGCAGACCTGGCAGGTTGGAGTCCCCGGTGCTGAGAAAGCCCAGGGGCCCAACTCGGTAGTTGAACGTGACCACGATGACGTTGCCCCGTGTGGCAATCTCCTCCCCATCGTAGAGGTAGTTGCTGAGAAAGTTGGCCCCTTGGCTGGCCCCCATGAGGAAGGCGCCTCCATAGATCCAGATCATGACGGGCAGGTCGTGGGAGACTGAGGGGGAGGGGAGCAGGCTGCGTGATGCCAGATACACCCCTCCGACACCCCCACACCCCGCCCACATCCTGCCCATCCCCCCACCCCATCCGATCTGTGCTGAAGTTCAGCTCTGGAGCCCCGAGACACAACCCAGGGGCTGGAGCCAGGCCTCTGGCTGCTTGGGGAGCTGGAGGGCGTGGTGGGGGGGGACGGACCTTCCTTCCTGCCCTGGGGGACCCAGATGTTGAGGTAGAGGCAGTCTTCATTTCCGTAGGTGCTGTCCTGCGTGAGCGTGGCCTGCAGGCACCGTTTCTTGAAGCTCTTGGCCTTCAGGGTCCCTGCGGGCAGCCGGAGGGGCTGGCGTGAGGGTCGGCCCCCCAGCCTCGGGACCCGGCCCGCCCTCACCTGCTCCCACCTTGCCAGCCGGGGTGTCGCTCGGGCTTCTCCAGGGCCTTGGGGGCGGCAGCGAAGGGGATGCCCTTGAAGATGTCAACAGAGTCGCCAAAGAGGCTCAGCTTCTTGTTGACGCCCTCCACGAAGCCGCCTTCGGTGTATACGGAGCCCAACTGGCCAGGGAGGGGAGAGTTCAGGGGGGCTTTGGCTGGTGGGCCCCCGGAGGAGGATAGCCCCCCTGCAGGCTCCGGGTTCACAGAAGTTCCCCCGAGACAGCTTCAGGGAAGGGCCCACCTGCATCTGGGACCGAGACCCCTGCCACCTGCTCACATCGCTGGAGAGAGCCGGTTCACTCCCCATCCCACCCC
>NW_011494947.1:581100-586639 GCF_000754665.1 Bison bison bison
TCCCTCCCACCCCACCCCACTCCTACCCCTGGGGTGTCCTGCTCCCTGAATCTCAGAGGAGGCTGGTTCAAGCCATGAGTCCGCACTCAGGGAAGCATTCCAAGGAGGCTGGGACAGGTGGGGTGGAGGTTTGGATTCTCACCATGGCTGCCCGTGACCTTGAGCCTCAGTTTACCTGCCTGTAAGATGGGTGACAACACTACCCCCCTCGTGGCCTGTCGGCTTGTCCAGCTGCCGGCAGTGGTTGGCCGCCTAGGGACGCCAAATGATTCACGTCCAGCAGTAAGCTCCCTGATCAGCAGGCCCGTCTTCCTCCGCCCCTCATCTCCCCCTCGACTGAGTCCCCTCAAATCCTCACAACCCCTGTGCTTCAAGCTGGGACAGACCCCTGCCCACCCAAGGTCGCCAGAACTCCCATTGAGCTGGCGCCAGATGGGTCAAGTGTCCAGCCCTCACCAGCGGCCTGGGGGCTGGCGTCCATCAACCCACTTTTCCTGAAGGGAGCTGAGGCTTTCCCGTTTGGAGTTGCTGCTGGGCAGCTCCTGTCTGGCCTCAGAGCTGGGCCCTTCTCTCCCAGAGCTTCGCCGCCTGATCTGGGGGGAAGCAGGTCCGGGCTTTCTGGATCTCTCCTGAGCTAGGTTCCAGGGGGGCGAGAGTGGGCCAGCCCCACATCCCAGGCCTGACCAGATCCCAGCCGCCCTCTGATCTAAGTCTGGGCTGGGAGGGGCCCCCTGCCTCGCTGGGGCAGGGGGAACAAAGTTCCAGGCCGGGCTGGAACTACAGAGAAAGAAGCCGGAAGAAATCCCTGCCAGATGCCCTGGGAGTTGGGCCCCTGTCTCTCCCATCCCTCCATGCTCCAGGCGTTTTTTCCTGAACAGCCTCCCGGCTGTTGGGAGAGGGCACTGGGGGGCTAGGGATTGACAACTCTGTGTGACTGAGACCGGCCTGAAGGCCCCCCATGGTGGACAGGGCGTGGGGACCCTGGCCATGTCGGCAGCGTGGGCAGGGGTGTCGCTGGCTGCGGGGACAGCACAGAGGAAACCAGGGCCTCCTCAGCCCCCAGGAAAGAACCCCCCAGAAGGAGAGCGGCAAAAGGAACCCAGGACCGAGGGGTCTGAAGAGCAGGCTGAGGGGTGGAGGGGCCAGCCTGCGGGGTGCATGGGCCCCTAACCGGAGCCCTGCCAGAGCACCCACACCATCTGCGTGTGGCTGTTGGCTCCGTCCTGGAAATGTCTCCCTGCCCGGGTGCTCACACCCGCAGGAGGTCAGTGAGGGTGGGCAGGGTTGGCTGCCCCAGGAGGGTTGGCTGGGCCTCCTGACTTGTGTCTGGGCAGAGACGCTGTAGCAAGCAGGTGCTGGAGGAGCAGGAGATGGAGGTTACACCAGGAGCCAGACTCCAGGTTTGGACTAACGTGGGTTCCAGATTCCTGCTCGGCTACAGTGCCTGTGTGATATTGGGCAAATAGCTTGTCTGCTCTGGGCCCCCGTCACCCCTTCTGGGAAAGGGGGACCACACTGACGTCTCTAGACAGACGACGGAGCCAGAGGGGGGTTGTGGGTCAGGTGGCTGACTCAGCAAGTTTGACCAGTTACACTTGAATTTCAAATAAACAACAATATATATATTTTTAAGTGTCTGTCCTAATCATTGGGTGAAACATACACCAAAATTGACTCATGGTTTATGTGAAATTCCAGTTGAATTGGATATTCTGTATTGAGCAGCCTGAGTCATCCTGCTAGAAATGCAGAGTAAGTGCCCGGGAGATGCTGTTAACAATGGTGGTCGGGTTCTGCCAATGACTCTCTGTCTTCCCCCTGCTGGGCCCTGTCCCCAGGTTCCAGGTCTGGCTTAGTGGAGGTGAGAGGGGGCTCCCTCCCCTGGCCGACCTCTCAGCTGGGCTCTTGCTTACCTTCGCTGCACTCGCTACTGCCAAGCAGCAGGCGAGGCCCAAGACGGCTAGCTCCCAGCGCCCCATGGTGTGCGGCTGCCTCTGCGACACCTGCCCTCGGGGCCTGCGGGTATTTATGGGGCTGGAGGCAGCCCAGAGCTTCCCCTCCTCCTGTCACTGGCCCTTCCTCCAGGCTGGCCACACTCCAGGTGGCGTACCTGGGGCCAGGGGACAGCTGCTGTTTCCAGTGGGGCTTGGGCTGGGCCAAGGTCACACGCAGACACACACGTCACATGCACACACGTGCGGGGATGGTCTGTCTTTCCCAGGGTCCTCTGCGCCCACGTGACCTGGTCCCCACAGGGCACCTGTGCAGGTGACTGCCTACTGGGAGCCCAGGCAGATGGCAGGGCGGTGGGGAGGGCAGGGGCTCAAGGACTGGAGCTTGGCTGGGTGCACAGTGCCGACAAAGGACTTGCTTTTGCCCTCAGGGAAATGGGCTCGCTGTGTCCCTGTGCCCTGACTGCAGTTCAGCAGAGGCCGTTTACAGGGTCTGGGCCTGTGACTTCTGGGACAGAGCTGGCCATGGGCTACCGGGCGGCTGGTATGGCCCCCCGCTGGTACCCAGGGTGCGCTGGGTGTCTGTACAGTGTGAGATGGGGTGAGGGCTGAAGCAGCGCCAGGTCGTCACCAGGCAGCACAATGCTCGGAGGCGGGGACGAGACTCCGGTCCTGCCTGGAGGCTTTCCCCAAGGAGAAGGAAGGGCCAGGCTTTTCAGCCACACAGACGGCCCAAGCAAAGACCCCGGGGCCACCAGCCTGTGGCCAAGACCCACAGAGACCTGCAGAAACACAGTTGGTCCATCTGCCTGTCCGCCTATCATTTCCAGCGCCCAGATCTTTTGTGACGCCGAGTGAGTGGAGAGAAGCTGGAGAAATGTGGGGGGTGGGTGGCAGCAGGTGGGAGCCAGGAGTTAGGATGCTGGGAAGAAGGACTGGTGCCGTTTGAGGGATGCCGGCAGTGACAGGAAGATGCGTATGTTGGCTCACACCTTTGCCTAGCCCCTCCAGTTCTAAGAATCTGCTCTAGAGGAAGTGACTGTGAATATGGGGGAGGGGAAGCCTCCTGTGCTCGAGGAAGTTCAGTGGCAGTAAAAACCAAGGGGGGCACCCCAGAGCAAACGGTGGGCTGGGTCTAAGACCGGAAGTGAGGTGGAGGAGCCTGGGCCATCGCAGTGCCCAGAAGCAAGAAGGCTGGGAAGACCAGATGGTATGTCAAAGGACACAGCAGCCAGCCTGGGACTGTTCTCAGGCCAGAGATGAGACGAGCTGGGCAGCAAAAAGCAAGACTGCGATTGATGGAAACAAATCATCGCAAAGCGAAACAGGTCCCCCTGGTCATCACTACGTCCAGAAACGAGGTCAGGGGACAAGGGTGACCACACCCCAACCTGCCGGTCAATCAGTGCTCGTGTCTCTAAAGGGGCCCAGCAGACACTGGGGCCTCCCAACTGCAGGGGCACATCTGAAGGAGAATTGCTGTTAATTTGTTAGGTGTGATGACACCATCACTGTGTTTTTAAAACAAAAGCCTAGAAACATACACTGAAGTACCAATTTCCTTAAAACAGTTCCAGCAAAGCACAAATACTAAATAGAACAGAAACACGGAGCGGGATTGCCCTGGGGGTCCAGTGGCTGATTCCATGCTCCCGATGCAGGGGGCCCAGGGTCAGGAAACCAGACCCCGCACGCCACCACTAAAGATCCTGCACGCTGCGTGAAAGCAGCCACGTGCCACCACAAGGACACGAAGCAGCTAAACTGGCAAGTGTGGTTTCTGAAGCCAGGAGTAGATGCAACAGATCTGGTAGAGGGCAACTGGGGCTTTTTATACAATATGCAGTATTTTCATGTACATTTGCTCTTTTCCATAGATAAAACGCTATTTAAAGGGGGTGGTGGTGTAGGCATGCAGGTTTCTAAGCTGAGAATGACTGAGCAGTTGTCGAGAACCTGGCAAGGCCATGCAGTCCGGCACACGGCAGGCGGGCTCTGGGAACCGTGGGGCTGAGCTGCAGAGGCAGGGTGCTTGCCTGCCCCAAGCGTGCCTTTCTCAGCTCTGCACAGGAACTGAGGTGGCTTCCTGGCGGGGGGCCAGAACCCAGACCCACTCCCCTGAGGTCTGAGCTTGGCAGCATGGCTCAGGAGAGGTGGGACAAGTCCCAGCTGAGATCCACCGGCCAGGACTGGGGCCTGCGGGAAAATCTTGCAGACATGAGGGGCGGGGGGCAGCCCGGCCTGCCCTTGGGAACAGCTGCTTCTGGTTGAGGCGGGGCTACGGGCTCCCCTCTGGCTGGGGCAGCGTGCGGGGTGTGCCCCCCAAGGTTCGGCCCCACCCAGGGACCTGCTTGCCCTCTGGTTTCCCACCAGGCAGTACTGAGACAACAGCATCATCCCCGGGAACCCCTCCGTAACACGTCCTTGTGGAACAGGAAGGGGTGAGCGTGCGGCTGGAGCGCCCTCTGAGGCTGCTCTTGCCTGGCCCACCTGCCGCGGGGCACCCAGCCTGTTCTCAGCCATCCCAGCATCGCCAACATCAGGGCACCAACGAGCAACTGACCCCGAGGCCAGAGAAAACCCCTCTCGGGTTCTGACACCCACACGAAGACACCGAGACTCCTTGGGGAAACGTCTTTAATGAGGACAGTTCCAGCTGGGCCTGCCCTTTGCCAGGTCACCCCAACGGATGGGGTCTAACACTAAGGACAGTCTTCGCCACCGTGACCTGGACCAAGGTCCCCGCGCCGCCCTCACCTCCAGTCTGACCCCAGCCAGGCCGGCCCCTCCCGGGCCGCACCATCCCCACCGCCAGCTCACGCTGGTCTCAGCCAGGGGCGGGGCAGGGCGCTGGGCTGGCGAGGCCGGGCACAGGCACCCGGAGCCAGGGGGCAGCCTGGGCGGGACCAGGGGCAGTGCACCCAGCTGCTCTCCTCAGACAGGCCGCCTAGGGCTGTGCTGGCTGCTGCAGGTGGCGCTGGGGTCCCTGGCGTGTCCTGGACCCCTCATCGGGCCTGGGCAGGGGCCTGGGCTGGGGGCCTGGCTGAGGGCCCAGGGCTGCATTACACGTAGTCCAGGATCTCCGTCTCCATCTCGTTCTCGCTCCCATCGGACGGCTTGAACTCCTCCTCCTCCTCGTCGTCTTCCTCCTCCTCATCTTCCCCGGACTCGCCGGTCAGCTGCTCTTTCCCACTGTCCGCTTTGGTCGGGCTGGAGAAGAGAGCTGGGCCCAGAGACCAGGCCAGGTGTGTCCTGATGCTGGCCTGGGCAGCCCCTGCACCAGCCGTCCCTGGGCTCAGCCCCAGGGGGCTTGTCTACAAATTCAGGGGCTGGGGCTCCAGTCTGAAGCTGCTCCAGGAAGTACGATGGCTGGTGGACCCGGACTCATTTAACCAGCACCTCAGAGCAACACTGATGCCCAGGGCCTTGGGAACCTCCCCAGAGCAGCCCCAGGCAGCTCCTGAGTCCAGGGGACCCCGCAGGAGTGGGCCTATGCTGCCTTTCCCAGACTGGGCGCTCAGAGGGGCCCGCGTCCTGGGGGAGGCTGAGAGCCCCAGCTCTCGGCAGCTCTGTGGGGGGCGGGGGTC
>NW_011494947.1:586739-590801 GCF_000754665.1 Bison bison bison
TCGGCAGCTCTGTGGGGGTCGGTGATCTGGGACGCCCCCACCCCAAGCCTGGAAGGAACCCCAGAGAGGGGTCCTTTCCCTTACTCTCCCCCAGCTCCATCAGAGCTGCACGGCAGCACAGGGGTCACTCCCCGCCCCACGCCCGGGGGAGGGGCAGGCAGGGCATGGCAACAGGGCCCCCGCCCCCAGGAGCGACAGGAGCAACCTGCCCACAGTGGTTGCAGGATGCAGGGTGAGGTCGGGGCGTGAAGTGGCAGCCCCGAGGGCAGCCCCAGCCCCACTCTTCTGGGCCCGGCTCCTGCCTGGACCCCCAGGGCTGAGCGCCTTGGGACCGCCGGGGGCGGGGATTGGGGGGGATGCTGGCTCCTGGCTCCCACTGGGTGAGGTTTCCTGCAGAGCAGGTCCTTGAGGGATGCCTGCTCTGGCCCTGGGGGGACCCACAGCACACGGGGTGAGCCGCTCTCACCAGGCCTCTTGGAGCGGATGGTCTGCCGGATCATGAGGGACATGGTGTCCCTCAGCTCGTCCGTGGTCTTGGGGAGGCACCAGCCGTCGCGCTCGGTGCAGGAGCTCTCCGCCCCGTCGTTGCGGTGAATGACTCTCTGCAGCCTGGGTGTCGGAGACAAAGGTTGGGGGTGGGTCTCAGCTCAAAGGTGGTGGGGAAGTCTCTGCTCAAAGGTCCAGGCTGTGGGTCTCTGCTCAAAGTTCTGGGGGGGTCTCTGCTCAAAGTTCTGGGGTGGGGGTCTACTCAAACATCCAAGGTGGGGGTCCGCTCAAAGTTCTGGGGTTTGGGGGGTCTCTGCTCAAAGATCTGAGGTGGAGTTTTGCTCAAAGTTCTGAGGTGGGGGCGTCTCTGCTCAAAGGTCTGGGGTGGCGGGGGGGGATCTCTGCTCACAGGTGCCAGTAAGCAGTTTCGGCAGAGCTGGTGTGCTCAGAAAAACAGCACTCAGAGCGCTGTCCTGTGGATGAGCGCAGTCGCAAAGGGCCTCCTCGAAAGCCGCTCGCTGGACTCCAACCTGGAGTAAGCTGCCCTTCCAGCCCAGCATCCCTCCCCCAGCTTTCTAAACATCACTGGGAACAGCTGGGTTAAAAATGTCTGGGATTCTGTCAGCTCTGGGACTGGGAACATGTCAGGAAACCTCGTGCGGGCCACGGCGGAGGAAGACAAAGACCCCAGCCCAGCGCCATGCTCTGCACCCAGCACGGCTGGCTGCTTGGGGGCAGGGTGGCCCACGGGGGAAGCCGCTGCTGGGTGCCGCGCGGCACCCAGGAGAGGAGGGCCGGCAGCACTCGCTCCTAGGGGCCAGCCGTCCCCTGAGGGGGACGTGACAGGGAAGAGAGGCAGGACAGTTCCTGGCAGTTTCTCTGCTCTGCACCCGAGTGCCCCTGTCCCCGCCTCGGTACCCCTCAGGTACGTACTCCTCCACGTTCAGGTCACAGAACTGGTAGAACATCTGTCGGTATGGCGGCAGGGCCCCCTCCTGGAAGATGTACACCGAGTCCTGGAAATGAGGGCCGAGACGAGCCGGGAAGGTCAGGGGAGCATCCCAGAGGTGGACGGCGCTGGAGACCCTGCAGGGGGCAGCTCCCTGGGGCCTCTTCCAGGGCAGCGGCCTGTGCCAGCCCTGAGACCTGGCAGGCTTGGCTCTCCTCTCTGGATTCAGGTGGGTGGACGGGTCAGAGGCCGGGGCAGGTCAGTAGGACACAAGCTGATTCCCCCGGTGCTGATGGGGGTGGAAGCAGCCAGGCCTCTCGGGACCCTAGAGCCGCCCACAAGACCAGCCAGGCGCGTCTAGTGGGGAGGCCCCACTGGGGTCGGGCTCTGCCTCAGTGCCTCCTTGCCTCCTCACTTCTCCTAATTGGTCATCTTAGGGAGAGCTGCAGACCAGTTCCAGAGGTGGGGACTACGGCCTAAAATGAGGTTCCCGAAGGCGGATGGCCACTCAGGTGAGGATGCAGGCTCCCACCCTGAGGAGAGAGGAGACGGACCCTGCGGGCATATAGCTGGCCCCAGCCCTCTGTGGCCCGGGACACCCCCCCAGGCCTGGAGCAGCTCACGTCAGGCCTTGGGACGTCGCTGCCTCTGCTGGGTGGCTGTGCTAAGGAGGCCCGGGCCTGGGAGGGCAGCCCCCATCCAGCCCACGGCTGGGTGCAGGTGGTCTGCTGTGGCTCTGGGCTCACAGCCCTCAGTCTCACCCTGCCCAAGGGGCCTCAGGGCCCGACTCAGAGGGCAGTACATGTGGCTGCTGGTGTCTAAGACCCTCCCTGAGACGGATGTGCCCTGGTGGTCAATACCTCCACCCCGGGTGCTCGCATCCTGAGTTGTGTTTGGAGGCAGTGCTGGGAGAGGGGAGTCAGGTGAAGGGACTGGAAGGGCAGGGCCGCCTCCGTCAGAGCCTCCCCATGTCACAGGCGAGGCCCAGCGTGGGCAGTGGGGCCCAGCCTTCAGGGCAGGGCCCGCCGCTCCACCCACCCCTCCCTCTTGCCCGGGCAGGCAGCCCGCGGACGCCCACCTTGAGCTTGTACTTGTTGGGACTCAACTTCTGTGCGGAGGCCGACCCCGAGGGGCCCAGGCCTTGCTTCAGGTCACGCATGGTGACGAGCTGGCTGGCTGCGAGGGGACCACGGCAGGGGTCTGGAATACAGGGGGGTATTTCTCCCGCCCCCCAACCTCCCCCTCCCACCCTGGGGCGCGCTGGCCAGCAGGGCCCTGGAGTAACCCTTCGGGAGGCCCCTGCCCTCCCGCAGTCTGGATGCCCCTCTTTCCCGGTGCCTGCTCTGCAAGGGAGCCCGAGGCCCTTACTGGTCTTTTTGACGGTGATGGGGAGGCTGTAGTTGTAGGTGCTGCGCTTGGCCTTGACGGGCATGTCGCTGGGGGCGTAACCTGCCGGAGAGGGCGGGCGCGTCAGGCTAGGGGGTGCAGAGCCCCTGACAGCGCGGCCTGCACCACAGGTGCACCAGGGCTCCCAGGGGTGGCTCCTGAGAGAGGGGCACAGGCCCCGAGCTGGAGAGACAGGAGCCGCCGTGTCTCGCTGCTTGGTGTGCGGGGGACTCACCGCAGGCGGGGGACGGACACTGACCGGATGCCTGGCCTGCACGGCAGGAGCCACAAGTAACTGTGGAAGAACAGAAGGACCGCTAGAGCGGCACCACGGGGCCAGGACGGGAGCTCGGTCCTTGGGTCTGCGCTAGCCCGCCTCCGACAAGCTCGCCGAGGGCAGAAGGCATTTATCCTCTCCGTGCGGATCTATTCTCATTACCCAAGAGAATGCTGCAAATGCAACGCTAGGAAGGGAAAGGAAAGCAAAGGCTTCAGTAATTGTTTACCGTATTTCATTCCACATCGGATTCGGAAGTCAAGCACTTGATAAATCTTGGCCTCTGGGCGTTTTCGGGGGTCATATCCAAATCGAATCCACAGGCTTCTCCAGGGGCCTGTTATCTGGAGACAGACAGGGTGGAGGTGCGAAGTGAGGTTCAGGCTGATCCTCGGCTCCCCTGAGATGCAGGCCCCGCCCCGCAAACTTGCACATGTGGCTCTGTCTCCTGGGATGTATCACCTGACCCTTCCAAACCTTGGTCTTCCTGTCAGAGGGCATTTTGGGGAGGATTAAAGGAGTATTAAAGCTGAAGCTCCAATACTTTGTCCACCTGATGCGAAAAGCCAACTCATTGGAAAAGACCCTGATGCTGGGAAAGACTGAAGGCAGGAGAAGGGGAAGACAGGATGAGATGGTTGGATGGCATCACTGACTCAATGGACATGAGTTTGAGCAAATTCTGAGAGATGGTAAAGTACAGGGAAGCCTGGCGTGCTGCAGTCCGTGGGGCTGCAAACAGTTGGACGTGAATGAGTGACTGAACAGCAAGGACAAAAGGAGACGGTGACCCTGGCGCCCTTGGCACAGCGCCTGGCACAGAGGAAGAGCCTGCGAACCGTCACAACTATCCTGACGGACAGGAGGCTCTGAGGCCCCGTGTCCAGAGAGCCCAGGCTGAAAGGCAGCTCCGTGAGGATGGGTCTAGGCCCAGGAGGGACGAGCCGTCTGTGCTGCCCGCCCC
>NW_011494947.1:590901-605041 GCF_000754665.1 Bison bison bison
CCTCCCTGCCATCACAGTCACATCATCTGCCTGCCCTCGCAGGGCCCCACGTTCAACCCCTGGCCGGCAGGAGTGCCTCCTGGTGGGCCCTTGGGGAATCTTGACAATGACACCCCCATCTCCGTGCCCTCTTGGACTCAGTCCGAGGTACATCTGCTGCACACTGAAGCCCACTCGACCCGGGAGAATGAGTGAACGCAGGCGGCACTGTGGGCAGGCCCCCAGGAGCTCTGCCACATGCTGGCTGCAGGACGCTGGCATGTCGAGCTCCCAGGCCAAGCCTAGCATCCTCACCAGAACAATGCCCCTGCTGCCGCGCCAGCAGAGAAGAAAGAGGCTGTGCACACAGCACTTACCACAGCCCCTGGTCCTGGAAAGCTCTCAGCTCAAGGCCATTAAAAACGTACAATCTCTTTATTTCCAAGTTACGTAATCAGTCTTGAATCCCACAGTTACCCCAGTGTGGCTGACATGTGACCGTGGAGGCTGGGGAGGGCCTCTGCAGGGGCGGTAACAAGCCGTCCAGCGGGTGCTGGGATCAGGATGACCCTGGCAGGAACCCAGGGTGGTAGGCAGACCCTTACCATGTAATAGGCCACAAAGGGCAGCAAGATCTTGAGCTTGTCGGGGTGGACGCTGATGTTGGCCTTGAGAGCGTTGCGTGACCAGATGGGACGGATGTCAAACAGCTGGAGGGGCAAAGCAGAGGCTGAGAGGAGGGCAGGCAGCTTGCCCGCCAGCCCCAGGGCCCCCTGCAGGGTCCGGCCCCAGAGGAGGGGCAGCCGGTGGGGAGCCGCCTGCAAGAGCCACAGCGCGCTTGCTCGTCCCCCACTCGGAAGTGGCCTGTGCACCCAGCACGTGTCCAGTGCAGCTGGGCCCGAGTGTCCTGGGAGGACCACGAGGGGCACCGTCAAAGGGTAACGGGGGAGGCAGAGGACCAAAGGCCAGAGCGGGCCTGGCCAGAGCTCCAGGACCCTGAGCAGCCCCAGAGGCAGAGGCCTGAGCTGGGGTGTGAGGAGGCCCTGGGGATGGCCCAGCCCAGGGGAGGGCTGTGGAAGGCTGGCAGGTGGAGGAGGGTCAGGGCAGGAGTGGCCCCAAGCCACGAGGAGGCTGGGCTGCGCGCAGAAGAGTGGCCCCACGTCCCCTGACCCAGTGACTCGGGCCAGGCGGAAGGCTTCTTCCTCCCAGGGCCACCTGGCCAGCCGACTCTAACGGGGAGGAAAGGCTGGGCCTGGCACGCAGCAGGTGCCCCGGCTGATGTGTGTCCTGGCCAACAACTGGAGGAAGGAAGTTTCTGGGACCCCGGAGCTCCAGGCTGCAGTCATGCCTGGACTGCGCCGACCCCCAGGGGACCTTGGAGGAGGCTGAAGAACACTTTCAGCCTTGGGAAGGCAGGGCGTGCACTGGCAGAGCCTTAGACACAGCATCTGGAGGTGAATGGTTCCTGCGAGTTAATAAACGAGTCTGAGACGAGCACGGGGCCCAGCGGGTGAACAGGGGGCGGCAGAGGGGCGGGGCGCACCTTCCTCAGCTCCTCCTCCACTTTGTGGTCCACGGGGTTGGTGCAGACCTTCTTCCACGTTTGGACCGCGGCCTCCATCGGCCGCTCAGGCACCTCATCTCCCTCAAAGTTGACAAAGATGGCGTTGTGGGGGCGCCGGGCCCTGCTCAGGCCGATCAGGTTCTCGCCCGAGAGGGCAGGATTGTTGTAGCCTTCCCTAAGGGCAGAGAGAGAGCTGAAGGCAGGGCACCCGGCGTGGGCCTGGCTGGACACTGGCAGCCCACGTCTGGGTGCTTCCCCTAGAAGCTGGGCGAGGGGAGGGCCTTGGTGCTGGCCGGGGGCGAAGGGGCAGCAAGTCAGAGAGCTCAGGGAGGCTCTGAAGCTGGGCCCAACGTCCCAGAGGCTGGTGACCTCACAGCCGTGTCCATTTGTCACGGCACCATCCAGCCAGTGAGAAGCTGGGAACAGCCCAGCGTCTGTCAGGCGGGGGTGGGGATCAGTGGAGGTGTGGCCACACAGGAACCATGGATCCTCTGCCGGCTGTGCCTACTGATGTCACAGCTCACTCATCTAACCCTTGAAACGGTCCTTCCATCTTCCCATAACGAAGGACCCAACTTCCACAAGTCCCTGCAGCCACGGGGGTTGGAGACCTGCTTGAGCCAGAGCTCGAGGCGACAGAGCTGGGATGCCAGCCCAGGGAGGCTGGGCGGGTGGTGGTGGCACCGACCACTGTCTGGCCGCCTGAGATGGAGCCTGAGTCCCTGACTTGGAAGCATCTCAACGATACCGCAGTGAAGGGAGGACGGATACTACCAAATGGTCTCATCACAGAGCAAGAGGCTAACAGGACTCTGCTTCCACTACAGGGGACACAGGTTCCATCTCTGGTTGGGGAACTAAGATCCCACAAACCACGTGGCACGGCCAAGAATAAAAATAGGTTTTTTAAAAAGGGCTCTGTTTTTATAGCAGAAACCAATACAATATTGTAAAGCAATTATCCTTCAACTAGAAACAAATTAAAAAAGAAAAAGCGCTCTGCTGCCAGCAGCCATGCTGGGCCTGCCTTTATGAGCACGGAACCCAGGGGCCAACACTGCCCAGGAGGCTCCGAGTGCCTCCCTCTGTGGCGGGAGTCGGAGCGTCCGGCCTCGCTGAAGCAGGGGAGCAGCCCCAGGGACCCCCAGACGCCCCCCATCAGCTCCCACCACTGCCATCACATGGCCACTTCCACACCATCCGGGCCCCACCCCACCCACTCCGTTATTTTGAAGTACTTTTCAAAGTACATCCTGGATGTCACACAGGGGATTATTCCCTTTTAAATCTGTTTCCATTTCACTTCGTTTTCCATGAGTACACACCATCTGCATATTTACAAAGAACAACAAAGTGATTTTTCACTTTGGGAAACAGAATTATAAAGACGGGATCGAACCTGTGCCTTTTTTCAAAAGCATGACTCCATCTGAAACCCCCTGAATTTGTCCAGTTTTCAAAGACAGCTCCCTGAAGCCCCAGACACCCGAGCAGGAAAGCCCCTGGCGGCCCCTCCAGGCCCGACGGCAGTTGCAGGGAGAGGGCCCTGCCTGGCTGTCTCTGCTGGCTCCCCCCACCTCAACTGCCTCAAGGAGGAGGGACCCCGTCAGGGGTCCACGGGTCATCTAGGAAGGTGAACCTCCCCGGACCAGGGCAGGCCAGTGAGGCGGATGCCAGGCCTCCTCGGCCAGTCCTCGGTACCCAGGAAGGTCAGCAGAGCAGAAAAATCGATAGCGGCCCTGGGAGAAAAGGCAGGTTCTTTCAATGTGCCGGAAAATCGATAAACCACATAGGAGAAAAACAGGGCCCGTGGGTCCCAGGGCAGCTGGCTTTCTCCCCCAGTCCCCCTGCCAGAGGCGGGGGGACAGAGGAGTGGCTCCAATGCCGCCAGCCAGCGCCAGGGCCAGCAGTGTGGGGGGAGGGCGTGCTCTAGTTTCTTCTTGGACATATTTGTGTTTGTTTCTGACTTAGGAGTAAAATGTTTGTGGGAGGAAAATAATTAAAACATTTTAGAAATATGCAAATTTTAAAACTCTTACACCGAGTATAACATACACACAGAAAACTCTGTCACTGCACAGGCTAGAGTTTTCAGCGGGAGGGGATGGACTTGATTCTTTTTAGTTAAACATGTCTATAAACATGGTCTTTTCTAACAAGCACAGTTTACTCCTGCGATCAGAAAAAAGGGTGACGGGGTGGGATGACGGGCTCAACAGGCCTGAGAGACGGCGACGCTCGCCTGGCTCTCAAGTTGCCTTGGAGACAACGGGGCAGACATCCGGGGCCAGGATGACGTTATGGACACTGCTGCATTCGCTTGCTCTGTGGCTGGGGCTGTGGCTGCCTTAGTCCTTCCCGGCAGAGGTGCATGCCGACTTGTTTCTGGAGGACACGCTGTGACGCCGGGGTGGCAGAGGGGGAGAGGAAGTCAGCAGCGGAAGGCTGTGAATGGCTGAAGCTGGTGACGTGGGTGGGGTGTCCAGACAGCCCCCTCTCCTTTTGGAACACCTCAGAATGCATTTTTTGAAGGAAGAGAACAATTCCCCTTTCTCTTCAGGGCAGAACCTAAGCTCCTCCGCGGGGTCTGCAGGAGCCTCACCCACCAGTCTCTCGGCTTCAGGGACAACGCCCCTAGACGAGCCCTCTGCACGGGCCGGCAGCAGCCCCCGGGTCTGCTACACCGTCCCTCCCCGGACCTTCACCTGCCTGGCTCTGTTTCAAAGGTCACACCCCCCAAGAGTCCTTGCTATGCCCCACTCATGGTCCACAACAGCCCACTCCCCACTTGTCTCCTCCAAGACACACGCCTGCCCACTGGCCCCCGCTGCCCACTTAGTCACCCCACGTCTCCACTGGCTCCCGAGCTGGGCCCATACAGAGCCACCTGTCATGCTCCCTCCAACCCCGGCTCCAAGGGGAGGCCTGGGCCCTGCCAGGCAGGCAGTGCTCATTGATGGAAATATTTGATGAGGGAAAAGAAGGTTCTCGTCCTTCCGCCCCTCCAGAGATGACTGTCTGGGCCCAATCTTCCCGGTTTTCCCAGGCTTCTGTTATCACTCTGTTTATTTTTATAGCATGCAGTCTGCTCTAGTGAGGTTCTCTGGACATGAGCCACGTCGGCCCATGGAGCCGGTCTGGTACAGGCCGTGTGGTCCTCCCTGGCACAGACAGGTCATCATTTAAGTAACTGCATGGTGCCTATTCACGGACTGGTCACCACCCGCTTATCCACTGTATCACACTCTGCCGGCACTCACTGTGCTGAGTATTCCCAGGGGCTTCATCATGCAGCTCTCTAACGATGCAGAGACACGGGGACTGTTACTATTGCTATCAGGTGGAGAGGCTGGAGCAGGAGGTCGGGGCTCTTGTGGGATCACAGGCCCAGAACCCGCACACAGGCCCCCGCCAGCCTGGGCTCTCCCACTACACCAGGTCCTCCCAGCTTCCTGCCCACAACCAGCCAGGAAACGCTCTCGTCAGTGTATCTTTGAGCACCGAGGTGGGAATCACTATGGGACAAATTCCTACAAGAACCACTTGGTCGACTGGAAAGAACATTTAACACCATAGTAGGGGAATTCCCTGGTGGTCCAGTGGTTAGGACTCCATACTTCCACTACAGGGAACATGGGTTCGATCCTGGTCAGGGAACTGAGATCCCCTAAGCCGCGTGGTATGGCCAAACATAAACCTGTAATAAACTCTGCCAGATCGCTTTCTAAAAAAGTCAACCATCCTCGTTCTCTGCCCCCGGGTACGAGGGGTCTGTCTCTCCACACTTTCAGGAACACACTTTTGGCGATCGGCCCTCAAGTCCTGAGGCGACATCTTGATCGACATTCCATGGTGTGGGGACAGCCCTAAGCAAGGCCTCTGGGTGGGATGCAGGGACCAGGGCAGGCTCCTGACCCCCCTGGTCACCAGCTGCTCTGCTTTTGGAGGCACTGGGGCCATGGGCCTGAGCAGAGCCGGCTGCCCTGGCCCCCTGACCGTGGGTGGCAGAGTCCAGCCCTCTGAGCACAGGGCCCTGCCCCGATCCCGAGCTGCGGGCGGCAGCCGAGGGGGCGCTCACCGGTGCTGTGTCTCTGGGCGGTAGTAGTAGTCCACCGGCGTGTCCAGCCTGGAGAAGATGGGCGGGGGGATGTAGAGCGGCAGGTCCTGGTGGAAGAAGCTCTCCTTCTGGGGCTTGAGCATGAGCACCTTGTCGTACATGGACACCTGCCTGCCATCCACCTCTGTGTGCACCGCCAGGTACTGGAAGTCAGACATCCCTGGGGAGAGAGGTGGACAGGCGGCGGACGCCCTTTAACACCACCCAGGCGCTGGCAGCTGCCACGCAAGGCCCACATCTGCTTGGGGGCGCTGACGGGGTCTTGCGGCAGAGGCTGCTGGGCAAGAGTGGCAGGAGCTGAAACCACCCCCCTTGAGTCGCTTCTGGGAGCTCGGCCCCGGGTGCTCCGAGTCACCTGGAGAGACATTATGGGGGAGAGGGGCGGGTTACATGACACTGAGGACGGAGTCCGGGTCAGGAATGTGCGAGCTGCACCGTGCGTGACCTGAGACATGCTCCAGGTGAGGCTGATGCTGCCGGTCTAGGACACACACTGAGCAGGGAACTGCCGGCTCGGTTAGAGAGAGGAAAGCACATGACAGGGAGAGCCCCATTCCGGGAAAGACAGCCCTCTCTGGTGAAGACACATCCACCAGCGATGGATGTTCAAAACACCCGCCGTGTGGGGGTCCCAAGGCCTGTTTTAGTTTTCGCACACTTTCTATTATTCATTTCCAGAATTTTTTCAGTTTCTGCCTTAGACTTGCAACAGCCACCACAGATACGCTCCAGACTTAGTTATTCGCCAAGTGCTTCTCGTGCGCCTGGATTGGCTCTCTGAGAGCACCATCTCCCGAATCCCCATGGGCGGCTATAGGGCTCAGGGCCCCCACTGTCAGACAAGCACACCCAGGGAGGCTCAGGCAGGCATGACTCCCCTCCCTACACCACGCCTCACCCCTGTGAAGACCCTGCAGGACACATCTAGTTGGCTGAGAGGTCAAAGGACATGAGGTCCCAAGGGGTTGAAGTGATCTGGGAAGGATTCAGAAGGGAGACAAGACCAGCACCGGTCAAGACTCACAGGTCCCCAAATACGAGGGAGGGGGTGGGGTTGAAAATTGGAGGCCTGTGGACCTTTTCTTTTGGCCCCACAAAATGGCTTTAAACGTGAGATGTCTCAGAGAACTCCAGCGGCCAAGAGCCCAGGGTCCACAGGGAGCTGCTGGCTGGAGTGAGGGCACCTTGCCTCCTGGACGGGGCCCACGCTCTGCCTTCCCCTCACGCCTGGGCACAGCCCGGCCCCCTTCACGGGCAGATGATCCACACAGCCCCCACAGGCACGAGGGACACAGGTCCGGAAATAACCCAGCACAGGAAGAAAGCATTTCGCAGTTACCTTGAAATTTGAAGACGGTGGAGATGACTCCAAGGCTCTCTATGTCGTACGTGACCTGGGGGCGAGCCTCAGGCCCCAGCACCCCACTCTGTCGCCTGGTCTTCCGCTTGATCCGGAGCAGCAAGCTGTTGGTACTGAAGCGGTTGGCACATACGGGGTGGCAGTAGGGGTCCTTGGGCCGGAAGTAAAGCTCCAGCCTCTTGGTGGCATCTGCGTAGATCTGCGGTAAGGCCAAAGGAGACAGTGACGCGGAGGCCGGCTGAGGAGCGGGCAGCTCCTCCCTCAGTGAAGGCCCGATGGGGACCCAGGAGGCTTTTTCTGTTTTGTGTTCTAGGCTTTTAATTCCCAAAAGACTTATTTTCCAAACCCAAGGATCTCAGCTTTTATCTGGTAGAGAACATAGGACAGCCTCTTCCTTTCTAAAGCCTCCCTGGTGGCTCAGATGGTAAAGAGTCTGCCTGCAATGTGGGAGACCAGGATTCATTCCTGACTCAGGAAGATCCCCTAGAGAAGGGAATGGCTACCCACTCCAGTATTCTTGCCTGGAACATCTCATGGACTGAGAAGTGTGGTGGGCTACTGTCCATGGGGTTGCAAAGATTTGGACACGACTGTGCGACTAACTCTTTCTTTCTTCTAAAAGGTTGTAAAGCAGCAAAGTTAGAGACAATAACTGCCAGTTAAGCAAAGCCTGGTCAGTGCAGGGAACCGCCATTCTTCCGGGAGCACTTCGTGGCGGTGTCAGCCCCGCGTCTACCATGGAGAGTCTGGGTGGGAGCCTCATGACTTGTCTAGGGTCAGGAACTACCCACCCAAAAAGGTCCTAGTATTCAGCCTCATTTACAAATGTTCCAAGGTCCGAAGGAGGTGAAATCAGTACCAAACACTTGGCCCTGACTTGTGTGACTCCTCCTTTCCAGGCTTGACTCCTTCTCCTTAAAATGGTAATAGGAGGACCCATTGATCAGATTCTTACGATGACTAAGAGAACATATATATAAGGCGCTTAGCCTGGCACCTAAGTCATGGCAAACACGCTACCTGTGTCATCCATACAGGAATGCCTGTCCCACACGGGCTAAGAGGGACCAGTCAGTGTCTGCTGTGTGCATGTGAAAGCACCAAGAAGGTCCCCTAGGCCAAGGTCATCTACCTGCTGGCGCCCCAACACCCAGGACACAGCCTGGCCCTTAGCAGGCGTTCAGGAAGCGTCTAGGGAAAGAAGGTTAAAAAGAGCCCCTATCATCAGGGAACAGGTCTATTAGACTGCTGTGCCGGGAATGACCCTAGATGCGGGCCTGGCACAGAGTAGGTGCACAAGAAACAGGAAGGTAATGAATGAATGACCTGTCTTTTCCCCAAAGGGCTCACCCTGTACCTGGGTACAAACATCCCTGGGGTTAGCAGCAGTACAGACCCTGTCAAGGCCACAGGAAGTCAGTAAGTCAGGGTGAGAGAGCAAGACGTGAATGACTGGGCTGCTACGAGCCTCCTGTGCTCAATGACAGGTTCAAGGCTTTTCAATATTCATAAAGGATGAGGAAGCAGAATTAAGAGTTCAGACTTCAGAGGGAGGCATGTATGTGTTTAAATTCCTACTGTACTATGTAGGGGCTTGTTTGACCCAACTTTTCTTCCTGTGTCTTTACCTAAAAAATGGGCATAATAATGGTACCTAACTCACAAAACTGTGTTTCAGTGTCTCCTGGGGAGATCCGGGTCAGCAGTGGCCTGCCACAGGGGCAGGGGCTCTGGGTGCAGCAGACCTGGGTATGGCATAAGCCCTCTTGGATGAGGTTGTCATTACCCCCAACATAGAGCTGCCATAACTTACCCAGCACTGGGAAACACTCTGGGAGGGCACAAACAGAACCTTGTGCACCAGTACCCAGGAGAAAGGAGCCGTGACCCCACAAGAGAGTGCCCCAGACTTGCCCGGGAGTGTCCGGGGGAGGCGTGGTCGGCAGTGGCCTGCTGCAGGGTTGGGGGCACTGAGTGCAGCAGTGCATGCACGGGACCTGCTGAAGGAGGTGCCATTATCTTCATCACCTCCACCATAGTTTGGCCTCAGGTCAAACAACAGGGAGGGAACACAGCCCTGCCCATCAACAGAAAATTGGACTAAAGATTTACTGAGCATGGCCCTGCCCATCAGGACAAGACCCAGTCTCCCCCACAGTGAGTCTCTCCCATCAGGAAGCTTCCGTAAACCTCTTATCCTTCTCCAATAGAGGGCAGACAGAATGAAAACCACAATCACAGAAAACTAACCAATCTGATCACATGGACCACAGCCTTGTCTAACTCAATAAAACTATGACCCATGCTGTGTAGGCCACCCAAGACGGACGGATCGTGGTGGAGAGTTCTGACAAAATGTGGTCCACTGCAGAACGGAATGGCAAACCTTGAGAACCCCATGAACAGTTCAGTTCAGTTCAGTCGCTCAGTCGTGTCTGACTCTCTGTGACCCCATGGACCACAGCACGCCAGGCCTCCCTGTCCAACACCAATTCCCAGAGTTTACCCAAACTCATGTCCATTGAGTCGGTGATGCCATCCAACCATCTTATCCTCTGTTGCTCCCTTTTCCTCCCGCCTTCAATCCTTCCCAGCATCAGGGTCTTTTCAAATGAAAAGACTTCTTCGTATCAGGTGGCCAAAATATTGGAGTTTCAGCTTCAACATCAGTCCTTTCAATGAACGCTCAGGACCGATCTCCTTTAGGATGGATTGGTTTGACCTCCTCGCAGTCCAAGGGACTCTCAAGAGTCTTCTCCAGCACCACAGTATGAGCAGTATGAAAAGGCAAAAAAATAGGACACTGAAAGATAAATTCCACAGGTCAGTAGGTGCCCAATATGCTACTGGAGATGAGTGGAGAAATAACTCCAGAAAGAATGAAGGGATGAAGCCAAAGCAAAAACAGCACCCAATTGTGGATGTGACTGGTGATAGAAGCAAGGTCAGAAGCTGTAAAGAGTAATACTGCATAGGAACCTGGAATGTCAGGTCCATGAATCAAGGCAAATTGGAAGTGCTCAAACAGGAGAGGGCAAGAGTGAACATCGACATTTTAGGAATTAGCGAACTAAAATGGACTGGAATGCGTGAATTTAACTCAGATGACCATTATATCTACTACTGTGGGCAGGAATCCCTCAGAAGAAATGGAGTAGCCATCATGGTCAACAAAAGAGTCCAAAATGCAGTATTTGGATGCAATCTCAAAAACGACAGAATGATCTCTGTTTGTTTCCAAGGCAAACCATTCAATATCACAGTAATCCAAGTCTATGCCCCAACCAGTAATGCTGAAGAAGCTGAAGTTGAACGGTTCTATGAAGACCTACAAGACCTTCTAGAACTAACACCCCAAAAAGATGTCCTTTTCATGATAGGGGACTGGAATGCAAAAGTAGGAAGTCAAGAGATACCTGGAGTAACAGGCAAATTTGGCCTTGGAGTACAGAATGAAGCAGGGCAAAGGCTAATAGAGTTTTACCAAGAGAATGCACTGGTCATAGCAAACACCCTCTTCCAACAACACAAGAGAAGATACTACACATGGACATCACCAGATGGTCAATACCAAAATCGACTGATTATATTCTTTGCAGCCAAAGATGGAGAAGCTCTGTACAGTCAGCAAAAACAAGACTGGGAGCTGACTGTGGCTCAGATCATGAACTCCTTATTGCCAAATTCAGACTTAAATTGAAGAAAGTAGGGAAAACCACTAGACCATTCAGGTATGACCTAAATCAAATCCCTTACAATTATACAGTGGAAGTGAGAAATAGATTCAAAGGATTAGATCTGACAGAGTGCCTGAAGAATTATGGACAGATGTTCATGACACTGTACAGGAGACAGGGATCAAGACCATCCCCAAGAAAAAGAAATGCAAAAAAGCATAGTGGCTGTCTGAGAAGGCCTTCAAATAGTTGTGAAAAGGAGAGAAGCGAAAAGCAGAGGAGAAAAGGAAAGATATACCCATTTGAATGCAGAGTTCCAAAGGAGAGATAAGAAAGCCTTCCTCAGCGATCAATGCAAAGAAATGGAGGAAAACAATAGAACGGGAAAGACTAGAGATCTCTTCAAGAAAATTAAAGATACCAAGGGAACATTTCATGCAAAGACGGGCACAATAAAGGACAGAAATGGTATGGACCTAACAGAAGCAGAAGATATTAAGAAGAGGAAGGCGATGGCACCCCACTCCAGTACTCTCGCCTGGAAAATCCCATGGACGGAGGAGCCTGGTAGGCTGCAGTCCATGGGGTCGCTAAGAGTTGGACATGACTGATCGACTTCACTTTCACTTTTCACTTTCATGCTCTGGAGAAGGAAATGGCAACCCACTCCAGTGTTCTTGCCTGGAGAATCCCAGGGACGAGGGAGCCTGGTGGGCTGCCGTCTATGGGATCACACAGAGTCGGACACGACTGAAGCAACTTAGCAGCGGTAGCAGCAGCAAGGATACACAGAAGAACTATACAAAAAAAGATCTTCACAACCCAGATAATCACAATGGTATGATCACTCACCTAGAGCCAGACATCCTGGAATGTAAAGTCAAGTGGGCCTTAGGAAGCATCACTATGAACAAAGCTAGAGGTGATGGAATTCCAGTGGAGCCATTTCAAACCCTAAAAATGATGCTGTGAAAGTGCTGCACTCAATATGCCAGCTAATTTGGAAAACTGAGCAGTGGCTACAGGACTGGAAAAGGTCAGTTTTCATTCCAATCTCTAAGAAAGGCAATGCCAAAGAATGCTCAAACTACCGCACAATTGCACTCATCTCACACGCTAGTAAAGTAATGCTCAAAATTCTCCAAGCAAGGCTTCAACAGTACCTGAACAGTGAACTTCCAGATGTTCAAGCTGGATTTAGAAAAGCAGAGGAACCAGAGATCAAATTGCCACCATTCGGTGGATCATCAAAAAAGCAAGAGAGTTCCACAAAAACATCTATTTCTGCTTTATTGACTATGCGAAAGCCTTTGACTATGTGGTTCACAAAGAGTCAGACATGACTGAGTGACTGAACTGAACTCACTAGATGGTTGTGAAGATTCAATCATGCATTCAAACAATATTTTGGAAGCAGGCACAATTAGGGACGTTCGGATGACAAGAGTGATCAAGAGAGACCAGGACCCACAAGAGCTGATCATCTCAGAACCAAGGGTCCAAGACAGACAATGCTGCTGCTGTTGCTAAGTCGCTTCAGTCGTGTCCGACTCTGTTCGACCCCATAGACGGCAGCCCAGGAGGCTCCCCTGTCCCTGGGATTCTCCAGGCAAGAACACTGGAGTGGGTTGCCATTTCCTTCTCCAATGCAGGAAAGTGAAAAGTGAGAGTGAAGTCGCTCAGTCGTGTCCGACTCCCAGCGACCCCATGGACTGCAGCCCACCAGGCTCCTCGGTCCATGGGATTCTCCAGGCAAGAGTACTGGAGTGGGGTGCCATTGCCTTCTCCGAGACAGACAATAAAGACTCTAACACACAACTTGAGACTGGAATTAGCAGGTGAACTGCTAGCAGCCACTTTAGTAAGGGCAGTCAGGGAAGGACTCTCTAAAACAGAGACACTTCAAGACCTGGTGCATTTAAGTCACTGACATACAGCTTTGCACCAGGTAAAGAATTCATCCCAGCTCCACTGTTTGCTGGGTGTACTTGAACAAGCAGTTTTTCAGTTTTCCTGTAAAATCTGGACAACCACAGTCCCTACCTGGCAGGGTTCTGATGCGATGCGAATGTAGGTAAAGAACCTAGAAATATAGCTGGTGCAGAACAAATCTGCAGGAGACCAGAGTCCGATCCCTGGGTTGGGAAGTTCTCCGGAGAAGGGAATGACAATGCACTCCAGTATTTTTGCCTGGAGAATTCCATGGACAGAAGAGAAGCCAGGCGGGCTACAGTCCGTGGGGTCGCAAAGAGTCGGTGTGCCTAACACACATACATTACTACACTTCAACTCTAATAACATAATCCCTCCTCCCCTTCTCATGTAGGTCTGTTGTTGTGTCGCTCGGTCGGTCCGACTCTTTGCGACCCCCATGGACTGCAGCCCGCTGGCCTCCTCTGTCCATGGGACTTTTCAGGCAAGAACACTGGAGTGGGTTGCCACTTCCTTCTCCAGAGATCTTCGAAAGGCGCGTCTCCTGCTCTGCAGGCGGATTCTTTGCCACTGGGCCACCAAGGAAGTCCCTCTTCCCTCAGATCCTAGGGGAAATCAGTCTACGCCCGGCAGCCCCCATATCAGACCCCCGCCCCCTGGCCGCTCCAGAACCTCCTGGAGCTCCGTTGCCAAGGCAACCTCAGATCCCTCCCGGGGTGGTCTCTCCCCTCAGCCGCAGTCCCGCGACTCAGTGCTCCCCTGGGGACTCCTCACCCGGGAGACGCCTTCCTCGCCGCCCAAGGTCCGCAGCATCTTGGACACGTCGCGCACCACGCCCGGGTACTCCACACACACCATGCGCCTCTCGCGCCGCAGCTCCACCGGGATGGCGGCGCCCGGCCGAGCGTCTGCCGCCGCCGCCGCCGCCATCCCTGCCAGTCCAGTCAGGCCCACCGCGGGGGTGGGGGGAGAACGTCCCCTCCACACGCTCCTGGAAGCCTCGTCTCAATGGTTCCGCGAAGGAATCGTTCCGGGGACCCCTCCCCGCTCGCCTGTAGTCTATATCCCTGAGTTCCGTGAGGCTCGAAGCCTTCGAGTAGGACGGCGCTAAGAATACCGGAGGCTGGGCGGCAAACGACCGCGCGGACGCCCAACCTCTGTGTAAAATAATAAGCTGAGGCGCCCGAGGGGCGGGGTAGAGGCCAATCTCATCAACCAACCCGCGAGGGACCCGGAGGACGTGTAAAATACGCCCAGTGAGACTTTAACCAATGAGAACCAGAGGGCCACGCCCAGTCTTTTAGCCAATGAGGAGCCGAGAGGAAGCCGGGTTCCGGCCCCCTCCTTCCGGTTTCCTTTCTGCCAATAATAAACCAGTCATAGGCGGGTCCCCGCCCCTTCCTCCAATTCCTCCCACTGACAGCTCGAGGGCGGGTTCGAAGCGGACTTCCGGTGTGTCTTCTTAGGCGGGCAGGTCCCAGTAATGAATTGGTTTCCGGACGCTCACCTCA
>NW_011494947.1:605141-609437 GCF_000754665.1 Bison bison bison
CCCCGCCACCCCCGCCCAACCCGACCCCACTCTTGCTGGCCCTCCGAAGACAGAGGCCACGAGGAGTTCAGTCTGGAAATAGCGAGAGCGAGAGAATTGTGCTTTGAGGGTTGTTGTTTTTTTTTTTTTGCCATTCTGCACGCCTTTCAGGATCTCAGTGTTCAGCTGAAAGCCCAGAAGAAGCCTAAGATCGCCACTAGGTCGCCAGGAAACTCCTGGGAATTGCGCCTTGAGTGCTCGTCCACCTCCACACAGGGAAAACCTGGAAGTGCCCCCACTCACCCCTCAGCTGGGGCAGAATGCAGGCCTCTGTCCTTTGTTTCCTAAGAGTTATTTAGTGCCTGTTGTGAAGCGTTAAGTGAGCAGCTGTGTGGAAGAAGAGGAACCAAGGGGCCAGGGGCCATTCTAGAGAATTACGAGGACAAAAACTATAGGGAGAAAAGTGTGTGTGGTGGGGAGATGAAGGGTCAGAGGTAGACATAGGCCAGACAGATCCTGTAAAGGATGTGCGTAACAGATTGGCTTTTTCTGAGTGCGATGGAGACCCCTTGAGGGGTTTTATGCAGGAAGTACCAGAACCTGACTTATGCGTATAAAAGACCATGGCTGTTGTGTAGAGAATAGACCAGAAAAGGCAAAAGTGGATTCAGATAAACTAACGAAGTGAAAGTCGCTCAGTCGTGTCCGACTCTTTGTGATCAGTCCATGGAATTCTCCAGGCCAGAATATTGGCGTGGGTAGCCTTTCCCTTCTCCAGAGGATCTTCCTGACCCAGGGATCAAACTCAGGTCTCCTGCATTGCAGGCAAATTCTTTACCAGCAGAGCTGCCAGGGAAACCCAAGAATACTGAAGTGGGTAGCCTATCCCTTCTCCAGTGGATTTTCTCAACCCAGGAATGGAACAGGGGTCTCCTGCATTGCAAGTGGATTCTTTACCAACTGAGCTATCAGGGAAACCAAACTAACAGAGAGGCTGTATAACCCAGGCAAGGGATGCTTCTTGGGACCAAGAAAGTGGCAGTGAGGATGGAAAGAAGGGACTGGATTTGAGGATGTTAAGGGAGATATGTATACCCCAAGTTTCTGAAGTGACTTCTCAGTCAAAAGACTACCTTTTTACTCTAGATGGATTTAAGAAGGCCAAATAAATACCACGGAAATATGTTTTTAAAAGAAAAATGTGTAATCCAAGAGTGAGATATATGTCATTGGCTGGGAGCTCCGAGACTTTGAAAGGAAGGCCCCTCTGAGAGCACAGGAATCAACCAAAAGAACGTGGCAGATGAGCCAGAGGAGGGCGGACGTGAGGACTTGCAGGCACTGACCTACCTTGTTCCTTGGGAACTTGCATATTCTGTCACCAGAGAAGGTTCGATGCTGTGAGGCCAGGATAATACTCCAGACTTACCCATGCCTTTGATAGGGACAGAATTCCCCATTAGGGAACTGTAGATAGAGAGGGAACTTCGGGAGGATTTGGGAGACCACAGTAAGACTAATGATCACTCAAGGAAGTAATGGGAAAATTCTGAAGCAGTGTGGGCTTGCTTCACTCGTGAAGCAAAACGAGTCACTTAGCCTCAAAGTCAGATTGGCCTGCTTAACGACAAAATCAAGCTAACTTGCTTAGCAACAGAACCATGCAACAGAAGCAGAAGACATGCCCCAAACAAACAAAACAACGGTGGCGTGAGACCTGCATCCTCCCCGGTGAGCTCAGTGAGTCAGTAGCCCCCCAAAACATGTTCTTTGACCCATAAGACATGTTCTTTGCACCATGCCCCCAAGACAATAAAAAAATGTTGAAAATAAGGCCTACAACATGCCCAGGGGGGTCATCAAGTTAATGACCCCAAATCAGGCTCTGTGCACACAAAAAACAATCATTTATGGGAAGGTGACTCTTCAAAATGAAAGACCCTCATTGTGCTGAGACCTGAAACTATTTTCCCAAGGTGCTATGACAGTCTAATGCCAAATAGTCCTATGCCAGACAGACTGTGCCAAAGCCTTGGTGTGGATCACCACAAACTGTGGAAAATTCTGAAAGAGATGGGAATACTGAACCACCTGATCTGCCTCTTGAGAAACCAGTATGCAGGTCAGGAAGCAACAGAACTGGACATGGAACAACAGACTGGTTCCAAATAGGAAAAGGAGTATGTCAAGGCTGTATGTTGTCACCCTGCTTACTTAACTTATATGCAGAGTACATCATGAGAAACGCTGGGCTGGAAGAAGCACAAGCTGGAATCAAGATTGCCGGGAGAAATATCAATCACCTCAGATATGCAGATGACACCACCCTTATGGCAGAAAGGGAGGAAGAACTAAAGAGCCTCTTGATGAAAGTGAAAGAGGAAAGTGAAAAAGTTGGCTTAAAGCTCAACATTCAGGAAACTAAGATCATGGCATCTGGTCCCATCACTTAATGGCCAATAGATGGGGGAACAGTGGAAACAGTGACAGACTATTTTGGGGGCTCCAAAATCACTGCAGATGGTGATTGCAGCCATGAAATTAAAAAACCCTTGCTCCTTGGAAGAAAAGTTATGACCAACCTAGATAGCGTATTAAAAAGCAGAGACATTACTTTGCCAACAAAAATCCGTCTAGTCAAGACTGTGGTTTTTCCAGTAGTCATGGATGGATGTGAGAGTTGGACTATAAAGAAAGCTGAGCACCAAACAATTGATGCTTTTGAACTGTGGTGTTGGAGAAGACTCTTGAGAGTCCCTTGGACTGCAAGGAGGTCCAACCAGTCCATCCTAAAGGAGATCAGTCCTGAATATTCATTGGAAGGACTGATGTTGAAGCTGAAACTCCAATACTTTGGCCACCTGATGTGAAGTGCTGACTTGTTTGAAAAGACCCTGATGCTGGGAAAGATTGAAGGCAGGAGCAGAAGCGGGCGACAGAAGATGAGATAGTTGGATGGCATCACCGACTCAGTGGACATGAGTTTGAGTAAACTCCGGGAGTTGGTGATGGACAGGGAGACCTGGCGTGCTGCAGTCCGTGAGGTTGCAAAAAGCTGGACGCGACTGAACTGAACTGAAGTGAACTGATGACAGTCCTGGCCTGACCGTATTGGGAGGGACAAGTAAACATCCCTGCCCTACCTAGGGGAGGAACTGATGACAGAGACACGACGTGTACTCAAGAAAGACAAAAAAGGTCTTCTCCTCCTCCCCTCTCTTCCTCTGATTATAAAAGTGTAACCCACTGAGTATCAGAGACAGTGCAGTACTTGCCTGCCACTTGTGAATCTTACAAGTGTCCTAATAAATCGCTTCTTATCTAGCTCTCGGCCTCTCGCTGAATTCCTTTCTGGGCTGAAACATAAAGGCCTGTGGTGCCACAGCTCTTGGGAACCCTGGAAACGACACCCAATGGTTTCACCTTGAGATGAAATGTCCTTTCAGACTTCTCATGGCCTTTGTCTTCATTCCATGCTCACCAAGCAGCGAGCATTGGTTAGTTTAATTTGCCAGAAAGAAGAGTCTGAATAAGAGACGTATCTTTTTAGCCCTTTCCACCATTGTAAATCAACAAACAGGTGTGTTTCTATCAGTCCCCTGTGAGTTTGATACATATGAATCAGTCCTGAAGTCTGTCATTGACAGTGGAGTTGACAGATAAAATATTGGATACACAGTTAAATTAGAATTTCACATAATATTGAGGACATACTTATGGTTATAAATATACTTATACATACTTATGGTTATATATACTTACATAACCATTTTTTCATAATTTATCGGAAATTTCAGTTAGGTAGGTATATTTTTATTTGCTAAATATGGCACACTTATCTTGGGATATTGAAGGGATTGAGTTTCTGAACCTGCAAAGCTGATTCTAAACTATCCATAGCCAGGGCTTCCCTGGAGCCTCAGTGGTGAAGGATCCGCCTGCCAACGCAGGGGACAGGGGTTTGATCCCTCATCCGAGAAGATCCCACAGGCCGCTGAGCAGCGAAGCCCATGGGCCACAACTCCTGAGCCCTCATTCCAGAGCCTTCGAGCTGCAACTACTGAGCCCGTGTGCCGTGACTACTGAAGACTGTGCGCCCTAGAACCCATGACCACAACAAGAGAAGCCCACACACGGCAACTAGAGAAAAGCCCTTGCAGTGACGAAGGCCCCAGCACAGCCAAAAATAAGTAAAACATAAAAAAATAAACTACCCACCACCTTAGGGAGTCTCCTGAGGCCCTGACCACCCCCTAGTCCCCATCCAGTGACCCCCTGGCTTTGTCTCTGCTCACCTGCTCTTTCACGGAAGCGAAG
>NW_011494947.1:609537-617458 GCF_000754665.1 Bison bison bison
ACGGAAGCGAAGGTGATTGCTCTAGAATGAAACCTCACCCTGCCTCCAGTGACTACCCTACGGGTTCTCCGTCTGCCGCCTGGCTGACTTCTCAGCATCCTTAGGGCTCAGCTCAGAGTTCACCTTGCCTGGAGAGTTTGGGGTCATGCTCTGAGCCTGTTCCACACACACTCATCCTGTCACAGAGCCTGCGGTGGTTTCATTCCTTTTCTTTTTTAATGTAATTTTATTTATTTACTTTTGGCTGTACTGCATCTTCCTTGCAGAGCGGGCTTTTCTCCAGATGCGGTCAGCGGAGGCTGCTCCCTAGTTTCGGCATGTGGGCTTCTCACTGCGGCAGCTTCTTCTGTTGCAGCTGCCGGGCTCGCAGGGCTCTAGAACGCAGGCTCAGTATGGCGCATGGGCTTGTGGGATCTTCCCAGACCAAGGATCAACCTCACGTCTCTTGAATTGGCAAGTGGAGTCTTTACCACTGAGTCACCAAGGCAGCTCTCTTTTTTATTGCTCCTCCCCCAAAGCAGCAGTTTCCTAAGGGCAAGGCCGTGGTCCTACCTGGGATCCAAGGTGGAGAGGTCAGAGGCAGAGGAGGGGTAGGGAGGCAGGGCTGGGAGACGAGAGAGAGGCCAGCAAGGTTTGGGAACCCTGTTAAAGAAACAGCTGGGGCTTTCTGTGAAGCCTCATAGCATTGGGAGCAGGTAACAATGACACTTCCAATAGTCGTGTATGGATGTGAGAGTTGGACTATAAAGAAAGCTGAGCACTGAAGAATTGATGCTTTTAAACTGTGGTGTTGGAGAAGACTCTTGAGAGTCCCTTGGACTGCAAGGAGATCAAACCAGTCCATCCTAAAGGAGATCAGTCCTGGGTGTTCACTGGAAGGACTGATGTTGAAGCTGAAACTCCAATACTTCGGCCACCTAATGTGAAGAGCTGACTCATTGGAAAAGACCCTGATGCTGGGAAAGATTGAAGGCGGGAGGAGAAGAGAACAAGATGGTTGGATAGCATCACCGACTCAGTGGACATGAGTTTGAGTAAACTCCGGGAGTTGGTGATGGACAGAGAAGCCTGCTGTGCTGCAGTCCATGGGGTGGCAAAGAGTCGCACACAACCGAGGGACTGAACTGAACTGAACAATGATGACACTTTGGAAAAAGACCCTGATGCTGGCAAAGATTGAGGGCAAGGGGAGAACGTCGTGGGGACAGAAGATGAGATGGTTGGATGGCATTACCGACTCGATGGACATGAGTTTGAGCAGGCTCCAGGAGACGGTGATGGACAGGGAGGCCTGGAGGGTTGCAGTCCATGGGGTCCCAAAGAGTCGGATACAAATTAGCGACTCAACAACAAGAAGAACGCAATCAACCGAGAGCAAGGAGGGCTTTGAAAAATGTTTTCTTTAGGCCCCAGAATCTGAACATTCCTTCCTGGGCCGCTGGGTCAGCCCACAGAGCCCAGAGGGAGGGGTTAACCCTTGCCAACTGGAACTGGATTCTCACTGCACCCTCAGGACGGGGGAAGGCGTAATGCTCACTTTCGGCCACGAGGTGACGACAGAGCGCCCCGTGAGCAGACACCGCCACCTGGTGGTCCTCAACGTCCATGACACCCTAGAAGAAAGGGAGAAGTCGCCGCCAAGGAAGGCCACCTGATTGGGGGAACCGGGCTGCTGCTAAGTCGCTCAGTCGTGTCCGACTCTGTGTGACCCCACAGACGGCAGCCCACCAGGCTCCGCCGTCCCTGGGATTCTCCAGGCAAGAGCACTGGAGTGGGTTGCCATTTCCTTCTCCAACGCATGAAAGTGAAAAGTGAAAGGGAAGTCGCTCAGTCGTGTCCGACTCTTAGCAACCCCATGGACTGCAGCCCACCAGACTTCTCCATCCATGGGATTTTCCGGGCAAGAGTACTGGAGTGGGGTGCCACTGCCTTATCCGGGGAACCGGGGGCAGAGCCTAATACGAGGCCTGCTCTGGGCGGGAAGAGGGGCGGGGGCGATGTCAGAGCCTCCCCATCAGGTCTGACCCCCTGGGAGGCGTGGCCACAGGTCCCAGAATCCTCCCACACGGTGCCATTCATGCGGGGTCAATGATGGAGACGTGGGGAGAGGTTTTCTTTTTACTTCCAACTAGGACACCCTGTTCCAGAGGACGTTTGTCTGCCTAGTCAACTGATTCCAAAGCAAAATTAAACTAAGCACCTACAGATTGTTGTTCAGTCGCTCAGTCGTGTCCGACTCTTTGCGACCCCATGGACTGCAGCACTGCCAGGCCTCCCTGTCCATCACCATCTCCTGGAGCTTACTCAAACTCATGTCCATCGAGTCAGTGATGCCATCCAACCATCTTATCCTCTGTTGCATCCCCTTCTACTCCCACCTTCAATCTTTCCCTGCATCGGGGTCTTTTCCTATGAGTCAACACTTTGCATCAGGTGGCCAAAGTATTGGAGCTTCATCTTCAACATCAGTCCTTCCAATGAATATTCAGGACTGATTGCCTTTAGGATGGACTGGTTGGATCTCCTTGCAGTCCCAGGGACTCCCAAGAGTCTTCTTCAACACCACAATTCAAAAGCATCCACTTCCAGGGCTGAACATCAAATACTGATCACAAATAGAGTTTATATGGCCAAGTTAAACATTTTCAAAAATATGACAGGCGGAGGCAAATTTCAATGAAGCTAACAGAATTTAAGCGTCAGGCCCCCTTCATTGCACGTACTTTTCTTCCAGGCTCTTGGGAGGTGCTTTGTCGCTGTATTCACATGGGCAGGTGTCTTTATAAGAATGGAAAAGGTAAGGTATTTTAACTGCAGTTGGTTAAGGCTGCTGTCTTGCTCCATCTAACCTGCCCCCGGGTCACAATTTGCTTTGTGTTGCAAGGCACTGAAGTGGTCACTGGTATTAGGAGAAGCTTGATTAAGGAGAAGTCACATTGGGAGTATATTCCATGTGGACTGAGTGGAATATATGTACTTGGTCTGCAGTCACTTTTATTTTATTTTGTTTTGGCTTAAAATACTAGAAAATTGTTCTCCTATGGATCTGGGGCTAAAAGTCCAAGATCAAGGTATTGGTAGGGCTGCGCTCTCTCTGAAGGCTCCGGAGGTGGAGTAACCCGTTGCATTCCTTTTCCTCGGCCTCCGGTGTGGCCAGCCGTCTTTGGCACTCCTTGGTTGTCTGTAGATCCATCACTCCAGTCTCTGCCTCCAAGGTCATCGGGCCATCTTCCCTCTGTGTCTGTGTCTTCAAAGAATTCTCCTCTCTGTGTGTCTGACTCTCTCTCACTTCTGTTTTGTTTTAATGACCTATCTATATATTTTATTTTATTGAATTTGTGTGTGTGCTCAGTCGTGTCTGACTCTTTGCGACCCCATGGACTGTAGTCTGCCAGGCTCTTTTGTCCATGGGATTCTCCAGGCAAGAATACTGGAGTGGGTTGCCATTTCCTCCTCTAGGGTTATTGAAGCATGCTGCTGCTGCTGCTAAGTCACTTCAGTCGTGTCCGACTCTGCTTGACCCCACAGACAGCAGCCCACCAGGCTCCCCCATCCCTGGGATTCTCCAGGCAAGAACACTGGAGTGGGTTGCCATTTCCTTCTCCAATGCATGCAAGTGAAAAGTGAAAGTGAAGTCGCTCAGTCGTGTCCGACTCTTAGCGACCCTGTGGACTGCAGCCCACCAGGCTCCTCCATCCATGGGATTTTCCAAGCAAGAGTACTGGAGGGGGGTGCCATTGCCTTCTCCTATTGAAGCATAGCAGGTACAAAATATGTAAGTTTTAAGTGTACGATAGTGCTTCACAGCTTTTAAAGGTCATCCTTCAGTTATGGCTCTTGTATAATACCGGCTATATTCCTTGTGTTGCACAGTATATCCTTGTGGTTTATTTGGTTCATAGTAGTTTGTACCCTTAATTCGCTCCCCCAAGAGCGCCCCTCCACCTCCCTCTCCCCACCGGCGGCCACTCATTTGCTCTCAATCTGTGAGTCTGCTTCTTTGTTATAGTCACTAGTTTATTGTATTCTTTTGATCCCACATGTGATATCATACAGTATTTATCTTTTTCTGATTTATTTCGCTTAGTATAATGCCCTCCAAGTCCATCCATGTTGGTGCAAATGGCAAAATTTCATTCTTTTTATGACTGAACAGCACCCACCCCAGTACTCCTGCCTGGGAAATCCCGTGGACGGGGGAGCCTGGTGGGCTGCAGTCCACGGGGTCGCTAAGAGTCGGACACGACTGAGCAACTTCACTTTCACTTTTCACTTTCACGCACTGGAGAAGGAAATGGCAACCCGCTCCAGTGTTCTTGCCTGGAGAGTCCCAGGGACGGGGAGCCTGGTGGGCTGCTGTCTATGGGGTCGAGCAGAGTTGGACACGACTGAGCGACTTAGCAGCAGCAGCAGTGTCCCATTGTATGTATGTGTATATGTGTGTGTGTGTGTAAATATATATATCACATTTTCTTTGTCGATGCATCTGTTGATGGACACTTAGGTTGCTTCCGTTATCTTGGCCATTATAATGATTCTGCGAACATTGGGACGTATATATCTTTTCGATTAGTGTTTTTGATTTGTCCGGATATATACCCAGGAGTGGAATTGCCGGGTCGTGTGGTATTCCTGTTTTTAGGTTTTTGAGGATGCAGTCCCTTCTGTGATGGCTGAGTTATTGATGGCCACCCTAGGTAGGAACGGTCTCCAGAGATGCACTCTTGCCACCTTCTGTGACAATTTGCTGGTGGTGGGATATGAAGGGCCAGGGCCAGAGGTCAGAACCGGAACAACGGAACAACGGTCAGAACCGGAAGCCGGTCTACGGAAGACTCCTCCACCCAGTAGAGGAAGGTAAAGTGGAGCAGCCCTGAGTGGCTTACCTGGTGGCTCAGTGGTGAAGAATCCGCCTGCCACTGCAGGGGACACGGATTGCACCCCTTGGCCGGGAAGATCCCCCATACCGCAGAGCCGCTAAACCCCTGAGCCACAGCTACCAAGCCTGTGCTCCAGAGCCCAGGAGCCACGACTACCGAAGGCTGTGTGCCTAGAGCCCCTGCCCTGCAACAGGGGAAGGCCCACAATGAGAAGCCAGGCACCGCAACTAGAGAAAAGCCCGTGTGCGGCAGGGAAGTCCCAGCGCAGCCAAACATAAATAAATAAAATAAATGATGTACCCTGTGGAAAACAGTATGGCAGTTCCTCCAAATTAAAAACAGAATGACCACATGGTCCAGCAGTTCCACTCCTGGGTCTTCATCCAACATAATCAAAAACAGAGCCTCAAAGACCTATCTGTAGACCCCGGTTCATAGCAGCGTTACTTGCAATAGCCGAATGGCAGAAGCAACCCAAGTGTCCTAGGCCAGACGAATGGATAAGCAAATGCAGTCCATCCGTCAGCCCAGCTCACTTCACCTCTCAACTTGATCGCCACGACAGCCTCCTAACAAGTGTCCCACGTCCACTTACATTTTTCTCCCAGGAGGATGCGTAGCTAAATACAGGTGGTTCAAAATCTCAATGACCCCAAAACCTTTTGGTAAAAAAGACCTCCTTCCCACTCCTTTCCCCAGATACGGGACTCATCTTTTCTCTGGAGGTGACCAATATTATCAGTTTCTTATTTATCTCTCTAGAGTTAACCTACATAGTTAAAAGTAAAATTGTATATCCTTCACCCCCCCTTAAAAAGCGAACCACTAACCCACAAAGGGGTTTTGTTCCTCCTTTCTCCCTCTAATAGACAGCTGAACATGCTTCTGCTGGCTCCCTAGAGGCTGTAATATGAATTCTCGATCTTTTAAAGTGAACTCTTCGGGCTTCCCTGGCAATCGGGTGGTTAGGACTCCTTACTTCCTCTACAGGGGGCACAGTTTCGACCACTGGTCAGGGAACTAAGATCCCGCCTGTGGCAGGGGCAAAACGTAGCCAACTCTAAATGAATTGATGACACATGGGTTTACTACACACTCCCTCCCATATCCGCCTTTTTCATGGGACAGTATATCTTGGGAAATTGTCCCTATCAGTTCACATGGCACTTCCGCATTCTTTAAACAGACGCCCAGTGCTCCACCATATGGTGGGACCGTGATTCATTTAACCAGCCCTCTTTGAAGGATACTTAGGTTGTTTCCAACTTTTTGCAAATACAAGGTCGCAATGAATCACTGTCGTGTGTCAATAACACATGGGCAGATGTCTGTAAGATACTGTTGGGTCAAAGGGCATGGAACTCTGTGATTTCCTTAGACGTCACTAAAGGTTCCCCTACTCGGGCCACAACCCTGTATGACCTCTGCCCCTGTGACTGTGTTGGGGTCTCAGGGGCCTCGGGGTGGGGGGCTGGGGCCCTCAGGCCATCCTCCGGCTGGATCCCGGTGGGCACCCCCACCTGTGGGTATCCCGGGTTTCAACAGCTTCACAGGGCTTGGTGCCTGCCATCCTCCCCACAGAAGCCAGGGGGCACTTCTCCATCAAGGTGCCTTGGCTGCTCATTGCTGGGGTTACGGGAGGCGGGGACCCCAAACCCTTTAACAGAGATTCTGGGGGTCCTGCTTCCCAGACTCTCCCAATCACACCCATCTTGCTCCCCACCACTCCCCCCCGCCAATTCTTAACCCTGAGGCTCCAGACCCCTACCCCAGGGCCTCTGTGCCTTTGCCCCCGCCCTCCCGTCTTCTCAGGGTGACCCCTGTTCTCAGGGGTCCGCTCGCCACTTTGGAGAGGCCTCCGCGCGTGGCACACCTGTCGATCCCTCACCCCCTCACCCCCAACCCCATTGACTGCTAGTTGGTGGCGGGGGTCTCTGGATCGTTTTCCAGCGCCTCTCGCAGACAGACAGACCGACTCCTAACCGACTCGGCGATGAAACGGTCAGGGAGCTAATGCAGACCCGCAAGGGGCTTCAGTCCTTGTGACCTCGCCCCGTCCTTGCACGCCCCCAACCCTCCGCGGGCGCAGTCACCAGGGGGCGCCGTCCCCTCCCGACTCGGCAGGGACCCTGCCCAGGAACCCGCGGCCAGAGGATGAACGACCCGAACCGCCGCATAATTCAGCGGTTTTGGCCTCAGCCCTTGTCAGGGCCCCCGACCCGACCTGGCGCTAGGAGCCGGAGAGGGAGATGGAGGATGGAGAGGAAGGAGGGAGAAGTGGGGAGGGGGAGGGGACCGGGGAAGGAAGGGGGCTGAGGCTCTGGATGCAGGGGCTCGCCCTTCCAGCACAGGGACGCCTCCTCCGTGCCCAGGGCTCGGGGTCTGAGGGGTTCTGCGCAGGAGAGCGGGCCTTGGAACCGGGACTGAATCCAAGGCCTTGAGGGCAGGGCTGACCTGCCCATTAAAAAGCCTTTGGGCTGTGATGTGAAAGTCTCTGAGTCCTGTCTGACTCTCTGCGACCCCATGGCCTGTATAGCCTGCCAGGCTCCTCTGTTGGTGGGATTCTCCAGGCAGGCATACTTAAAATTCAGCCAAGCTTCGGACAAGTGGATGCCTCAGTTTAGGGCTTCCCAGGTGGCTCAGTAGTAGACTCCACCTGCCAATGCAGGAGACACAGATTCAGGCCCTGGGTCGGGAAGATTCCCCAGGAGAAGGAAGTGGCAACCCACTCCAATATCCTTGCCTGAAGAATCCCGTGGACAGAGGAGCCTGGTGGGCTACAGTCCATGCGGTCACAGAGTCAGACATGACTGAGCGACTGAGCAGCAAACGGCACATGTGTTGGCTTCTGAGGTTGTTAAACAGGGATGCCTAACAGCTACTATTTACTGGGGAAGTGGTCCTTGTGGGGGCAGGTCTCAGGCTGAGGGCTGGTCCTCCCGGTGGGCAGTGGTGCTGTCTTCCTGTTGCAGCTCTGGGCTGGGGTCTTGCAGATCTCATACGACTGCACAATCTCGCAGCTCAGGCAGGACTGACCAGGG
>NW_011494947.1:617624-623605 GCF_000754665.1 Bison bison bison
GCCGTCGTATTTCTTTGCTGGGTGCAGGGGAGGCATGGAGACCTTCACCAGGCATTCAGACAGTGGGACAAACGGCTATTTGATGACAGTTAAGATCCGTGTCAGAGGAGGGCATCTCTTGGGGCCAGGTCTCCTCGGAGGGTGCCTGTGGGTTGAAACTAGACTAGAGAAAGAGAATTGAGGGAGAGGAATTGAGGGCCCGCCTTCCAGGCAGAGGGAAGAGCTTTGCGGGAGGCCCCGAGGCCAGCAGAGCCACTCTGGGAGGAAGAGGAGAAGACACTGGGATTCTGGTACGGCTACCTGGGGGATGCTCAGCTGCTTGGTCCTGAAGGGAAGCGGCCTCTCCCCGCAGCCCTGGGTCCCTTCCTGCCCGCTCCAGCACGGGCCCGGCTTGCTTGGCCTCAGTGGTGGACACTGCCAGCCTGTCTCTCCACCCAGACCATGAGCTGTTTGCTGCTGTTTGCTTTGTTCAGCAAACACCAAGGCCACACTGTACCCACTGGCTTTCTTCTCTCCTCGTCTTCTCTTTTTTTAACGGTGCTAAAATATACATGACCCAGGCACTTCCCTGGTGGTCCAGTGGTTAGGAATAGCCCTTGTAATGCAAGGGACACAGTGTTTGATCCCTGGTTGGGGACCTAAGATCCCACTTGCCACGGAGCAACTAAATCCGCACCCCACAGCTAAGCCAGCCCACCACAACTCAAGAAGCCGTGTGCCCCAACGGAGGTCCCGCGTGTAGCGACTGAGACCCGACACAGCAAATCAATCGAGAAATATTTTTATTTTTATTTATTTATTTTTTTTGAGAAATATTTTTAAAACTATACAGCACATTGGCCATATTCATCACATTTGTGTGTACGGTTCAGGGGTGTTAATTCCGTTCACATTATTGTGCCACCATCCGCTCCTAGAGCTCTTCTCATCCTGTAATATGGCACCTCCGTCTCCATCAAACCCGGCCTCCCCTTCCCTCCCCGCTGGCCCCTGGCCCCCACTGCTCGCCGGTCTCTCTGTGACCAGGCCAGGCCTCTCTAGAAGTGAGAGCGCACGGCGCTTGTCCTTTTGTGTCTGGCTCATTTCACAGGGTCCTCATCTCTGCTGCCTCGGGAGTCGGACTCTCCTTCCGTTTTCAGGCTGCCAAGTACTCCACGGTGTGGACGGACCATGTTCTGTTTCTCCCCCATCTCTCGGAGGACACTCGGATCGCTTCCCCTTTGGGCTGCTGTGGCCCTGCTGCCACTTCTTGCGTCTGGTTCGTCACCTTGGTCCAAACACACCCCCGTGAGCTGTTGGTATTTTGCAACGTGCAGCGCGTGGGGTGGTCGACCCCATCTTGACCAGCTCTCTCACTTTCGCAGCCTGGGAAACGGAGGCCCCGGAGGAAGGCAAGGACTTCCTTGAAGTCACGGCAGAGGCTTGACGAGCTCCAGGTCGGCTCGGAGGATTAAAATAGGCGGAAGGCCTTTGCACCCAAGCTTGTGCCTGGAGCCTCCTCTTGTACCTATTTCTGTCTGGCCAGCCTCTCTCTTTCAGAGAAATGAGCTCAGAAAGCTGCCCCAGGTGGAGAAGGAGAGGCAGCCAGATAGTCGGACCCCTGACTTTGTGTGCCAAGGACCTGGTGGGTGTTTGTCCCCAAACCACCCCTTTTCTAACCAGACGCTGACTCCCCCAGCCTCGGAGACTGGAGTGGCTCATGCCTGGCGGGTGCACCTTCATGCCCTGCCATGGGTTTTGGGACTGCTCTCATTTTACCGATGGGCCCAGAGTGGAGAAATGACTTGTCTAGGATGGCAGAGCCCCGCCCCAGCCCTAACCTAAACCCATCATCAGTTGGCCAACCCCCCGCCAGAGCAGGAAGCCTGTGGTCTTAGCAGCCCCTGCCTTCTCCCACATTCCAGAGATGGAGTCGGGTACCCGGGGAGTCAGTGGTGGGGGGGCTCCAGTTTGGCCCAACTCTGACCTGGAAGCCTGGACACCCCCTGGCGAGGTCTCCCAGGCTGCCCTAGCCCTGCCCAGAGGAGGTGCCCAGCCCTCCAGTGGCCCCCGCTGCTCCCTGCAGCTGGGCGCCTCCAGAGGACGGGCATCCTCACTTCCCCACTCAGCCGGCCCTGCACTGAGAGGGTTGCAGGCCGAGCTGCAGAGGGGTGCTCGCAGCGGAGGGCATCTGTGGGCACGCCCCCGGTGCACTTTCTGCACTGGCCTCCGCCCTCTCTTTCTGTCTGGCAGGGGCGGGGGGCAGGGCTGGCAACACCAGCTCCTCTGCTACTGTGGCCGGGTGCTTCCTCTTTGCCCAGCTCACCACCCGAGCGCATGCACCGCCCGGTGACTTCCCCCGGGCCAGGCCTCGGCACCCCACACCTGCAGCAGGCAGCCTCCTCCACTGCTTTAGAAGGTTTATCTGCCAGAGGGGCTTTGAGGGCGGAGTGGGACCCTTATCTCCCTGCCAGGGGCCTGCCCTACAGTTGGGGCTTTGTAATCTGACATTGTGATTTTTTTTTTTTTACACCCTTGTTTTTCCCCCCAGGGAGGGAAGATTTGCTGAATCATCCGGGGGAGGTGGTTGGAGGGGGCCTGGGCCAAGGCAGCTGGAGGGCAGTGATAAGTCTGAGGCTGGGCTGAGGGGCGCTGGGGAGCTGGGCAGGGAGGAAACCCCGACCTGCGACGGTTTCCAGCTAAGATTGTTGGCTTCTGCAGAGCTGCCCTGGGGATGCTTGTTCAGGTTAGGTGGCCTGAACCTTCCTCCCAGAGGAGGGCCGGCCACAGGCGGGACTGGCCGGCTGGGCCCGTGATGGCCGGCAATGGCAAGCCGGGGTGAACATGACTGGGTGCCCAGCACTCAGGATGGCTTCTGTGAGCCCTCGAGCTCATCCTTGTCCTACACTTTGGCTACTGTGGCCCCAACGGGGCGCTGGCTGGCCCCCAGCAGACTGGGGATGGGGCTGGGACAGGTGGAAGCCTTAGGTCTCCCCAGGGCCTTTGCACCTACTGTTCCTAGGCTTGGAGCCACCCTCTCTGCTTCGGACAGATCAAATTCATCTCAGATGGCCATTTCCTGTGGGAAGACTTCTCTGCCCCAGCGTGGGTCTGGTGGCCTCTCAGCCTCCCAGAGTCCACTAAGTGCCCCCTCTTCTGGATCTTGCCCCATCAGGGCCCAGATTGTTGAACAGAGCCTTAGGGTTCTTTCTTGGAAAACTCTGAGAGGAGTTGCCGTCCACTGGGAGTAAAACTCTGGGGACTGAAAATAGGAAAGAGTCCCCACAGGGGTTGGGCTGGGCCCTGGGCTCCTCTCTGCTGCAAAGTGGACCCCTGGCGGAGGGAGGAGGACCGCCCTAAGCCGTGCCTGCCTTCCCAGAGCCTCTGCCTTCTCACTCTCCCTACAGGGTGGCCTGACCTCCAGGAGCGGGTCCCCCAGCCTCTGCAGGGGCTGGGGGTATAGTGAAGATTGACATTCCACCAGCTTTGCAGGACTAGGTGTGGGTCACGTAGACTGGGTCGTGCCCGAGGCCCAGGGCAGAGGCTGGGCTGGACATGCCAGAGGCTTCCCCGGAACTCTCTCTGCCCCCCTGATTTCTGATCCCCCCCCAGAGGCCGGTGGGCAACCGCAGCCCCGGGGAAGAAGGCTGATTGACGCCCCTGAGTCAGTGGCCACATCCCCTGCTGCTCCCAAAAGGGGCTTCTGGGGCAGGAAGAGCGGCCGCGGTGGTCGCTTCTCTCCCTTCCTGCTGCCCAACTGAGCCCAGAGATAAGTCCTCGCTGGGCTGAGGGAGCTTGGGGGGACCAGGCCTCCCCCAGAAATCATGTCAGGGTTCCTCGCATGGAGGAAGGACCTGAAGACCACGATAACCCCTTTATTTTTAAGAGATCCGGGAGGAAGTCCCAAGTCACCCTTTGCAGAAATAGCTCTGAGCTTCAGCCTGGCGTCTGTGGTTCCAGCTGTCAGCGGGGACTGCCCGTGAGTGTGGCCTGGGTCAGTGCAGCCCACGGTGGCCCGGAGGGCCTGGGGCCCAGGGATCCAGCCCCGGGCCTGTGCTCCAAGCTCAGAGCCATTGGCAAAGGTAATAACCACACCTCCATGTACTTCTGCGTAAGGTGGCTCAGTCGGTCAAGAAATCGCCTGCAGTGCAGGAGACCTGGGTTCAAACCCCAGGTCGGGAAGATCCCCTGGAGAAGGGAATGGCTATCCACTCCAGTATTCTTGCCTGGAGAATCCCATGGACAGAGGAGCCTGGCGGACTACAGTCCATGGGGTCACAAAGAGTTGGACACGACTGAGTGACTCCCACACTCAACGTGGGGAGTGGGCAGAGGTTCTGAGACAGGGTATTGCCAGGTATAGCAGACAAGCTGCAAAAATGTGTTGGGCACCCCCTTCTGTCTTCCCTGCTTTCAAACCCTGCTCCATATCTGCTCCATATGCACTGAAGGCCCGTGAATGTGCAAACCCTGGGGTCTCTCCCCAACAGCTGTCACCTGAACCCTCCCTTCAAGAGTCCACAAGGGGGTGGCAGGGGAGGATACAGTGCAGTGTGGGATTAAGAGGTACACACTCCTTACATAAAATAAATAGACAAGAAGGACCTACTGTGTAGCACAGGGAGCTATGTTCAGTATCTTGTACTAATCTATAATAGAAAAGAATCTGAAAAAATATATGTGCACATATATATATTGAATCACTTTGCTGTATACCTGAAAACACAATATGGTCAAATCAGCTATACTTCAGTAAAAAAGAGAGAGAAGGGTAGATCTTTAAAGTTCTCATCAGGCCCTGCTGGTGGCTCAGTGGTAAAGAATCCACCTGCTCAATGCAGGAGGCACGTGTGAGATCGCCAGTCAGGGAAGATCCCACATGCCATGGGGCAACTTAGCCCGTGCACCACAGCTACTGAGCCTGTGTTCTAGAGTCCAGGAGCTGCAGCCACGGAAGCCCTCAAGCCCTCAAGCCCTAGAGCCGGTGCTCTGCGATAGAGAAGCCACCGCAATGAGAAGCCCGAGCTCCACGACTAGAGGGAAACCTGCCCAGCAAGGGAGACCCAGCCCAGCAAAATATGAAACTATTTAAAAAGCAGTTCTCATCAGAAGAAAAACGTTTTGAACTGTGCGCTGGTGGATATTCACTTATCGTGGTGATGGTTTCACGACACAATCATCAGATAATCACGCACTACTCGTAAAACCGATGGAATGCGATCTGTCAACTCTATCTCAATATTAATTAGTTAAAATGCAAAACACTGCCGAAAAAACAGTCGATGAAAGGAAGTCTTGGGACTGGAGGGTGCAGGCTGAATGGAGATTTCTGAAGACCATGGGGGTCATGGTCTGGATGAGAGAAACTGAGGTCCAGAGGGAAGTGTCTGTAAATCCGTCCTGCCAGGAAGGGGCCAGAGTGACACCCCAGCCTCTGACCCCCACCCTGCACCACCCCCCCGTCTGGGCTGTCTCCTTCCCACCTCTCACGCAGCAGGTTCCCCATGCCGATATCCTGCCCCCCTTTCTGTATTTCTTTGGGCTTTCTCTGTTTCTCTTCTTGGGACACCCGCCTCGGTGCCATAAGCATGGACACTCTGGCTGCTCCCGCTGCCCATCCTCACTGCTCAGAAGTAAGCCCGGCTCATGGAAGCTGCTCTGTAAATAAGAGTTGATGAATGAGTGCTTTCCACCCCACTGGGTGGCCTTGGGGCCTCGGGAAGGCCCTGGGCCCAGGGGTCCTCCGGGGCTCTAGGGGACCCGGTTGTCTACGTGGCAGATAGCGGCAGGCCTGGCCTCCGTTTGCGCCCCGGGCTGGACAGAGGCGCGGTGCTCTTGGGCTCGAGGGCCCAGCTGGGGGCTCCTGGGGCCCTTGCACTCTCTTCTTCTAAAAGCAAACATATCACCTTTCTCCCCCCAGGCGCCCCAACACCCCCACATTGTTGCGATAGACGTCGTGGAAAAGGCAGGAAACGTCTAGAAAGGGAATTATAAAACTCACT
>NW_011494947.1:623867-627782 GCF_000754665.1 Bison bison bison
CTCGTCCCTTCTCCTTCTGCTTCCCGGGTCCTCATCCTCCGAATCCTCGTCGACACTCACTCTGAGACTCCGTTTCCTCGTTTGTAAGGTGGGGATGACTCCCTGAAGGGTGACTCCCAAGACAGTGACATTTACGGGAGTGGTCCCTAAGGTGAACTGAGCCTGACCTTCACCTTGAGACCACAGGGGCGGTGTGGAGAGGTGCCCTCCTGCCCCCTCTTCTAGGGCATGGAAACTTCCCGAAAAAGGGATTTTTCTCTTTTTTTAAATTTTATTTATTTTTGGCTGTGCTGGGTCTTCATTGCTGCGCATGGCCAATCTCTAGCTGGGGAGAGTAGGGGCTACTTTCTAGCTGAGATGCTCGGGCTTCTCACTGCAGTGGCTTGTTCTGTGGCAGAGCACGAGCTCGAGGGCGTGCAGACTCCTGCAGCTGCGGCGTGCGGGCTCAGTATTTGGGCTCCCGAGCTCCGGAGCGCAGGCTCGGGAGTAGCGGCTCATGGGCTTAGCTGCTCTGTTGCACGTGCCATCTTCCTGCATCAGGGGTTGAACCTGTATCTCCTGTCCCGGTAGGCAGACTCTTTACTGCTGAGCCACCAAGGGAAGCCCGGGCCGCTTTTTCTTTAAGCCTTGGAGAAGGGCAGAGCGGCAGCAAGCCTGTTCTGGGGCCTGGAAGGCTGGGCCCTGGGAGAAGCCGGAGCCCCCGGCCCGCACCTCCGTGGGGCCCCTTCCCAGCTGCTCATGCGGCCGCGATGTCAGGGCCCCAGGGGCCTCTGAGACCTCTTGTCCCTGGCTCTTCTCATCTGGGTGAAGTGGTTGGAAGGCTCGCTCCCTCCCTCTTTCTCTCTCTCTGCTTCTCCCTCTCTCCTGCTCTCTGGGACACCAGGCCCCCTGATAACACTGGGAAGGCGCTATCGCCCTGGGAGCATCCTCCCGCCAAAGCCCGCGGGCCTGCTCCACACCAACGGTTAGCAGCCGGCACCGTTTGATAAACTTTATCAGGCCAAACCTGAGCACGGCCGCTCAGCACAGCCCCTGTCTCAGATTTCCCTCCTCCTGCCTTCCTGCAGCCCCCCACCCATGCCGCTGGAACCTGGGGCCCTGCCCGACTCCTGGCTGGGGACCAATTCCAGCCGGACCCCTGGCAGATGGGAGCAGGCAGCCCTGCACCCGGCTAGGAGGGAGATCGGGGGGGCCAGGGCCAGCCCACCGTCCCCAAGCCAGGGGCTCCTCCATTAGGGGTCCCACCCAGCCTGCCACAAAGGAGCCAGGGGCCCTGACAGGGGGCACATCCTCGGCTTCTCTGGGACCTCCTGGGTGCTGGCTGCTAAGCTGAGGGTTAGGACTGGACGCAGCGTCTGCTAGGAGGCGGCTCTCAGGGTTGGGAGTTGAGGACAAGCCGGCCAGCACAGGTGAAGGAGAAAGGACCCGGCCCCGTGGAGCCGTGGAGGGCCAGCAGCTTGGAGGGAGGAGTGGACAGGCAACCTGCAGGCAGGGAAATGATGTTTGAGCAGAAGGAGTCTTTTTGTAACGCCATCGATAATGTTATCATGTACGCCCATGATGGAAAAATACAACATACACACTGAAAGAGGAGAAGAAAATTTGCAGCCCCCCTTGATGCAGGCCCTGTTGATACACTGCTCTTTATCCTTGCAAACTTCCTTCCGTGTGTAATTAAGAAAATGGAATCATATGGTGAATACTGATTTTAAACCACTTTTTCACTTAAGATATCATGAACAGCTTCCTACGTTGATGCGTTTATTCTGCAAAATCTATTTTCTGTTCAGTTTTTTTTTTTTTAGTAAACACACACACACACACACACACACACACAAATCCGAGTTTCTTTTATAGATAGCATTGAGGGTGAAGTCAACCCTCCTTCCCCGGCCCCAGAAACAACCGCTATCAATGGCTGGATGTGCCTTCCTCGGATTTGTTTCTCTGAGCACCCACAAATGTACGTTGTGTTGTTTTTAAAGAGTCAGCACGCGATTGTGAAGCAAGCGTGTTTCACTCCACGTCAGCACCCAGGCCCCTTCCGGGTCAGTCCTTGTAAAGCACGCTGGCTCTTCGTGATGGCTGCTCGGATGGCCACTGTCTGAGTGTGCTACTGGCCACTTAGCCAGTCTCTCCTGGGAGGTTAGGATGGTTTCAGTGTGTTTTGCTTTCCATTTCCAGCTGGCTTCAGAAGATGACCTGGTAGCTAACCTGTGGTCCCTTCGTGACACTTTCTCTTTCGTGTGAGTTCCTGGGAGTAGAATTGAGGGCCTGGGGTGAGCACGAGTTGGGAAATCTATGCACCTGTGGGACTTCCCTGGGGGCCCAGTGGCTAAGGCTGTGCTTCCAATGCAGGGGCTGCAGTTTGATCCCTGGTTGGAAAACAGATCCCACATGCTGTGCAGACAGAAAAAGAAAAAAAGAAAAATCTGTGCACTTGAACTGGGTTTCCAGGGTTAGGGGAGGGAACACTGTTGGCCAAGAGGGTAGAAAATGGCCTCGGGAATTCCCTAAAGGCCTCTTGGGAAATAACACGGAAGACCTGGCTTCCTGTACAGAATCCCAGGGAAGTGGGATGGTGGGGCCGTGATGGTCCCGTGTGTCCCCTCTGCATCCTGGGGGCCTTCCCCGCCTGACTGGGGGCAGCAGGAGAGACCCAAGACCCAGAGGAATCTTCCCAAGGCGCCATTGACTGCTTTGGACCAGGGGGAGGACCCCGAGACATGTGGGAACTGAGCTTCAGAAAGATAATCTGTCTTGGATGCTCGGTGTGGTCTGGGGAGCCGGTCGGAGTGGGGAGGTCCCTTCCTAACAGGCTGGGGTCAGCTCAGCCACTGTGCAAATGCCTGGACGGACTGCCCTTGGGAGGTGCGTTTCCATGCTGACCACTGATTTCCATGGAGGGCCGCCTGGCCTCTCCCAGCATGTCCCTCAGGAGCTGGCAGGGACCTGGGGGTGTCACCTGAAGCTGCCACCACCGGTGGGACATTGCATCTGAAAACTGATTCAAATGTTGCATTCTGCTTCCTGATGTGACCAGTTCATTTTAATATTAAAATACTGGTTTTGCTATGTACCGCGGAGTAAATAGATCCTCCAAGTTGAGTTACGGATCCCACATCTGACTTGTTCCATCCACACCCTTCCAGTCCCCAGCAGCTGGGTCGGTGCCACAGTCGGGCAAGCCCTCGTCTCCCACACAACCTCAGAGGCCGCCACTGACTCCATGTTTTCTGTAAGCAGGGTCCCCTGGCGTTGTGCAATCAGTCTCTGTTCTGGTAGGAAGGCCCTAGACCGGAGGGTCAGAAAACCTGGATTCTGTGTGACGTCATAATTAATAGGCCTTGTGTGGGGGGCCATCAACTCTGCCCCCGGGCCCTTTCCCTCAAGCAGGAAAGGGAAGCCCCAGGCAGTCTTCTGGGGGCTGGATGGGGCTTCACACACGGGGACTCCACGCTGGGCGTCTCAGATGAAGGGGAGTGGTAGTGGGCTGGGATGCAGAGAACAAGCAACTGGACTCCCTCCAATCACAGCAGCTGGAGGACCCACTGCACCCACGTGGTTGGGCCCCCCAACCCCAGCATGCTGAGTGAAGCCCTGCCATCCCAAAGGCTGAGATGCTCCCACGGGCTGGAGCACGGCTTGCTGGCTTGTGGGCAGATGCTGACCTGAAGGCCTTCTCCAGGGCTGTGGCTTCGCGGGGGTAGCCCATCCTCCCTGGGACTGCCCTGGGGTTCCCGCGGCTGGGTGAGGGGTGGGCGCCGGGAAGGGGCCGCAGGGTGGCTCTGCCCTCCCCCGCCCCACCCACACCCTGCAGACTCTTCCCAGGAAGCAGTACCTGCCCGCGCACTGACCTCCTGTCTCTGCAGTGTGTGTGGAAGTGCTCTGAGGTGACCCTGCTCCAAGGCTGCA
>NW_011494947.1:627882-642849 GCF_000754665.1 Bison bison bison
AGCCCCCACCCCCCCACCACCCTGTTGTGGGCACTGGGTGGAGGGGTCAGTGAGCGCAATCCCATTCTCCCAACCTCAGCAGAGGAAGAAAGACGCCTTGTCTTTCTTGAAGAAAGAGCTCCTCTTCCTAGCCCCGCCCTGCTGCAGAAGTGACTGAAATCCTGATATTAGAGTGGTTTTGTTTAGCAAACAAGGAGCATGCAAAGTAGCTCCCCCTTGTGTGTGTGTGCGTGTGTGTGTGTGTGTGTGTGTGTGTGTGTGTGTGCCCATCCTCTGGGAGGTGCAGGCTCACTCCAGGTGAGCCTGACTCTGCTGTGTGGCTTTGGGCAAGTTTTCTTCCCTCTCTGGGCCACAGGGTCCCCATGGATGGGAGGAGAGGCTGGAGCAGGGGTCTCCAAGGGCTCCAGCGGCTCCAGTGGATCGGCTGCCAGAGGCTGTCAGACTTCAAGAGCAAGACCTGCAGGCCAAGTATCTGAAAGCCTGCCGAGGAGACCAGACCACCTTCGTATGCAAATCCCAAGCCTCCACCCCACCCTCCACACACCTGACAGGCTTGTGCAGGGGAATTCTTGCTAAAGTAAACAGGAAGGGCCTCTACAATGAAGTACGCCAAGGGGTCCTGCCCAGCCAAACCCAGAGCCTGGGAGCCCAGGGATTTACCATTCATTCCCCAGGGGCCTCAGAAACCTCTAGACTCACCGTGGAGGACAGCAAACAGATGTCATTGGGAAGAAAGGCAAACAGAGACTCAAAGAAGACGTGGATCCAATGACCCCAGCTCTGCACTTACCCTCTGGGTGACCTTGGGCAAGATGAGTGACCTCTCTGAGCCTCATTTACACCCTCTCTGTAACGTGGGATAGCGACACCTCCTTTGCCGAGGGCCATGTGGGTCAGAGACAATGTCAGGCAACCTTGGGCCCAGCTTGGCACCCGGAAGTGACTCATTCAGAAGTGTTCATCGCACTGGGCCAGGCACTGGCTTGGTGCTGAAAGCCAGAGCCCAGAGGGAATTCCTTCTAGCAGAGAGGAAGCTTACCCACAGATAACTACTAGTCCAGGTTCGGTGTGTTCTGAGCTGTAAGCAAGGAGCCCAAGGAGCTCAGTGTGTAACAGCAGGAGAACTCTGGCTGGAATGACCAAGGGAGGCTTCCTGGAGGAGGCAGCACTTGAGCAGGCCTCGTAGGACAGCCTGGACTTCAAGAGGGCATGTTCATGGCCTGGCAGCACTTCCCATGTGCTGGGCCCTGCTCACTGCTGTACAGGCATGGCCTCAGGGGATCCTCTGACAGCCCACAGGGAGGACGCTACATTCATCATTTTACAAAGGAAAATCTCACGGCTAGTGGGGGGCCACACCAGGCTTAATGTAATCACATCTGCTAAGTCTCTTCTGCTGTATGAGATAACAGCCACAAGTTTCAAGGATGAGTCGTGATATTGTTTTGGGGGGCCATTCTTCTTCTTTTAAACTTATTTTAAAAAATTAATTTATTTATGGGCTACGTGGGGTCTCCCTTGCCGTGTGCAGCTTTTCTCCAGTTGTGGAGCAGGGACTCCTCATTGCAGTGGCTTCTCTTGTTGCAGAGCACCAACTCCAGGGCACACAGGTTTCTATATTTGCAGTACGCCGGCCGAGTTGCTCCAAAACATGTATGAGATCTTCCCTGCCCAGGGATTGAACCTGGGTCTCCTGCATTGGCAGGCAGATTCTTTACCAGTGGGCCGCCAGGGAAGACCCCGGGGGCCTTTATTCTGCCTACCATGGTGATTCCATTAAGGACCTTGCTATGGGAAGGGTCTCCCGGGTGATCCAGGTGGGGCCCAACATGATCACAAGGGTCCTTACGAGAAAGAAGCCAGCAGGTCAAAAGCAGAGGAAGGAGGTCACCTTTCTCTGGAGGTGACCAGATGCAGTCTGGAGATGGAGGAGGAGACCATGAGCTGAGGGATATAGGCAGCCTCTAGATGCTAGAAAAAAAGAGACAACAGAGCGTCCCTCAAAGTTTCCAGAAGGAACCAGCTTGCTGACACCTTGACTTCTAGCCCCATGAGACGTGCTTTGGATTTCTGACCTCCACATCTGTAAGAGACTGCCTTTGTGTTTTTGTTTTAATTTTTTGGCCATGCTGTGATCCCTGGGTTGGGAAGATCCCCTGGAGGAGGACATGGCAACTCCCTCCAGTATTCTTGCCTGGAGACTCCTCATGGACAGAGGAGCCTGGCCGACTGCAGTCCATGGGATCACAAAGAGACACGACTGAGTGACTAAGCACCACACAGCGCGTGGCATGCAGAATCCTAGCTCCCGGACCAGGGATTGAACCTGCACCCTTTGCATTGGAAGCGTGGAGTCTTAACCACTGGACCACCAGGGAAGTCCCCTTGGTGTCGTTGGAAGCCACCAAGTTGGCGGTGACTTGTCACAGCACTCACAGGAAACTAAGAGCGCCCCCAGCTGCGCCCAACTGGCCCCTGCCTGCCGTCTTGCCACAGGGGTCTCTCGTGGCTCTGCCCAGCACTTACCAGTTTGGTCTCTCAACGTGTCTGTGAGCGACTACAGAGCTTTCTCTGCTTTTCAAGACTGCACCATCCCTCCCCAAAGCCTCAAGCACTAGCTCATACCCCGTAGGCACTGAACAAATGCTGGTCAAATGTAAGTAAAGGGGTGTCTTTATTTACAGCTGTTGAGAGGAGCAGGCTTCTGACAGCAGTAACTGCTGGTTTCCCCGTGGCTGCAGTGCCCATCAGAAGTGGGGATCAGCTGGCACATTGGCTGAAGCAGAGGGGTGCTAGGCCTCCCACTGAGGTGGGAGACGGCTCTGACCATCTGTGGCGGCCAGGAGGAGGCCTGCTGAAAGCCAAGCTGACCCGATCCCTGGGGGCAACAAATAGGGGAGGATTTCTCTGGGCCCGCCTGGGGCTACTCTGGCCTCCTGGGCTCTGACAGGGGCGGCACTGAGCTCCTGGGCCTGCAGACAGCATCGGCTTGGAAAAGACCAGCTGCCACACTTTGCGGCAGGGGAAATGTCGGTCCAGAGAGGGAAAGTGACTTGCTCGAGCTCACACAGCAATTTGAGTCTGGAAACAAGTTTGATGAGTCCTGTCCAGGCTGCCTCCAGGAGACTGGGGATCTGGGTGTGTGAGCCTGGCCTCTCTCCAGGTGGCACGGTCTCGGGGCCGGCAGGCCGGCGGGGAGCCGGGCTCGGGGCAGCCTCACTTGAGGTTGTGCTGGCTCTCACGGTGCCGTCGCAGGTCCACTTTGCGCTGGAAGCCCTTGGCGCACAGCTCACAGCTGAAAGGTTTGAAGCCTGTGTGCTTCCGGCTGTGGGTGATGAGGTTGGAGCTCTGGCTGAAGGCCTTCCCACACACCTGGCACTTGTGTGGCTTCTCACCTGCGGGGCAGCAGAGACAGGGTCAGGATCGCCCGGGGCCAGGTGCCCTGCATTTGTTCTCTGGGACTTTATTATGTTTAATCTCACATTTGCTTTTGAAAATTATTAGAAAAGGGCGGCAAGAAAAAGTCTGACCACCCACCCCTTCCAGGGAATTGTATTCCAGTTTTAGGGGTAGGGACCGGGTCCACTTTGTTTATCAATGGAGCCCAGCACCTGGCCTGGGGCTCTGCACAAAAGAGGCACTGGCTAACAGCTGATGAATGAATGACTGGGGGGATGGATGAATGGAGATGCGAATGAACGGATGGCTGGAGGGGTGAATGGATGATAGAAGGAATGGATGACAGGCTCTGGGAGGAATGAATGAGTGGAGGAACGAATGCATGGTGGGAGGGATGAATGAATGATAGAATGGGAAATAGAGCGAATGTGGAAGTGAACTGGGGAATGAATGGATGACAATGGGGAAAGGATGAGGGGAGGAATGAATGAATGAGTATCTGGAGGGATGAATGAATGACAAATGGGGAATGAATGAGTGGAGGAAGGAATGACGGCGGCAGGAGGAACTCGCCTGCCGCTCTCTCTTCTACCCATGGGTCACAGTGCTGACACTTTGCTCTCTCCTTCCGGTACTTTTTCTGTGCATTTTCTTTCCTTTAAGCAGCACAGCGTCCAGCCCTCCTGTCGGAGGGGAGCAGCCTTCCCTGTCAGCCTGACACCTGTCCGCCCTTCTGCCAGCCAGGTCCTAAGGCCTGGACCTTCGAACAGTGATCGGCGGGGATGCTCAGAGGTTCGGCCTAGGCCCTGGGGGTCGCTTGGAGGGGCTGGGGGGCCCCGGGCGGGTGAGGGGCCGTGGGGCCGAGCGGAGCCCAGGCCTCACCAGTGTGGATGTAGGTGTGCTTCTTCATGTCAGACTTCTGGTGGAAGCGCTTGCCGCAGAACTGGCAGGGGTAGGGCCGTGTGTCCGAGTGGATGAGCAGGTGTGTGGACAGGGTGGACGAGCGCTTGAAGGCCTCGCCGCACATCCGGCACTCGAAGCTGCGCTCCTGCCGGAGGAAACGAGGCCCCGGGGGGTCAGGTGGGGCCTCGCGGCCCGGGGCTGCCAAGCTGGGCGCAGGACTGGACCCGGCCGGGATCCCCTGAGGAACAGGACACTCCGTTGGGGTGGCCTCGAGGAGCAAGACGCAGGGGGCCCCCCATTCCTGCCCCTCCCAGGAGTGGCCGAGGCCTGGCGGCCTGGCGTGTCCTGCTGGGGAATCCTCCCTTGTGGTTTGCTTAAGAGTCTGAATTCTGGGGGCCCCGACTCTGGCTTCTGCCTCTTACTCGCCATGTGACCTCAGGCAAGTCATTTAACCTCCCTGAGACTCAGTTTCCTCATCTCTACATTGGACTAGTGAGTAGTGACCTCAAAGGGTCATTGGGAGGATGGGAGGTCGAGAACTGAGCCGGCAGCTGGCATGACTGTGGACGTGATCACAAAGGGACGCTGTCACCATCCTGGCCTGTTTCTCCACCTGCACTTTCAGATCTACCCAGGTGTTAGCCCTCAGGTCAGTTTCAGGCGCTTTCCCTGGAATGGGATTCTGAAGAAGGGATCTTGGCATCAGGCAGGGCTAAATGGATGAGATGAGCATTTAAATCTGACTCCCGGATTCTAAGAGTCAAGGGCCTCAAAGGTGAGAAATCTGCCCTGAGCGCCCAGAAGGCGGGGTCGTTCCTCAGTGTCCCAGACACCCACCTGAAATCCCACCCAAGCCCCTAGCCTCTTCCAGTTGCACGCAGGGCCAGCCTGGTCCATCAGGGACTGTTAAGGGCAGGTGATGGGCACCCAGATCAAGGAGGCAGATGATAAGGGGTCCCAATCTGTCACTCTCAGAGGCATGGAGAGAGACCCACCCCAAGCGCCCTAGGATTCCTGGGGAGAGCACCGGGGCTCGGGTACTCGGCCAGCTGCCCACCTGGGAGTGGACGTGTGTGTGCTGTTCCAGGCTCACAGAGTGGCCGAAGGTTTTCCCGCAGACGTTGCAGGCGAAGGGCCGGGTCCCGCTGTGGGAGCGGCGGGCATGCACTTCCAGCCCATGAGGGGTGGAGAACACCTGCGGGTGGGGGCAGAGGGTGAGGCCCGGGGGCTGCGGAGGGGAGAGGGTGCCCAGCTCGGCCATAGGTGGACATACAGAGGAGGGAGCAATCCCGCGAGCACTGGATTGCTGACTGCTGGCATGTGCTGTGCGTCCTGGGAAGGTCTCTTTGCCTGTCTGTGTCTGGCTTTCCTGGCTATAGAATGGCGTGGGAGGGGGGGTCTGGAAGGCCCCTTCTGGCCCTGTCTGGAGGCTGAATTGCCTGGTGGTTAAGAAGCGGGAGTTGGGCAGAGCCAGGTGGGAATGGTGATTCTGATATCTACTTGCTGTGTGTTCTGGGCAAGTGATTCAACCTTTCTGAACTTGAGCCCTTCGTCCACCTCCTGGAGTTCATGCACGTCGAGTGCTTAGCACAGGGCCTAACACACGGTCAGGGCTCAGAGTGATGACGAAGACGAACACTGTGAATTCTTGATCCCCAGAGGACCCGAGTCACAGCACAGGGGGTGCCCAGCTATGGACACTCGTGGCTGCCAGGGTGCTGCGGAGGGGGTGCGAGCGGGGCCCAGCCACCCACCTTGCTGCATTTGATGCAGTGGTACGCGTCCATCCCCGGGGAATAGTGGAGGCTGAAGTCCAAAGGTGGCTCGGCGCTGGGCACCAGAGGGCTGCCATACAGGCTGACGGAGCGCTCCAGGAAGGCAGACTGCATGGTGGAGGGGGCCTGCCGGTAGCTGTGGCCGTAGGAGGAAGCCAGGGTGTCCCAGGAGAAGCTGGGCTTGTAGAACGGGGGTGAGTCAGAGGAGGGCGAGTCCCCATCCTGGGGTCGGGACGTCACAGCAGGTCCTTCTGTGGAGGGTGGGATGCTCATCTAGTGGTGATGCTAAGAACAGGGTGCCCGCTCCCCGCCACCCTCCACCATGACCCCATGCGGAGGCTTTGGTGTGCAGCCCAAATTATTTACTGCTGGTGCTCACTGTGACTCCTTGAATTTTCAGTCTAGAAACGCATCCCAACCCCTGCAGAGCGCCCACCTCACCCACTGTGTGGGCCTGCCCACCACACGGGAGTTCTCATCTGGGAATAAGCTCGCTGTCCTGGAGGGATCCAAGCAGAAGCCAGAGAGCCCGGACTGTCGACCCTTCCTGACTCCACAGCTCCAAGGGACCTTGCTTCCTCAAGCCTGTCCACCCTCTAAGTCCCCTTGCGCCCGCTGGGGAGAGGCGGGGGCCCTGGGCTGGGCACCTGGGCCAGAGGCCAGCCGGGTCATCGAGCTCTGCTCCAGCTCCAGCTGCGGCTCCCGTTTGAGGTCCGTCCAGTCCAGGCGCTGGTTTGGGAACAGGGAGCTGAGGACGGGGCTGATGCTCGGTACCTGGTCCCTGGCCACTGTGGGGGAGACAAGACAGTCAGACTTTAGCTCTGCTTAGAGGTCTGGTAAGAGTAGTGGGGTGGGGGGACACCAGAGAGACCCACTGTGGCTGCTCCTGGAGACTCACACATAGGGGCTTCTACCCAGGATGCTGGGAGCAGGGCGGAGACCAGGAGGAGCCCCCCCACCCCCTGGAGAGCTCCATTTTTCCAAGCACCCAACTTCAGCTCTGGATCAGCCCTCCGATCACAAATCACATGTCAGCTGCTGAGGACCAGATCCAATCAGGATGCGGTCATCACTCCCTTTGGGTGAGAAGAGATGGTGCAGCCATCCATTCATTCATTCATTCAACCAGCATTTACTGAGCTCCTCCTGATTCCAGACTTGGAAGAGCGGCTACTTCCGGATGGGATGTTCCTGCCTCCCCCTCTCACGGGGCAGGGAGGCCAGCGGGTGTGGCCTCGGACCAGCCTGGGCTCTGACTCACCAGGGCCAAGGGCCGGCGGCCAGAGCAGCTCATCCTCCCGGGCGCGGGGCTGGTGGTAGGTGTGAGCCTTCTTGCTCTTCACCAGGAAGGAGCGTGGCATTGTCAGTGGGTGCCCCACACCTACCAGGAGAGAGGGTAAGAAGGGTTAGGGGGGACAAGAGGAAAATGCTCCTTTACGTTTCAGGGCCTCCTCCTAAAATCAGAACCTGTTGACGTGGATTGGATGAGTGTGCCTGCGTGTTCAGTCACTAAATCGTGTCCGACTCTTTGCAATCCCGTGGTCGCCCCTCAGGGTCCTCTGTCCATGGGATTTCCCAGGCAAGAATATGGGAGTGCATTTCCACTTCCTCCTCCAGTGGATCTTCCCAACCCAGGGATTGAACCCGTGTCTCCTTCATTGGCAGGCGGGCTCTTTACCTCTGAGACAGCAGGGAAGCCTCTTAAAGGGGCTTGAACAGTGTCCCCTTAAAGTTCGTGTCCACCTGGAACCTGTGACTGTGACCTTGCTTGAAGATAGGGTCTTTGTAGATGCAATCAAGTGAAGCTGAGGTCACACTGGGTTCGGTGAAACCCTAGATTCAATATGATTCGTGTCCTTCTAAGAAGAAGGAAATTTGGACACATGACCCAGACACGCACAGGAAGAAGGCTGCGTGAAGACGGAGGCAGAGGTTGGAGGGATGAAACCCCAAGCCAAGGATGACTGGCCACCACCAGAAGCTAGGAGGTCTGAAACAGACCATTCCTCAGAACATCCAGAAGGAGCTGATTTTGCCGACATTGACTTTGGATTTCTAGACCCCAGAACCCTGAAATAATCCACTCCTGTGTGTTAAGCCACCTGGTTTGTGAGTTTTGCTTTAATATTTATTTGTATTGATTTAGTTACTTCCCTGGTAGCTCAGATAGTAGAGCGTCTGCCTATAATGTGGGAGACCTGGGTTCGATCCCTGGGTCAGGAAGATCCCCTGGAGAAGGCAATGGCAACCCACTCCAGTACTCTTGCCTGGAAAATCCCATGGACGGAGGAGCGTGGTGGGCTGCAGTCCATGGGGTCACAAACAGTCGGACACGACTGAGCGATGTGACTTCACGTCAGTTGGCTGCACCAGGCCTCAGCTGCAGCTTGCGGGATCTTTGATATTCAGTTGTGGCATTCCGGACCCAGTTCCCTGACCAGGGATCGAACCCAGGCCCCCTGAACTGGTAGTGCTGAGTCTCAGTCACTGAACCACCGGGGAAGTTCTGGTGTTTCGTTACGGCAGCTACAAAGCCTAACGCCCCTCACTGCTCTCTGGCTGGGAAACCAGTACACTCCCTTCTAGAAGATCCCAGACCAGATTGCTCCTGCCGCATATCGAGTTGCGCTAGGAAGAGAGAATGAAGGCCAGGGGTACCTCCGTTTGTGACCCACTGTGGACCCTGCGCCCAGAAAACTGCTTCCACATCCCACTGGGGTCTGCATTCAGAGACTGTGGAAACTTGCTTTCTGAGCTCGGGTTTGGGAGTCAGATGCTCGTAGGCTAGAATCTCATAACCCATAACCTCTCTGGACCTGTTATCTTTTCTGTAAGGTGGGGCCTCCGGGTTCCCGGCGAGCCCACTGTATGCACTCAATGCCTATCAGAGGGGAGCCTGGCAGGTGGGCTGCAACGGGGGAGGCCACATCGATTGCAAAACCCGCACGATCATGTGAGTCGAGAGCTGATGCCGCCCTTGTCCGCCGCCCAGCCCAGAGCCTGCTCCCCAGGGAAGGAGGGACCTTTTCTCTCTCCCTGTGGGTGGAGGGGATGGTTGGAGTTGTGTGCGGGGTTCAAGGCCCAACGCTGGAGGCCTGAGGTCATTTTGTGCACACAGAGGAAGAAGTCAGTGTCCACCAAGTCCGGGGACTGAGCACTGGGCAGCCCAGGCCCAGCACTCAGCCCGTGGGTCAGTGGCCGGGGCAGGGGCAGAGCCAGGCTAGCCTGACTGTCCGGTCTTCCTGGCTTCGGGTGCAGAGCCCTCTGGGGCACAGAGCAGCTCCGGCCCCTGCCCCCCACGTGTTTCACCTCCCAGATCCCAGCCATCAGGGTCTCCTGAGGGCTCCCGGAAGACAGAGCATCATCATGTGGTCTTCCATCTACCCCACCCCCAGGCCCGCGTGGGCAGAAGTTGGGAGGCATTATTCAGTCACTGCTGGTCTGACAGCGGCTCTGCTTGGGCCTGGAGGAGGAGTCACGCTGGGCAAGGCTGCGGGCGTGATAGGGCCAAGCGCGGGAAAAAGAGCGCGGGAAACAGCTCGCAGGGAGCTCCAAACAGCAGCAAGGCTCTGGGCGATAAGGCCGTGGTCCGGGTGGGGGGCTGGGAGCCGGCAGATTAGAGGGTGCTTGGAGCCCTGCCTGGGGAGTCGTCCCCATCACCCCTTCCCCAAGGGGACGATCCAGAGCAGGCACCAACCGTGCCCAGCCCACCTACCCCTCTGGGAGCAGCAGGAGTCTGGGCCTTGGCCGGTCCGCCCTAGGGGCCAGGCTCAGGCCCAGCCCCACCTTAATGGAAGCCTCAGTGTCCAGATCTGCTGAATGGGGACCACAAACCAACCTCCTGGGGCTGCTGGGCTGAAAAAGGACCGTTAATTATTCCAAGCGTGTAAGGGGCCCGGCGTGGTGCCTGGGGGGCCTTGGCCCGCGGAGCAGAGGCTTGGTGGGGGCGGGCACCACGTGGTCCTGGCGGGTCAGGTGGCATCCCCCATGCCTGGGCTGAAGCCAGCAGGCATGGTTGGGCGTGAGCCCTGATTGGGAGCCAGACATGCGCCAAGCCCCTCCCCTCTGGGCCCTGAAATGAGGGGGTGGGACCTGAAGGCCTCCGGGGTCCTGTCCAGCTGTCAGATTTTGACCTCAAAGGCAGGGCCGGCCTGCCGTCTTCCCCAGGCTGTGGGGCAGCCGCGGCCGCCTTATCTTCCAGAGACAGTCTTCTTCCTCCTGCCTCCCTGTCTCCCTCCACTCAGGGCTCCCCACACCCCCTCTTCCTTCCCCCTTCTAACTCTTGGCTTCGGGAGCACCCCCCTCCCTGCCCCCAGAGGAGGCCAGACACCTCTACACTCTGGGGGCAGGCTGGAGGGGCTGGTTCCCCTCGCCTTTTGTTCTGGGGGGAGCCTCCAAGACCGTGTCTTTCAATCAAAAGATGATTAAAAAAAAACAAAAACATAGCATTTTATTAGTCGATCGACTAGAACCAGAGATGCTGTTAGAGCCGCTGAGCTAGAATACAGGGGCCTACTTCTTGCAGCCTCATTCCCATAAGCCTGGCCTGTGAGCTGAGTAGCTATGACCCCATTTTACAGAGAAAGAGTTGAGGCTTAGAGACTGGCTCAGGGTCCCAGAGCAAGGTGCAGCTGGACTCGAGGTCCACCTCCCAGGCCTCCGTGCTCTTGGCCATCAGACCACAGGGTGGTCACTGTTTCAGGACAGAGGGAACTGAGCTGACAAGCCAAGGAGGAAACCCGGACAGCGTGGGGTCATCGACTCTGACCCCCACCAGGCGAGGGAGGCACTGATCATTGTCGCGGGTCACAGGGGGCCGCCCAAGGCTGACAGAGCCACGTGGCTGGTCCAGGGCCTCGCAGCAGGGCCGGGCCCATTGTTCCTGCCCTGCAGGGCTTGGACTCTTGGCCCCGCGATCTGCTGGACTGAAGATCGCCTTCCTGGAGCAGGGAGGGGAAGGCTCCCTGGAGGGGCAAGAGTGGGGATGGGGGGGAGTCAAATTCTCTATCTTTGGTCTTTTTAGGAACCCAGCCGGGCCCACGTGGGTTCATGAGGAGTCTGGGGTGGAGAGGCTGGCAAGAGAACAGACTTCTTTTAGGAAGCTTCCAGGACCACTTGGGCTCAACCCGAGGAGACCCTCGAGGTCAGCTGATGGGAATTCAGGTGGCAACACAAGGGCACTTCTGGGATTTGGGGGCACTTAAAGGGAGCAAGGGGGTCCCCATTTCTGGGGTTCCCCGGATGGAGGAAGGCTTCTCGAGGCCTACTCTAGCGGTACCCCACTGCCCACCGCCTCCCCCGCCCTCCCTAGAACATTCTCTCCGCTAAGCCCGGCACAGTGACATTGGCACAGCCAAGCCCACAGCTGAGCCATCAAGCTCTCCGTGGGGCCAAATGCACCCAGAGAACTTCCTTCTGGCCTCTGTGAGCTGAGTTAAAAAAAAAAACAAAACAGGAACCAATTACCTATACTATAGTTAATTAACAACCACACCGTTTTGATTCACACGAACCTGTTCTGAGAAAGAACTAAGAGCAGAGATTGTGAAAGAAGACCAAGATTTCTTCATAAAGCAGAGGCCTTGATGGTATCGGGGCCTCCGGAAAGAGCCTCGTTGTTAATATCTCTTCAGAAAGCCCCAGTCCTGATAGAGGGTCCCCCCCCCGGCCCTGGCCCCAAGTCAGAATCTCGGCCAGTGCTTCTGAAGGGGGGCAGCCCTGCACCCCGACTTCCACATGGAGCCAGAGCAGCTGGCCTGGGGTTTCCACCCAAGGCACCTCCTGTGCGGCCGAATCGAATCGGGTTCTGTGACCTTGAACTTGACCCCGTCTGCCGCCAACCTGGGGCTTGGTTTTCCTATCTCTCAAAAGGACGGTTGGACTAAGAGATTTCTAAACTTCCCTTTCGCTCTAAAATCCCATGCTGGGGTTCGTTGTCTCTGAGCGCGGGTCTGACCCACCTTGACTGAGAAACTCATCACTCGGGTTCCCTTTTTGGGAGGGTTGAGAAAGCCTCCGTTGTTTCTCAGCGTCTGCTAGGAGGGACCCCTGGACTTCCTTTATGTCTGAAGACATGACTCAAGGGGAAACAAACAAACAAACAAACAAGCCACTCGTTCCATGTAGGAGGCAGGGGGCGTGAGTCCTGGTCCCTCTCGGGGCCCCAGCAGAGAGTGGTCATTAGTTCTACGGGAAATTTGGAAGGATCTCAAAAACCTCTTTGTAAGTTCAGAGAATGTAATGTCAAAAAGGATCCCTGGTGTTCCAGTAGCTAAGACTAAGAGCTCCCAATGCAGGAGGCCCGGGTTTGATCCCTGGTCGGGGAACTAGATCCCACATGCTGCAACCCAACACAGCCAAATTAAAGAAAAAAAAAAAAAAAAAAGAATGGATGAATCCACCTCTGGGTATATACCCCGAAGAATTGCAAGCAGGGATTTGAACAGATACCTGTACCCCCATGTTCATAGCAGCGTTATTTACAATAGCCAAAAAAGGCGGAAACAACCCAGATGCCCATTCATGGATGAATGGATAAACGAAATGCAGTCTAGACATAGAAAGGGAATATTATTCAGTCTCCAAAAGAAAGGGGATACTGACCTATGCTACAGCACAGATGAACAATGAGGTCATCATACTACTTGAAATTAAGTCAGACACAGAAAGACAAATGCTGTGTGATTCTACTTATGTGAGTTACTTAGAGTAGTCCAGTTCAGAGACAGAAAGTAGCAGGGTCGGGGCAGAGGCTGGGGGGAGGGAAAAACGGGGAGTACCTGTGCAGTGGGTAAGAGTTTCGGTTTTTTGCAAGATGCAAAACGTTCTGTAAGTGGCCAGTGGTGGCCAGTGGTGGCCATGGCACCACAAGGTGAGTGCACCGAACGCCGCTGAGCCGGCCAGTCCAAAGATGGCTCAAACGGCCAGCTTCACGTTACGTGTCATTTACCTCAATAAAAACCAAAGGGACTGAGCAAAACATTTCCCCAGCACCTCTACATGAGAGACTAAGCAGCTCCATGGATTTGAATTCCTTGAAACAAAGGAACAAAAACCCCTTTAAGACTGAGGAGGGGTCAAGTTTTCTCTTGTTTCTGAAAAGGGTTGAGAGGTTGTGTCACAGTGAAGCATCGCATATGATCAGGCTGGTTTTCCCGGGTTGGGGAGGAGGGCTGGCGATCTGACTCCTAAGACTCTCCAGTTGAACCCTCTACCCCACCCCACTATCCTGACAGCCTGAAGGGAATGCTCTGCCCTGGTTTTGAGTGGCTCCATCAGTCAAACCTAACCAGGTAGAGCTCTCTGGTGGTCCCCAAGAACTTTCTGCTGAGAAACTGATATTCTGACCCCTAAAACTTTTTTTTTTATTTTGGCTGCTTAACTTGCCAGATCTTAGTTCCCCAACCAGGGATGTGATCGAACCCGTGCCCCCTGTAATGGAAGCATGGAGTGCTAAGCACTGGACCTCCAGGGAACCCCCTCTGCCCACCAAATCTGAGTTGGAAGAAACCTCACACGTCTTATGCAAAGAATCCTTTCCAAACCACCTCTGAGGACCAGAAACTTGCCCCTTCACTAAGACTGAAATCTTTTTTTTAAATGAAATTTTATTGGAGTATAGTTGCTTTGGGGGGCGATGGGAGCCATGCTGCAGAGCATGTGAGATCTTGGTTCCCCGACCAGGGATTGAACCAGTGTGCCCACGCACTGAAGACTGGAGTTTAACCACTGCTGGGGAAGTCCCTGAAATCTTCTACCCATTGTTCACTAAGAAACGTGTAGGGGGTGAGCCCACGTGGGCAGGTGCAACTCGCCTGGCTTCCAGGTTAATTCGTGCACCCCTCCCCACCACGGTATCTCATGAACACCGTGGACGTTCTTCCCAGAAAAATGTACACAGGCATATATCCACAGTGATTCTGTGCACTGCCCCCCTTAACAAGCCCCAGTTTAGAGCGAGTGCCTCTCCCCATGCAGATTCTGTCTTGGCTTTTCCATCAAAATTAGGTAGAAGAGGCTGAGGCACCATCTCTCCCCGTGTCTTGTTCCTGGAGGCAGGGTGGTGGGGGGGGGGTGGTACAGTGGAGATGGCAGCCTCCCCCTCCCCTGAGGGGCTCCGATGAAAAGAGCCTCCCTCTCCAAGTGAACCCTCTCCCGGGATCTTTGATGAAAGTTGCCTGGGACTCTGGGTGCTGAAGCTTTGCTGAAAGTTGCCTGGGACTCTGGATGCTGAAGCTAGGACTCCGTTCAGAGTCCTCAATCCCACACTCTCTCATTTCACAGCCAAGAAAGGCTCAGAGTATCCTGGGGACAGACCCAGTCCGAGCCCACAGGTGGTGGACAGCGCGGGGCACCTCCACGTGTGACTCGCCTCGCCTGTCCGGGTCCCTGGGAGAGCTGAGGTGTTGGGTATGACACTGTGCAGGCAGGTGACCTCTGTCAGCCTAAAATCAAATCTTCAAAGGGTGTTCATGGGACTTCCCTGGTGGTCCAGCAGTTAAGACGCCGAGCTTCCGCTGGTTCGGGTTCGGGTTCTATCCCTGGTCGGGGAAACTTAGGGCCAAACCAGCAAACAACAACAAAAACATCCCCGGTGTTCACGCACAGTTGGAGGAAGGTAATTCCTACCAGGTGCGCGGGCTGGAAGCATCTCAGCTAAGACTGCTTCCTTGCCATCTCTTCTCCTCTGGGCTCAAGAGCTGAAAGCCACATTCCACAAAAGAGATTTTTTCCAGCCCACCTTAGTCTTCCGAGGGCTGCCAAAGGGACTAGGTAACCTATTTGGAAACAATCTAAGTGAGATACGCAAATTTCAAAAGGAGAGGCAGGGGCTTCTCCGCACTCACCTGTCCAGAGCCGGTCTGCGGGAAGAACCTGGCTGCGTCTCTCT
>NW_011494947.1:642949-643663 GCF_000754665.1 Bison bison bison
CGTTTCTCTGCGTATCAGCACCACCGGGTCAATTCGTGACTCTCGGCACAAATAGATACTTCTCCTTTTTTTTTTTTTCCCCACCCTCTGTGTGTGTGTGTGTGTGTGTGTTTTCCTCTTCTGTTCCCCTCCCTGATTTTCAATCTGATTATTTGTGTCAAAATCTGGCGGCGAGGGAACAGCCAATGGAGACAGCGCCAGAGTGTGGAGCTCTATTTGCTTATCAAAGCTCTCCAGGACTCCCCATTCTCTTCCCTAACCCTTCACTCCGGGAGCTGCACTCTCTCTATGGAAATTTTTAACAACTTGTGGATTTTAACAGTGATGGCTAAATCCTTAAAGTTTTAAAAAGTGAAGTTGAAATACAACATTTACTTAAAAACCTGATCTTGAGTAGAGAACTCATTGAGTTAGTCTCTTTCTTTCCTTCTTTCTTTCGCTTTCTTCCCCTTTTTACTTCTTCTCTTTCTTCTCCTTCCTTTCCATCCTTCCTTCCTTTCTTTCTTCTCCTTCCCTTCCTCTGCCCTTCTGCGGACTCAGCTTCCCCAGCGGTCTCCTAGGAAGCCCCTGGCTGGCGCTGCTGCAGACTGCTTTTAGAGGGGCCCCCTCTTGTCCTCGCAGAAGTCGCCGTAAAGAAAAAAAAAAAAGTCAAAATTCACGCTTCCCCAGCCTTGACCCTAGATTGAGTGAGGAGCAGCGGGCGTGGTACTGAGC
>NW_011494947.1:643914-652136 GCF_000754665.1 Bison bison bison
ACTCTGGCCTGGAGAATCCCATGGATGGAGGAGCCTGGTGGGCTACAGTCCATGGGGTCGCAAAGAGTCAGACACGACTGAGCGACTTCACTGGCACAGGGGCCCACCCCGACCCCCCTGACCTCCTTCCTCCTCCTCGGCCCCTCAAGCCTCCTCCTCCTCCTCCGGCTTACGGGATGGCTGGTTTGTTTCAGGAGGTTTTGCATACGGGGAGAACTCACAGAATAGAGCACTGTTAGGCTGATTTGCATGGTCTGCCAGCCAGCCGCGCTGGACAGATTGTGTTTCCCTCCTAAAGAAAACAAGTTTGGCGACAGGAAGCCCCGACCCAACTGGAGGCCAAGGTCCGAGTTGGAGAGAAAGAGAGGCGGGGTTCGGATGGGAGGTCTCACAGCGCAGGGCCGGAGGGCAGAGAGCGCCAGCCCTCGGCCCCGGTCAGTGCCTGGCTCCCAGGTCTGAGGGTCCACAGGCCACCGGTCTCTCTTCTTGGTGGAGAGAGAGTAGTGGCAATGCCTGGAATTTTCTCTGCATCCCGTATTTTGCCCACAGTCACCTGGAACTGTTTGTCGTTATGCAGAAAATTTGACAAATTGTTCAAGGACATGAAGAAAAGCAAAAGATAGGGAATCCCCTGGTAGTGCAGTGGTTAGAACTCTGCTTTCATGGCCAAGGGCCCAGGGAACTGAAATCTCACAAGCCGTACAGTGTTCCACCCCCCAAAAATTTTTTTTTAGAAAAATGATTACATTAGAAATAAAAAAGTATTAACTAATTCAAGGACTTGTCCCTTAATTTATTTCATTATACACATATGCTCACATTTTGCTACTGTTAATTAGCTGATCTTTTTCCTTCCCCCACTGAATGTTATTTTAAATACCGCCTAAATTTTCTTGTGGCTTTTATTAACATGTTTCATGAGTTCAGTTTTTCATGACTTACCTTACCCTCCGCTTCCTCCATTTGGGCCATTTAGTTGCGTGGGGTATTTTCTAGTGTAAAGCTGTTGTATCAGGCATGTGCAGCTAGCTGTTGTCCTGAGATGTAATCCCACTTGGGGTCCTTCTCCCCCTTGAGTAACCAACTCAGGGATTCCCTTCTTAGACCAGGATCCCAGCTTGCAAGCAAAGGCAAGCCTTCCCTAGAGCCACCCGTGCGTGTGTGTGTGTGTGTGTGTGTGTACACTCAGTCGTGTCCGACTCTTTTTCGACCCCATAGACTGTAGCCCTCCTGGCTCCTCTGTCCATGGGATTCTCCAGGTAAGAAAATCGGAGTGGGTTGCTATTTCCTCCTCCTGGGGATCTTCCCGACCCAGGGATGGAACCTGCGTCTCTTGTGTCTCCTGTATTGGCTGCTGCTGCGTAGTCGCTTCAGCCATGTCCGACTCTGCAACCCCATGGACTGCAGCCCTCCAGGCTCCTCTGTCCATGGGACTCTCCAGGCAAGAATACTGGAGTGGGTTGCCATTTGCTTCTCCAATCTTTGACTAGACAGACTTTTTGTCGGCAAAGTGACGTCTCTGCTTTTTAATACGCTGTCTAGGTTTGTCATAGCTCTCCTTCCAAGGAGCAAGCGTCTTTTAATTTCATGGCTGAAGTCACCGTCCTGACTTCCTTATGTTTCTCCTCAGCCAAAATTTGGTCATTAGGTTTAAGAGAATACTTATAGGCGGAATCTTTAGCACTACGCCAGCTGGGAAGCCCAGAGCCACCTCGGGCCCCCTCTGTGGGAGAGCAAGAGTTCAGGACCCCAGAGCCTGAGCACATCAGCTGAAGCTGGGAGGCCCCTGGCAGCCTCCTCACGCAGGCTCCTGCGGCTGAGGCCCCAGACTCCAGATCTCGTCCAGGACTGCCTGCAGAGACAACACCACTCCCTTCAGTAGGCAGCCCTAGAGATGAAATGCCCTCACTGGCCCCTCCCCAGGGCCCGGTCACACCAGCGCCCTTGCACCCACTCATCCATCATTCACTCACTCCAGTCTGTTGCTACCTTTCACAGATCAGGTGCCCTCCTCCTCTCCCCTCCTGCCAGCTAAAGCTTCCAGAATAAAAGCCCACAGAGGGTGACTCAAATAACATTTATTTCTCACAGAGGCTGGGGAGTCCAAGGTCAAAGTGCCAGCAGATCCAGTCTCTGCTGAGAACAGGCTTCCTGGCTTGTAGACGGCCACCTTCTAACTGAGTCCTCACGTGGCAGAGACAGGGAGAGCTCTGGCCCCTCTTCCTCTTCTTTTGAGGACACTAATCCCATCCTGAGGGTCCCAAACTTGTGACCTCATTTACCTTACTCATAAACCCACTTGCCTTCCAAAGTCCCCACATCCAAACACCGTCACATTCATTCATTGACACAGGAATGGGGGGAGACACAGACACTCGGTCCATTACATCCTTTAGCTAATGCATGTTTATTGAATACATATTAGGTACCGCATGCTAGGGTTTCAAACAAGAACCAGACAGGAGCCCCAGTGAGTTTCTCCTTTGTCTAGCAGGTGGGACAGAATACACTGAAAGTTGTAATTTGGGGTAATAAGTGCTGCGATATAAACATGGTTTGCATGTAAGCGAACCGCGTGCTGCAGTCCACGGGGTCACAAAAAGTCGGACATGACTGAGCGACTGAACTGAACCGACCTGGGCTTGACTGGTGGCTCAATTGGTAAAGAATCTGCATGCGATGCAAGATGCTCGGGCGCCTGGTTGGTGTGGTTGTGGGCGCGCACCACTGCTGTGCCCGAGTGGCAGGCAGTGTGGGGCTCCCTGCACCCCAGCTGCCTGCAGCTCCTGTGCTTGGACAGAGCCCCCCCAGTCTCCCTGAATGACTGAGTCACCACAGCACTGCGATGGGTGCTTTTCCAGCACCAGGAGCCAGGTCGAGGAGGATGGGGGTGGGGAGACAGCCTCTGGACGCCCCATACCCACCCACATGGCTAAGACCACCTGGTCCATCCTCAGGTTGCAGGAGCAGGTGGGCTCAGCTCCTGTTTGCTGCATTCTGTGGCCGTCGTAACCCGAGGCCATGAAGGTACCCAAGGTCACACAGCTAATGCCAGCTGGTGCCAGGACCACAGCCTGAACCCTGCCGCCCCCGGGCAGAGCCCAGGTGAGCCTTGCCAAGGTCAGTGTGTGGCTGTTGTCTGCTGAGACGGGAGTCCACAGGGTCCCTACCCTCAGATCGCTGCTGGTCTCATTAAGAAGCAACTGGTCTTTTCCCTCCCCCCACTGAATGTTATTTTGTTTAAATACCGCCTAAATTTTCTTGTGGTGTGGGGAAATGGACCCAGACTTGGAGAGTTAATGAAAGGAGTGACATCTAAAATTGACACCAGACTGAGTTAGTTGGGTAGGGAAGGATGTACAAGAGTTGGAAGCCAGGACCTTCAGACAAATGACAGCGGCCAAGTCCAGCGTGAGCGGAGGAGGCGACTGAAGGGAGGGGAAGGAAGGATAGGACATTCGAGAGATGAGCCTAGAGGGACTTCCCTGGTGGGCCAGGGGCTAAGACTCTGAGCTCCCAATGCAGGGGACCCAGGTTCATCCCTGGTCAGGGAACTAGATCCCACATAGTGCAACTAAAGATGCCACCTGTCGCAGCAAAATCCAAAGAGCTCACGTGCTGCAACCAAGACCCCCTGGAGCCAAATAAATACATAAGTTGTTGTCGTTCAGTCACTCCGTCATGTCCAACTCTTTGCGATCCCAAGGACTGCAGCACGCCAGACTTCACTATCCTTCACTATCTGCCATAGTTTGCCCAAACTCCTGTCCATTGAGTCATGGACATGGTGATATTATCTAACCATCTCATCCTCTGTTGCCCCCTTCTCCTCCTGCCTTCAATCTTTCCCTGCATCAAGGTCTTTTCGAATGAGTCGACTCTTCACATCAGGTGGCCAATGTATTGGAGCTTCAGCTTCAGCACCAGTCCTTTCAATGAATATTCAGGATTGATTTCCTCTAGGATTGACTGGTTGGATCTCCTTGCAGTCCAAGGGACTCACATGAGTCTTCTCCAACACCATAGTTCAAAAGCATCAATTCTTCGGCACTCAACCTTCTTTATGGTCCAACTCTCACATCCATTCATGACTACTGGAAAAAACATAGTTTTAACTATACAGACCTTTGTCAGCAAAGTGATATCTTTGCTTTTTAATATGCTGTCTAGGTTTGCATTGTTTTCCTAAATAAGTATTGAAAAAAATAAAAGCATCTGCCTTCCAATACAGGAGAAACGAAGCGAAAGTGTTAATCACTCAGTCGTGCCCGACTCTGTGACCTCATGGACTGCAGCCCACAGTCTCCTCTGTCCGTGGGATTCTCCAGGCGAGGATACTGGAGTGGGTTGCCATGCGGTTCTCCAAGGGGATCTTCCTGACCCAGGGATCGAGCCGAGATCCCCCACATTGTGGGCAGATTCTTTACCATCTGAGCTAGCCGGGAAGCCCCCCAATACAGGAAATGTGTGTTCAGTCCTAGGCCATTGAACTAAGATCCCAGATTCCTCATGCCGTGGGCCAACAAAGCCCTAGCACCCACAACTAGAGAAAGCCTGAACGCCGCAACAGAGACCTAGCACAGCCAAATTGTAAAAAGAGAGAGAGAAATGAGCCTCGAGAATAAGTAGCCGCAAGATTCCTCTCCGGCTGAAAAACCTTCAATGATTTTCCTTTACCTAACAGGACAAAAAAACCTCAGCTTCAGAACTGAGCATTCAGTATATTCACAGCATCAGAACTCTTTCAAATGACAGCACTTTTTCTGATGCAAGTTGCAGAAACCTGATTTAAACTGGTTTAAGAACAACAAAACAATGTCTTTCATGTCACTGAAAAGTGTCTACTTCAGGTGTGGTTGGATCCAGATGCTCAAATGCTACCGCCTGGCTTCAGCCTCAGGACCTTTGCGTCTGCTGTCCCCTCTGCTGGATGGCCTAACCCCAGGTCTTCCCATGGCTGACTCCTTGTCATCCAGGTCGTGGCTGAAACGTCACCTCTGTGGCCAGATCTCCTTGGACACCAACTAAAGCAGGACCTTCCCATCCCAGGCACTTTCTGCTTCATCGGCCTTGCTCTTCTTGACATTCATAATTTTCTGAAAATATCTTGCGGATTTCTTTCCTTTTTATTTATTTTGGGGCCTGACTGCCCATAAGGAATGTGAGCACTACAAGAGCAGGGGTTGCATTTGCCTGGCTCACAGCTGAATCTCCAGTGCTTAGACCAGTGGATGGTAGACACTGATGGCGTATTTATAGAATGAATGGACAGATCAATCAATGCATGAATATCTTACTTGCCATCTCTCAGCTTTGCTCTATCCTGGGGCTGAGATCCCCAACATTACTAGCTGCAGTCTATAAGCTTAGAAACTCCCGTGGAAAGATAGATGCTTTCTCAATAGTTTCAGTAAGAGGCCAGGGGCTGACTCTAATTGGCCCATCTCTGCGCCATTCATTATGGCAGAAGGAGGGATATGGGCCTCTCATTGGCCAGGGCTGGCCAACTTTCTGCTAAAACCACTCCAGAGTGGGAACAGGGCTTTGGCAAGCAGACAGAAGAAGACCATATAGATTGAATAGGACACAGAGATTGAAGGCAAAAGGAGAAGGGGGCAGCAGAGGACAACATGGCTAGATAGCATCACCAACTCAATGGACATGAATCTGAGCAAACTCGGCTAGATAGTGGAGGACAGGGAAGCCTGGCATGCTGCGGTCCATGGGATCGCAAAGAGTCACAAATGACTTAGTGACTGAACAACCACAACAGAATAAGGCCAGCAAGGTGTTTGGGGAAGCCTCCACTTTCTAACCATCCTGCTCACCTGAATATGTTGTATCCTTTTCTGCTGGAGATTGTTGAGTGAAGGGAAAAAAAACCCAAAACAACGCACAATCTAAAAGTTGAGAATTATGTTTTATTTGGAAGACGCAAGCCTGAGAGACAGCCTCTCAGCTCTGATGGATTGTTTCAAAGAGGAACCAGGATACGTAAGAGTTTTTGCAAGAACAAACAAAAAACACCCAGGCAGTTGAATGTCAAAAGATGACTGCTAATTAAAGAAAGTCCAGACGTCTCAAGCTAATGAATTTAGTGCTTTTCTACGTATGGGAAGAAGCAAGAGTCTGGGTTTAATGAAACTATTCCTTTGATATGCATCCTAACTCTCTTGGGCCAGTACCCTGGTTTTCTCCATCCTGAGTCCCCTAGGGGGCACCCTGAGCAGCTGGCTTGGTGACCACAGCGTGCTCTGTTTACTGATACGGCAGGCGTGCCATATCAGTTTACCAATATCTGTTTACTGATGTTCTGTGTCCACCGGACCAAATTCCAACTCCTGCCTTTGCCCTTCCTGTTCCTCCATCTGGAATGTCCTTTCTCTTCAGTCTGCACCTTCAAGAAGCCTTCCAGATTCCCCACAATCTCTGAGGTCACCTGTAGTATAAAGGATTTGGCCCAGCCATGACAACCCTTGGATTCTTGTCTCTGTCCATCATCATGGGCACTCAATAGATTCTTATTTATTTTTCGTTGTGCTGAGTCTTAGTTGCTTCACGGGCTTTTCCCTAGTCGCCTAGAGAGGGGGGCTATTCTCCAGTTGGGGTACTCATTGCAGGGTTCTCATTGCAGGGGCTTCTCTTGTTGAAGAGCTCAGGCTCTAGGGCGGGTGGGCTTCAATAGCTGCGGCTCCTGGGCTTCAGAGCACAGGCTCAGTAGTGGTCACGCAGGGCCTTAGTTGCTCTGGGACACATGGGATCTTTCCAGATCAGGAATCAAACTCATGTCTCTTGCACTGGCAGGCAGATTCTTTACCCCAGAGCCACCACGGAAGCCCCTCAGTTGCTTCTTAATAAGACCAGCAGCGATCTGAGGGTAGGGACCCTGTGGACTCCTGTCTCAGCAGACAACAGCCACACACTGACCTTGGCAAGGCTCACCTGGGCTCTGCCCGGGGGGCGGCAGGGTTCAGGCTGTGGTCCTGGCACCAGCTGGCATTAACTGTGTGGCTTTGGGTACCTTCATGGCCTCGGGTTACGACGGCCACAGAATGCAGCAAACAGGAGCTGAGCCCACCTGCTCCTGCAACCTGAGGATGGACCAGGTGGTCTTAGCCATGTGGGTGGGTATGGGGCGTCCAGAGGCTGTCTCCCCACCCCCATCCTCCTCGACCTGGCTCCTGGTGCTGGAAAAGCACCCATCGCAGTGCTGTGGTGACTCAGTCATTCAGGGAGACTGGGGGGGCTCTGTCCAAGCACAGGAGCTGCAGGCAGCTGGGGTGCAGGGAGCCCCACACTGCCTGCCACTCGGGCGCAGCAGTGGTGCGCGCCCACAACCGCACCAACCAAAAGCCCGAGCGTCACGGGAGGCAGCAGTGCACAGAGTCGCCACACGGTGGCGCTCCTGCCCCCTTTCTGCTGCTGCTAAGTCGCTTCAGTCGCATCTGACTCTGTGCGACCCCATAGACGGCAGCCCACCAGGCTCCCCCGTCCCTGGGATTCTCCGGGCAAGAACACTGGAGTGGCTCCTGCCCCCTTTACCTCTAACAAATCAGCTTGAAAACTGGCTATTTATTAATATTTGTTTATCTACCTGGACTGCAAGGAGATCCAACCAGTCAGTCCTAAAGGAAATCAGTCCTGACTATTCATTGGAAGGACTGATGCTGAAGCTGAAATTCCAATACTTTGGCTACCTGATGCGAAGAACCTACTCATTGGAAAGAGTGATGCTGGGAAAGATAGAAAGTGGGAGGAAAGGGGGACCACAGAGGATGAGATGGTTGGATGGCATCACCGACTTGATGGACATGAGTTTGAGTAAACTCTGAGAGTTGGTGATGACAGGGAAGCCTGGCGTGCTGCAGTCCATGGGATCACAAAAAGTCGGACACAACTGAGCGACTGAACTGAAATGACCTGGGCTTGACTGGTGGCTCAATTGGTAAAGAATCCGCATGCGATGCAGGAGACACGGGTTCTATCCCTAGGTCGGGAAGATCCCCTGAAGAAGGAAATGGCAACCCACTCCAGTATTCTTGACTGGGAAACCCCATGGACGGAGGGGCCTGGAGGGCTACAGTCCACGGCGTCGCAAGAGTCGGATACGACTTATCGACTAAACCACCACTAGTTACCTATCTACCCACTTACCTATCCATCTACCCAATTACAGCTTCAATCACAAAAACAACATATGATCAGAGTAGAAAGAGGAAACT
>NW_011494947.1:652527-661319 GCF_000754665.1 Bison bison bison
TCCCCCTGTGGCGCAGACGGTGAAGCTCTACCTGCGTTCGACCTGGGTTCGATCTTTGGGAAGATTCCGTGGAGGAGGCAACTGCAACTCATTCCAGTATTCTGGCTTGGAGAATTCCGTGGACAGAGGAGCCTGGCAGGCTACACAGTCCACGGGGTCGAAAAGAGTCAAGCGACTTTGACTTTTTCTTTACCACCAGCGCCGCCTGGGAAGCCCATTAAACACATACGTGGGTATAATGTTTTTCAATTCAAACAAATCTTCATTGGTCCTTTGCTCTTGGGCACCGCACAGGAAGTCTCTCCCTCAGTCTGTGAGCTCAACCCTCCCATCCTCTCGCCTCCACGACTCTCTCGATGGGAATGGGCGACATCCTGGAGGAGGACCACTGGGTGAGCTTCTGGGGTGTCTTCACAAGATGGCTGGTTTGCCTAGAGGCCCATGATAGGAAAGAGGAATGTTTAACTCGGGTGGGGAAGCTGAGGCTACAAGGGAAGAGCCTGCAAGGACCAGCACTCCTGTCTGACGCCTCCCAGCATCACTGGCAGGAGTGTGAAACAGGGGACCCTGTTTCTAGGTTTAGGGAATAACCAGACGATCAAGCAGCTTCTTGATCCTTCTCGGCTCCTTCTCCCCCAGTGACTTCATGGAGCCCTCTGGCAGGAGGCTGGGGAGGACTGGAGAGGGAGAGAGTGACTGCACACCCCCAATTCAACCACCTGAGGCTTCAGGAGGGGAAACCGAGGCCTGGAGAGAGACTTGCCGAGGTCACACAGTTCCCGAGAAGCAGACGCAGGACTCCTCTTTTCCACAGCCCTTCCTAATGGAGACCCACGTTTGATTGCCTCCCACCTAGAAAACTCATGTATGTTTTATTATTTTTAATATTTTATTTATTGGGCTGTGCCAGGTCTTAGTTGCGGCATGCAGGATCTCTCTGCTCGTGGCTTGTGAAAATCTTCACTGCCGCATGCCAAAACTCTTAGTTGCAACATGCGGAATCTAGTCCCCCCGCCAGGGATTGGGCCTGGGGCCCCCGCATTGGGAGCTCAGACTTGGCCACTGGACTGCCAGGGAAGTCCCTCGTAACCTGTAGAGGTTTTTATAAAGCGTGAGACCCCAGTGGCAGCTAATACAGCAGGTAATGTCTGATTCTCCAGCCAGTTGGGTGCAATGGGCACCGCTGTGGTCCTCAGACTTGGGCTGCACCTGGCCTTGACACTCACCAGCTGCAGACCACAGGCAGCCACTGGCCTCCCCGATCCTCAGAACTGCCATCTCTAAAATGGAGCTAAGATAAAGCTTCCCTTGGAGCTGCAGGTAGCAAGCTAAAATGATACATGCAAAACGCTTTACACACGCTACAGTGCTTTAAATGGGGGAGGTGGCACATCTCAGCAGAAATCCTCAACAGCAGACTCAAGAACTCTGCCCTTTCTCCCTCTCATTGGACAGTGTGGAAGCCTGAGCTGCTGGGGGCAAACGAGCGAACAAGGCGTGTCGGCCCCATTCCTAGCAGGTGGGCTGTGCTCATTTACACGGTAGATTGATTATTAACGAGACTCATGACATCTGGTTACTGCACCGTGAACCCTCGGTGACTTCCGCGTTTGTATTCTCCGGACACACACAGGAGGCTGCGGGCATGGAGGAAGGAATGAAAGTCCCATGGATGTTTACCCAGGCCAGAGAGGCTGCAGGGCCTTTGCAAGGCTTGTGTCTTTCAGTCTCAGGGAGCAGTTGGTCCCTAGGAATTACTGACTGAATGATGGGAAGAGCAACCCCAGGGGCAGCTGGCACCAGAGTCAAGTCCACATGGTGATCAGTGTGTGTGTGTGGCACCTGCCAGACCCCATCAGGGCAAGGACCCCATCTCCTACTCCTCAGTCCAGCTCCACGACAAGCATACGACAGCATCAGTAAGCTTGTGTGTATTATTTGACACAAGTTTGTATTATTCCCAACAAGCAGTGTGTATATCTGAATATGTGTGTGTGTGAATTTGTGTGTGGGGTCATTAACCAGCCTGAGGAGGGGGAAAATCGCCCCACGGATCCTCACCTCCCTGGTCAAGGCCCCACCCCCCACCCCAACCAGGCAGCAGCCCCAGCAGGCAGTGGCCTTGGAGCCTGGATCAGCAAACAGAGGCGTTTTCTGTGGCTACTGAGACGGGAGAGACTCTGTCTTTCCCCACATCCTGCGTGGGTCAGGGGTCTCTGGGCCTGGGGCATAGCTTCAGCCTCCAGACCAAGGAAACAAAGCCTCAGAGGAACCCACAAAGAAGTGAGAGCCGAGGAAAAACATTCAGGACGACACACACATCTCTGCAGAGAACTGGACATGCAAACCCATCTGGGCAAGAGCGGTCTATCTCAATGCTGATCGGCACCAGGAGTGTCCTGCGGGGGGCGCTGTTTTCCAGCCGCCAGAATTTGCACTCAATTTACATCTATTTTGCATGTACCTTCAGAGGTTTTCAAATGACCGTTTTATCATTGTCTCCTGCATGGTGAGCGGTTTTTCATTCCTGATGCTTTTTGTCATCCCAAGAGCATGTAGGGAGGTCTCCTCTGAAGAAAAGGATGCAGAGGTTGGGAAGAGAGCGAGGACCCAGTGGTCTTTTGACTACTGTTGGTACATCCTTGAAAGGTGGTCTGTGTATACATTCCTGCAAGCTGACTGGTTTACAGTTTAAAAGGACACGTATGGTAAGCTCATTTGGAAAGCAGGAAAGAATCCTTTATAAGCCACCCCGCCTAGATCCAGCTATTCCACTCCCGGATATGTACCTGAAGCATCAAGGCAGGGTCTCAAAGAGACACCTGTAAGCCCATCTTTCCAGCAGTTGTATTCATAATAGCCTAGCAGAGGAGGCTCCCAGTGTCTATCAACAAATGAGTAAGTAAACAAAATACAGTATATCTGCACAATGGAATATTATTTAGCCTTAAAAGGAAGAGAATTCTGGGGACTTCCCTGGTGGTTCAGCCATAAAGAGTCCACCTTGCAATGCAGGGGATGTGGGTTTGATCCCTGCTCAGGGAATTAAGATTCCAAATACTGCAGAGCAACTAAGCCCACAACCCACAGCTACTGACGCCCATGCACCCTGGAGCCCATGCTTCCCAACTAGAGAAGCCATGCACCCCATCGAAAGATCCTGCATGCCACAACAAATAAACAAAGGAAGAGAATTCTGACACGTGCTATAACACAACACGTATGAGCCTTGAAGACACCCTGTTAAGCTTAATAAACCAATCACTGGACAAACTCTTTATTCCACTTACGCAAGGTATCTGAAGAAGTCAAAACCACAGAGACAGAAAGCAGAATACCAACTGCTAGGGGCTGGGGTGGGGAGCTGAGCTACTAAACGGGCACAGAGTCTCTATTTTACAGGAGAGAGTCCTGAAGACACATGGGGATGGTTGGTTGCAGAACAGTGTGAACGTGCTCAACGCCACGGAACTATATACACTTGAAAACGGTTAAAATGTAAATTTTACTTTATGTGTAGTTTTTGTTGTTGTTGTTGTTCAGTCACTCGGTCGTGTCCAACTCTTTGCAACCCCAGGGACTGCAGCACACCAGGCTTCCCTGTTCTTCACCATCTCCCTGAGTTTGTTCAAACTCATGTCCATTGAGTCAGTGATGCCATCCAACCATCTCATCCTCTGTCATCCCCTTCTCCTCCTGCCCTCAGTCCTTCCTAGCATCAGGGTCTTTCCCAACGAGCTGGCTCTTTGCATTAGGTGGTCAAGAGAATTGGAGCTTCACCATCAGTCCTTCCAATGAATATTCAGGGTTGATTTCCTTTAGGATTGACTGGTTCGATCTCCTTGCTGTCCAGGGAACTCTCACGAGTTTTCTCCAGCAACATAGTTCAAACCATCCTGCTCAAACCTTTATTTTTCACAGACACAGAGAGTGAGGGTGAAGCCCAGAGAATCCCACCATCTCGTGATGAGGATCTCTGATTTCCCTTTGCCACAAAGTCCAATTATTTTTTGATCTTCCAATATTTTTGCAAGATTAGTTTATTATGAAACATTTCCAAAAGGAAAGTGAATGAAACATGTCTAACGAACACGTATATACCCTCTTCTGTTATTCAACAATAATTATTTGCAAACTGTGCATTATCTTTCTATATGCATTTGTAAGTGTATATAAATGTGTTTTCGTTTGATAAAACATTTTTAAGTTATATTGCAGACAACATGACACTTTGCCCATTAATACTTGAGCACATATCTCCTAAAAACAGGTATTCTTACATCATCACATAACTGTCATGATCGCACCTAAGAAAACCATCAATAATTCCCTGGCATCACTGAATATTCAGTTCATACTCAATTTTATCCCCAATTTGCCCCAATTTTCTTCTAGAGTTGCTCTTTTAGGATCAGTTTCAAGCATTGCATTTGCCTGCTTCTTTAGTCTCCTTTTGAGCTTTCCCGGGAGGCTCAGCGGTAAAGAGTCCACCTGCTGATGAAGAAGACTCAGGACCGATGCCCTGGAGGAGGAAATGGCACCCACTCCAGGACTCTTGCCTGAAGAATCCCCATGGACAGAGGAGCCTGGCGGGCTACAGTCCATGCGGTTGCAAAGAGTCAGACACGACAGAGAGTGCACGCACACACACTAGTCTCCTTTATGATACTAATAGAACAGTGCCCTCATCCCTTTCTTTTGACGTTGATTTTTTTCCCCCTAAAAGAACTCAGGCCAATTTGGTAGAAGGGCCTGCTCTCTAGATTTGTCTGTTTCCTGGATGTGCTGTTTAACCTCGGAGAAGGCAATGGCACCCCACTCCAGTGTTCTTGCCTGGAGAATCCCAGGGACAGGGGAGCCTGGTGGGCTGCCGTCTATGGGGTCACACAGAGTCGGAGACAACTGAAGTGACTTAGCAGCAGCAGCTGTTTAACCTGTTCCTCCCTCCCATGTATAGTGGAAGTTAGGGCCAAGATTTGATTTAACTCAGGTGAGATGTTTCAGGCAAGGGTACTTCTCAGGTAATGTGGGCTCCATGGCATTGGAGGTCCCTAATGTCAGACTGCTCCACTTTCATGATGTTTGGTCACTGGGTTAAAGGGGCGACAGCCAGCTCCCCATCATAGAGATGAGTTGACAGCCAGCTCTCCCCATCATAGACATGAGTTGAGACGCAACCTGTGCACATGTGCTACGTCACTTCAGGTGTGTCCAGCTCTTTTCGACCCTGGGGACTGGAGCCCACCAGGCTCCCTCATGCATGGGATTCTCCAAGCAAGAATACGAAAGGGGGTTGCTGTGCCCTCCTCCAGGGGCTCTTCCCGACCCAGGGATCAAAAGAGTAAGACTTTCTCATCACGCAAAAATCCTGCTCCCCACAGCCTTCTCCTAACGGGTTCGATCTCCACTGATGCTTCTTGCTTGAATCAACAGTTTCATTGTTGGTTGGAAATAGTGAGCCTTCTATCGTTCCTTTTGCATTTATTATCTGGCTTTTTTTCCCCCAGTAAAGAAGAGCTTTCCCTAACTCTGGATGAGCCAGGATTCTTCCAAATATTAGAGTGTAAATGACGTCTTTTCTTTTTAATTGCTGATTGCTATAGTAAGGTGTTGGCATAACTGGATCTTTTAAATCTTCTCTCCTTTTTTCTCCTTAAATTTGAGTTATCACTATGAACCCGTGGGTTTGTATTTTTTAAACGTTTTACACTACAATCCAGAAATTCCTTCTTCTGGTCCGTGTGTTTGTTTCCGAGTGCTGCTCTAGCAAATGACCACAACAGGGCGGCTTAAACAGCAGAACCACATTCTCTCTGTTTCGGAGGCCAGAAACCTGAAATCAATTGCATTTCTTCTGGAGTGAGCTTTCTTTTCATGTCTTTTGCCCTCTTTTTCCATGAAATAATTGGGTTAGAAAAAGATTTTAAAGAGATACCTCTGTATCAGGAGGCTTGTTTGTGAAATAAGTTGCAAACACTCCCTCTCAGCTGTTTTCTGTCTTTGCTCGTTTCCTTTTCTGCCCTACCCAAGGGGTTTTGTTTTGTTTTCACTTCGTTTTGGAGGTTGGCTGGTTTATCAGCCCTTTCTTCTCTTGCTTCTTTCTAGCCACTTTCAGAAAGGTTTTTTCCCTCTCCATGAAAATTCACCTGTGTTGTTTCCTTCTAGCACTTTTATGGCTTCATTTTTGACACGTAAGCGCTTTGACCCCTCTGGAGTTTTTTTCCGGTGTCGGCTGTGAAGCAGGGATCCAAATTTATCTTTTCCAAGGAGTCCTGGCACCGTCTTCAGGACAGGCCCAGCTGGAATAAAACCTCAAGTTGTGGATGCTTCTCCTCTGGAGGGCAGGGAAAAGGTGGGGTTTCATGGTAACTAAAAGACTCCTCCCGGACATGGAGAACCCCGTGTAATGTGGTGCTCCACATCGTAATGCGAGGGGGATACAGAGACCTGGTTGGGGGTCTGGGTGAGGAGGTGGCCTGCCCAGGAGAGAGGGAGCCCAGGATTTCAAAACTCCCATCCACAGGTGTCAAAGCCAAGATGGAGCCTTTTCCAATATTCAGCAGACAACTTTCTCCTCTCCTTTCCTCAATTCTCAAACCTTCAGAGGACCCTCTTTGCCCCCTCACACAGTTCAGGCTTTTTTTTTTTAAACCTCAGGGCCCTCCATGTCCTGCCTTTCTCATCTCCCATTCCATGTATATCTTAAATATGACCACTGATCAGCCAACGAGCCTTAGGTGGTCTCACCTCGATGCCTTCTTGAAAACTGGGTCTTCCTCCTGTAAAGCCCACCTGCCTCAACACCATCAGATTCCTGATTAAAATGGAAGCAAAGTCCAAGTCCCAACCCCACCCACAGGTTGCCCTTGTCACTCCGAGGGCACCCACTCTGCAGGGTGGACCTGACTCTGAGTCACAGCACCATGGGCCCCCTTCTGTCTCATCTGCTGGGCTCCGTGCACCCTAAAAGCAAGTGTAGGGGATTGACTAGTGCCCTCCTCCAATTCATGTCCACTCAGAACTCAGCATCTGACCTTATTTGGAAGTAGAGTCTTTATAGATATAATTCAGTTCAGATGAAGTCATATTGAATTATTGTGGGCCCCAAAGCCGATGACTGGTGTTCTTATAAAAAGAGGATAGGAGGGAGTCCCTGGGGGTCCAGTGGTTGAGAATCTGCCTGCCAGTGCAGGAGACACGGGTTTGATCCCAGGTTAGGGAACTAAGATCCCACAAGCCACAGGGCAGCTAAGCCTGCGTGTCACAACTACTGAAGCTCGAATGCTGAGAGCTCGTGCAGCGAGAGAAGCCACTGTAATGAGAAGCCCGCACCCTGTAACGAGGACCCAGTGCAGCCAAAAATAAAACACATGAATGAATAAATCTTAAAAAACAAACAAGAGGAAAGGACACACACAGGAGCGCGTCGCCTCTTTAACCCAGTAACTGAGTCTGTGCCTCGTGAAAGCGCACAGGGAGAGAGGGCAGGTGGGGATGGAGGTGGAGAGTGAATGGATACAGCTCCAGGCCAAGGGGCATCATCAGACATGGCGGACGACCCCCGGAAGGCAGGAGAGAGGCATGGAACCCCCCCGTCAGAGCCCTCAGAGGAAGTCAGCCCCGCCGACGCTTTGGTTTCAGAGTTCTGGCCTCCAGAACAAAGGGAGAATACACTGTCATTGGCCATGCCACACGGCTTGTGGGATCGTAGTTTCCCGACCAGGGATTGACCTGGGGCCCCAGCAGTGAGAACACCGAGTCCTAACCACTGGACCACCAGGGAATTCCTTACGCTTGTGTTATTAAAGCCAGCCTGTCTGTGGTACTTTGTCACAGCAGCTGCAGACAGTGGAGCTCGTGCAAGGAGCTCATGCAAGTGGAGGGAACGATAATGCCAACATTCACTGGTGCCCACACTTTGGCACGTGCTCTGATGAGCGTTTACACAAGTCTCTCACTGGACAGTCCTAACGACCCTCTGAGTTGGGTATTTAAGGCATTGGTGGCATCCCTCTTGTCTAAGCATAGAAAAGGAAGCTTGGGGACTGGCCCAGGCCACACAGCAGGGTTGCAGAGCCTGGGTCTCCGCTCTGCCCGTCCCCCTCTGTCCTCCTAGGCAGCCTGCTACGTGCACTGCACACCTACGGCCACCATGCCACCTGTCCTTTATGAGTAAGTGTTGGAAAAGGCATCCTTGAACAAAACCTCAAAAACCCAGATCATAAGTCAAAAAAGAAAGAAGACGACAAGAAGGAGGATGGGTCGATAACACCAAAATTAGAGTCGCTTTTTCAATGAAGTACAATACAGTAATAGTTAATAGGACAATAACAGATGGGGTTTTCAATGAAGTACAATACAGTTATAGTTAATAGGACGGTAACAGATGGGGGAAGACACTGGAAATATCTATAGTCAATGAAGGACACATTTCTGTGTGTTGGAATTCTGCAAATCAACAAGGAAAAGAGAGTAACACTACTAGAGGAAAAATAGTCAAAAGATAAGAATTGGCCATTTGTAGAGGATGAAACCTACAAGACTAACAAGAACATAAAGAAATGCTCCATCTCATTAATAGAGAGAGGCAAGTTAAGAACTGTGGTGTTGGAGAAGACTCTTGAGAATCTCTTGGACTGCAAGGAGATCCAACCAGTCCATTCTGAAAGAGATCAGCCCTGGGATTTCTTTGGAGGGAATGATGCTGAAGCTGAAACTCCAGTACTTTGGCCACCTCATGCGAAGAGTTGACTCATTGGAAAAGACTCTGATGCTGGGAGGGATTGGGGGCA
>NW_011494947.1:661419-664038 GCF_000754665.1 Bison bison bison
AGCTGAAACTCCAGTACTTTGGCCACCTCATGCGAAGAGTTGACTCATTGGAAAAGACTCTGATGCTGGGAGGGATTGGGGGCAGGAGGAGAAGGGGACGACAGAGGATGAGATGGCTGGATGGCATCACTGACTCGATGGACTTGAGTCTGAGTGAACTCCGGGAGTTGGTGATGGACAGGGAGGCCTGGCGTGCTGCGATTCATGGCGTCGCAAACAGTCGGACACGACTGAGCGACTGAACTGAACTGAAGTTAAGAAGAGAACGTATCACCGTGATAGGCCTATTATACTTCACCATTGAAGACTGTTGGCAGGAATGCGGGCATTTTTGTAGACTTCCAGTGACTGTAAACTGGGGCAGCCGTCCTAGAGAACACTCGGGTGGTGTTATCTCAAGTCTGTAAAATTTCTGGGGGTGATGGATACGGTTAGTACCTTGGCTCTCATGATGGTACCATAGGTGTATGCCATGTTCGAAGTCATCAAGATATAACATTAACCTTATGTATATCCATTATACCTCTGTAAAGCTAATTTTTTCTCTAAAAACAACAAAAAAGAGTAAGTCCATGAATACTCTATGACCCACCAGTTTTACTCCTAGTTATGTAGCCCAAAGAAGTTCTCAGCTGGATACATAAGGCAACAGGTGCATGTGTGTATGCTAAGTCACTTCAGTCATGTCCAACTCTTTGAGACCCTATGGACCATAGGCCGCCAGGCTCCTCTGTCGTGGGGTCCTCCAGGCAAGAATACTAGAGTAGGCTGATCCATGCCCTCCTCCAGAGGATCTTCCCAACCCAGGGACTGAACCCACACCGCTTAGATCTCCAGCACTGGCAGGCAGGTTCTTTACCACTAGCTCGACCTGGGAAGCCTCAAGGGAACAGGTACGCTGAGGTTTATCACGGGTTTTTTTCTGGTGGGCGTTGGGTGTCATTTCACAGGACAAGTGAGAGTAGACTGGGGGAGACCCATATCACTGACTCACTGTCAACAGAAGCTGCTGGTCGGATTTATTCAGAGCAACGTGCATGGGCTTCAAAACAGTGCAGAAGCAGATTGCCATCTATGACATGATCATTTACATGAGTTAAAAATATATGCATACATTTTTATACATATATGTGTCCATTCTGACAGTGTTAGACAGTAAGGGGACAATGATGAGACTGGAGAGGCCAGGGCTGCGTGGGGCGCTCGGGGCTACTCTCTGAAACTTGGACTCCATCCTCCAGGAGATTGGTGATCCCCAGAAAAACATCTATTTCTGCTTTATTGACTATGCCAAAGCCTTTGACTGTGTGGATCATAGTAAACTGTGGAAAATTCTGAAAGAGATGGGAATACCAGTCTCTTGAGAAACCTATATGCAGGTCAGGAAGCAACAGTTAGAACTGGACATGGAACAACAGACTGGTTCCAAATAGGAAAAGGAGTACGTCAAGGCTGTATATTGTCACCCTGCTTATTTAGCTTATATGCAGAGGACATCATGAGAAACGCTGGCCTGGAAGAAGCACAAGCTGGAATCAAGATTGCTGGGAGAAATATCAAGACCTCAGATATGCAGATGACACCACCCTTATGGCAGAAAGTGAAGAGGAACTAAAGAGCCTCTTGATGAAGGTGAAAGAGGAGAGTGAAAAAGTTGGCTTAAAGCTCAACATCTAGAAAACTAAGATCATGGCATCTGGTCCCATCACTTCGTGGCAAATAGACGGGTTAATAGTGGAAACAGTGTCAGACTTTATTTTTTTGGGCTACAAAATCGCTGCAGATGGTGACTGCAGTCATGAAATTAAAAGACGCTTACTCCTTGGAAGGAAAGTTATGACCAACCTAGATAGCATATTCAAAAGCAGAAACATTACTTTGCCAACAAAGGTCCGTCTAGTCAAGGCTATGGTTTTTCCAGTGGTCATGTATGGATGTGAGAGTTGGACTGTGAAGAAGGCTGAGCACCGAAGAATTGATGCTTTTGAACTGTGGTGTTGGAGGGGACGATAGATGATGAGATGGCTGGATGGCATCACCGACTCAATGGACCTGAGTCTGAGTGAACTCTGGGAGTTGGTACTGAACAGGGAGGGCTGGAGTGCTGTGATTCATGCGGTCGCAAAGAGTCAGACACGACTGAGCAACTGAACTGAATTGAACTGAAAGCAGGGGGCTGCCATGCAGAAAGCTGAAGCAACAGGACCCCTCAAATGGATAAACCTGTGACACTGAAAAGGATGTAATTTTAACTAGTGGGGTCCTTCCAAATGCCTTCAAATCTAACTGCATCTGGAAGCCTTTTGGGAAGGACAGAAATCCAGCTGAAACTAGCATCAGCCAAAACAGTCTTCCCTTCATGAACTCAGAAGCCCAGGGTAAAGCTGGCCTCAGGGACTTCGTAAAGGGAAGAAGTCCCTTGAGGGGAGAGCAACCAACATTTCTCTTTTCATCTCTTTCTCTGTATCTTTTCCATCTTTTGGCTAGAGCGTTCATGGAGCTTGAGGTAGCAGAGGGAGAAGGGGAGGGCCACTTCTCCCTAGCTTTATCCTAGTTCAATGACCCCAGAGGAAAGACAACAGCTCTTTCAGCATCCATGTATAAAGACTCAAGGAAGCA
>NW_011494947.1:664138-666578 GCF_000754665.1 Bison bison bison
TGATTGGCCCAACTTGGGTCACATGTCAACTGTGCCAATCCCTTTGGCTGGATGCTTGGGACCTGGGATTGGCCAGATGGGTCCAGCTGCCTGAGGTTGATGCTGTGGTCCCAGGATGAGGAGGGGGAGCTGCTGCCCAGGCAAATGCACAGGTGTGCCTCACACACAGTAAGTCAGTGCCACCTGCCTCCGAGGGCTCATCGCTTCTGTTCTGTCACTGAGTGTGGACAAGATGGTTGGAGAAAGCCTGGCCAGAAGCTCGTGCCCTGGAGAGGATCCAGGAAGGTACGTGGAAGATAGTGGTCTGATTAACATCTGTCTGAGTGCTGAAGAATGGATGCTTCTGAACTGTGGTGTTGGAGAAGACTCTTGAGAGTCCCTTGGACACCAAGGAGATCAAACCAGTCCATCCTAAAGGAAATCAGTCCTGGATATTCATTGGAAGGACTAATGCTGAAGCTGAAGGTCCAATGCTTTGGCCCCGTGATGCGAAGAACTGATTCACTGGAAAAGACCCTGATGCTGGGAAAGATTGACGGCAGGAGGAGAAGGGGACAACAGAGGATGAGATGGTTGGATGGCATCACTGACTTGATGGACGTCAGCTTGAGCAAGCTCCGGGAGTTGCTGATGGACAGGGAGGGCTTGTGTGCTGCAGTCCAAGGGGTCGAAAAGAGTCGGACATGACTTAGTGACTGAACAAGTCAATGACAAAATCAATCCCAGAAAAGCAGAAAATATGGAGCCAGCCCATGAGCGGGGGCAGGGCTGCCTCTGCCTTTCTTCCTAGCCTCCTCTTCACAAGCCCCTAGCGGTCCATATGGAGAGAACTATTACCATTCTTCTTCCAGATATTGTATAAACAGTACCAGTGCAGTTATGGTCCCCTTGAGGGCCAGAAGCTGATGAGGCTCGTGTATCACTGCTCCCTTCCACGGAGGATAGCATTCCAGCAGGATGAGGTCACTGAGCCAAGGAAGAGGGGGGTGGGGAAAGGGGATTCCTGGGCTGGAGCTCTGGCGTCGTGCCCGTCCCCCGACTCCATCCCTCCTGATCCCTGGTGGATTCACAGTGTGCCCGAGTCCTTGCCACAGTGCTAATGCCAAGGCAGGAATCTGCTCCTGTGAGATGGTCTGTGGACTAGGGAAAGCTGGGCACGCCCCTCTTCTCCTCCAGCCCTTCCATCTCTGGGTCCCACCTGACCATGCTGGGTACCTACACCGAAGTTAGCACCGGGTGGACTCGCCCCAGGCAGCGATTGGATGCCAGCTGAGTGCACTGGGAAATGCTAACAAAACTAACACTTATTGAAATAGACTTTATGCTGGTTACATCTTAAGGTCTCACTGAATCCACCCCAAATCCCTATCCTGTAGGCATCATGATTAATATTAAAACCCCTACGTTGCAGACGAAGAAACGAAGGCTCAGTTCATTAGCATGATGGCAGAAACCTGTGTTCACACTCTAGTCTGTTTGAGCAACAACCTCTAGGCTTCCCCAGCTGTCTGCAGGCAGGGTTAGGCTGGTGGAATTCCCAAGTCAATGCCCACCTGCCCCATAAGCCAGGATGGTGATAAAGGCTGTGCACTGCTCAAGGGCCCCCAGAAGTGGGTGTGGGTGGCTAAGGGCCAAGATCCTGCATGGCTCTGCTCACATGGACTGTGGGCCCAGAGGAAAGGCTTTTTTCTAATGCTCTTGGGGCCTCTCTAACCCTACAGGCTAACAGCAGTCCTACCTGGGACCACGCTGGGCCTCCTGGAACCCCGGTCACTCTCACAGTAGGCCCCTTAAGCCATATGCTGCCTTGCCTTGTGACCCAAATGGTTCCCATGACAAAACTTGTTGTTTCCATAACTCACCCAGAGTTATGTCCCGGTGCTAGCTTCTTTTAGTTCTTTCCTTCCCAACTGCCTCTCCCATTTCTATTTCATAAAACCTACCTTTCCTTTAAGGCCTAGCTTGATGCGCACTCCTTCAGAAAGCCTTTCAGATACCTCAGACTGCGGCCTCTCTCACCCTGGTCCGGATCAGTCACAGCGCTCACCATAGTCTGCCTTCGAGGACCATCATCTTGTGAGCATTTACCCTGCGTGGGTCACTGTGCTTAAACACCCTCCGTACTTTATGTCCCTGAATCCTCACTCCACTCGTGTTATTATGCCCATTTCACAGCGGAAGAAACTGAGGCTCAAAGGACTTCAAAACTTGTCCAGGTTTACACAGCTAGGGAGGGGGCAGGGCAAGGATTGAATGAAGGGGTTGGGCTTTGAAAGCAGCCAGCTCTGATTATGGTGGTTTTCCACAGATGTCGTGACCGGGTGTCTGAAATGCTAGCAATCTGAGGGGCAGAAGTCAGTGGGATTCTCCGCAAGCCCTTCGCCCACGGGGGTCATTGGCTCCTTGGGAAACAAGATGGAAGGTCTGCGGTCAGGCACAG
>NW_011494947.1:666804-667923 GCF_000754665.1 Bison bison bison
GGAATCCTTCCGCCCGTCCCCGCCTCCCCGCCCCCCCACACCCCCTACCGTACAACTCCCCTTGGCTCTTTCTCGACCGGTTAGCACCACCAGTAATGAGCAGAACGGCCCCTTCTTTCGAAAGGGGCAGGCGGCCACGGTCGACGGTCGTCGGATTCGAGGTCGAGGCGAGGCGCGGGTGGGGATTCTTTTTCGTGGCGGAGGCTGCAGCGGCAGTGGACATTTCACGACGGGGGGGAGGTGCTGTACGTCCAAGATGGCGGCGCCCTGTAGGCTGGAGGAACTGTGAGGTAAACAGCTGAGGGGGAGGAGACGGTGGGTGAGTACGGGGGTGTCGCCCCTTCCTTTTCGCTGGGGTCTTCTCGGGACGGTCCCGGCACCATGACCCCAGTCTGGGAAGCCCTGTGGGGCTTGGGCAAGGGGCTCACTTGCCGGGGAAGGGACCCCGGGAAGGGGGGGTTCGGAGAGCTTTCCCCTCCCTCTTATTACTCGCTATCTCCGACGGGGCCTGACGGGGCCTGACGGGTTTCTGGGGGAGGAGAGGCGGCCCCGGCCGGCACTTGGCCCCTCCTCGGCGGCGGAGGGGACCGCTGCACCCCCCCAGGCCGCGGTGTCGAGGGCAGGGGGTGAGGTGGGCCGCTTTGCCAGCCCCTTGCTCGGTGGGGTGACAGGTTCCCGCGGGGTGCGGAGAGCCGAGGAGAGACCCTCCGCGGGAGAGGCAGGTCTGGATTGGGGGGTGGGGGCTGGTGCCAGGGCTTGATGAGAGGGGTCAGGGGTGGGGGAGGCGGGGAATGAATGGAGTCTGCCTGTGGGCATCGGGGACCTGCCCGGACTCGGTGTCTCCGCAGAAATTTGCAGGAGCGTGTGTGCCTCGCTCCAGGTGTGCTTCTGGGTGTTTAATTGATGGCGAAAGACAGTTACCTTCCAGCCGGCAGAGGTGATTCTTAAGAGACAGCTATTTGCAGAGCCACTCCTAGACGCTCATTCATTCATTTGAGGAACTGGAGGATGAAGAACCGGCAGTCAGAGAGCCCTTTGAGAATTAAAGCCCTTTCTTTGTGTCTCCTAGTAGAGTTTTGCTTCTGGCGTTCTGGGTTTGGAGGGGTGGGGGTGGGGGCT
>NW_011494947.1:668023-681844 GCF_000754665.1 Bison bison bison
ATCCCTCCCATTTCTCAGATGAAGAAACTGAGGCCCAGAGAGATGAGGGTACCGTGCCCCAAGGTCACACCTTTAGGATTCTGTGAGCCAGGATTGGACTGGATTCTGATTCCAAGACTGTGCTCCTGTCTTTGTTTGTACTTAACATGATTCTCGTTTATCTGTTAATAGATCAGATCTGACTTGTCATTCTTTCTGATCAGGTGATTAGAGTTAATCAGTTGGCCGGGGTTTGTGCATAAGTGCCTGTGTGTGCGTGCTTAATTTTGAAGAGGGGCCCACTTGCTCACATACTTTAGCTTTTGTTTGGGATGGCAGTGTTGTGACTATAAACACGGTAGTCTAAATTAGGCTGGAAAGTATTTGATGTTTTCATAAAACCAATGCGTTTACTGCAGAAAGAAGCCGTGCTAAAATCCTTGCCGGATTTTTTATAGAAAGCATAGAAATAGCACTTCACTTGACACAGCCTAAGCTGGTAAAAGTACTAAAATAGAATAATATTCTTCTGAGATACTTGGATTTATAATTTGGGGATCAACTTGGAGTCCTCTGAATTTGCACTTGTTGATGAAACGGGGCTGTAAATTTCGAGAAGCATTATAAAACCCAGCCTTGTGGGAGCCCTTGATTTACTGAGCAACCACCTGTGATTCTTAAGTTGAACATTCCCGAGTAAACCTGGAATATGCAAATGTGGAAACTGATTTAAGGTCGTATGGGGAAATGCAAACTTTAACGGTCGTGCATCAAGCAAATGAGGCGCCTCAGAAACAGTGAAACATCCTTTGCTGTGGCCCTGGGGAGCTGCAGAATCTTCCTCTAACCACCGGGTGTAAACTTAAAGGGTGTTTATAGAAGATGTAAATGGAAAATATTGTCTTACTAAAGTTAATATCTTACGCCAAACACTCTTACATCAGGTGCATGAAAGGGCAAATGATGTAAGCTCTCTCTGCTTCATGCATTTCCTGGTGTCATAGACTTTGGTATGTTCCTAAATTCCTAGTTAGAGAGATTCCTAGGCAGCTACCCACATTCTTGTTTTCCGTTGAATTGGCGTGTCTCAAATCCTGTGACTCAGTTGTACTCTGCCTGATTGGATTCTTAAGAGGGAAGACATCCCAGTCTGCGGGTGTAACATGATGCCTTCTGTTCTCATTTGTGAAGTGAAACCAAACAGTCTTGACTGGGACAGATCAAATGTATTCCTGTCTGTAGAATAATGAAATCGCTGGAAACGAGAAATCTCTTATCAGTAGTGTCTTTCAAACCTTCACGCACAGGTAGTTTGCATATGTCGCTGAGGACACCCTGGGTATATATTTTGGAAGAAGTTATAGGTGATTCTGATGGCACCAGAGGTTGAGGACCAGTGGCTGAAGTTATCAGTTTGGCTATTTTTCTTTTAATTTATAATTCACTGCAGAGGCATGTCTTGAAATGGCTCCTAAGCTCTGGTGTGTGTAGTGGGGGTAAGTCAGGGGCTCTAAGGTACAGCTGACTTGATCTTCAGGCGTCTTTTCTTTTAAAGTGTGTTAAGGCGCAGGTGCCATTCTTTTCCGGGTCCTGGGGCCTTGGTGGACTAAAATTAACTTTTCCTGGAATTAATTAGGTATTCTTGACTGCAGATGAGCCACATACAGCAATACATCAACCATTTCAAGCTTTTCTAAAAGTCACATAGATTTCAAGTCCTTTGGGGGTTCAGGTAAACATTCTATGTTGATCGAATCAGGTGTTAAATGGCTTTATAATAACTAAGCAAACCAGCAACTTTTAGCTTGACCTGTTGAGTTTTTATCCTTTCCTATCACATTTTAGAAAAAGATATTCCTTGTAAGTGCCTAATATTATAAATCTCTTTGAGAGATTAGTTTTATTGGTAATAGTTTTGTTTATCAATTAAGTAGCTGCAAGCATGAAATAGAAGTGTACTCAATAGCATTGAAACCTCTACCTTTAGCTTTTTGCTTTAAAAATAAATATTTATAATTGGCATATACTTAAACACTAAAATTTCCCCTCTCATTGTTTCATATAGTTTGTATATGAAAAAAACTATTTTTTTTCCATTGGTCTGAAGAAGGTTTCAGCCCATTTAAATTGGTCTAAAATTACCATCAACAATTTTAGATTATCCCTCTTCTGCTTTGCTTTTTTAAAAAAAATTATTTTTTTTATTGAAGGATAATTGCTTTACAGAATTTTGTTGTTTTCTGTCAAACTTCAACATGAATCAGCCATAGGTGTACATAAACCTCGTTTGCTTTTTAAGCCTGTAGTTCCTAAACGTTAGTAATTTAATGTCTACTGTCTATTTTTGGGAGGGGGGAGAATGAAAAAAACAAAAACAAAAAAACGAAAACTTTCGTGTATATAAAACATATATAATCCCAGGACCTTGCTTATTTCTTCTTACTTCTCTTGCGTAGTACTAACTTTTTTTCTATACAGGGAAGCAGCAAAAGGTAACAACACTTTTAAAGGTTGAATGAATTCAGGTTGTCATCTAATGAGTAAAGTGCCTTAAAAACCTAGTTTTGATACAAACAAGACATGATAGTTACTGGCCTAGAATTCACAGGTCACCTTCTAAAGGAAAGATGATGGCAGTAGAGCCCATGAAGTATCTGAGTGACAAGGGATAATTTTACTCTCCTGTTGGTGATGGAGGGCACACTGGGCCTCGGTGAGAAAGAACAGATGTCATGACCTTACTGTCTGCAGTGGTTAAGATCTGTGGTGCTCTGAGTACAGAGCACACAAGCACAGCTGAGAAACATGAAGTGTATCCATTTTAAACTACAGAATGACTTTATCAATGTTTCAAATATAAGTTAGTAAGTGTTGACTTCTAAGCCTTATGTACCTAGCAGTACATTTTGTGTAGTAGTAATATTGTTATAATAAAGTTTGTATTTATTGGCACAATGCCAAACAGTGTGCTAAAGTTTTTGACATTCCTGATCCTGTTAGCTCTTCCCGAAACCTTGCAGGGACGTGATAGGGAGATGAGAAAGTGGAGGCTTCAGTAACTTATTCAGTGAGTTGAGCTAGGATTTGAACCCTGTTGGTTGACTCCAGAACCCACACATTTAATCTTTCACTTGATAAATGGTCTGAACTGCTGAGCTCATAACTAGTTGAAAGGTCAGTGGTTCTTAAGATTTGGAGGGCCTCAGTTCTCGTATGAGAGTTTGTGGGAAGCTGTGGACCAAATAGCCTTTTCTATCCCATCAGCTCCAACAAAATTCACACAGATAAGAAAATTTGAATAGGAACTTTACAGACCCAGCCTGAAGGCCAGTTGATCATTCCAAATAGTTTACTGCTCTTAAAAATTGAACTCGGGCTTTCAGAAACAAAAGCAACCCACAGATAGGAAAGGCCTAAGTCTTTTAAAGATGGACTATGTGCTGCTTGTACTATAAATCATTTTGTTAAAACTTTTATATTGAAAGGTTCTTTACACTTCACTGGGAAATCAACCTTAGGTGTCACATTAAAAGACGTTATAAGTGGAGAACTCAGGTGTGTAACTTGCTAAATGCTTGTCAGGCTTAGCATTCAGTCCCTGTGTACCTTTATCACCTGGCAGAATTCCGTTCGGCTTTTTTCCAAGGTTTATCTACTATCTATTTTTTGTTTCCTTTTTAACCTCAAAAGTATATATATGTGTGTGTGTATATATATATATATATTTAATATTTCTTGCCTTCCCCCTCCTTCCTAGACTAGTGGTTCAGTGGAACCACTAGTCTGGAAGACCCCACTTCCAGATTCAGAGGTCTCAGACCAGGCGTAAATCCCCAAGTGATGGGTGTTGCTGGTGTGAGGACCACCTTTGAGACCCACAGGTGTTAGTCCTAGACTATCAAAGCTTGTGCCCTTATTTCCTAGGAGTTTTCTATTTTAGTCCTTGAACTTGAAACCTAAAGAAAACTTACAGTTTGCTCAGATTTATTTTAAGAGAAGCTCTGTATTTTGAAACATGACACTTGGTTTATTTTCTTGGTAAATAATTTTGTTCATGCTAATAGAAAGTTAAATCATAAGAAACATAGTTTATAGATGAGGTGGTGGTTGCTGTTGTTTTTAGTCACTGACTCAAGACCTACTGTTTGGAACCCTATGGACTGTAGCCTGCCGGGCTCCTTCTGTCCATGGGATTTCCCAGGCAAGAATACTGGAGTGGGTTGCCATTTCCTTCTCCAGGGGATCTTCCTGACCCAAGAATTGAACCTGCTTCTCCTGCATTGCAGGCAGATTCTTTACCGCTGAGCCACCAGGGAAGTGCCTTATATTATAGAAGACGTACACCTAACCAAAATCAGTGTCTCTCCCTGCAGACAAGATACTAGAGGATCCACCTATGAAATAGGTTATATGCTCCAGCAGATTGTCCTTTCGGGTCCCTGATGGCTAACATTCTGAATGGAGTACCTGGAGCTCCTCCTCTGTTTATACAACCTTGAGAGGGACCACACTGCTGAGACCATTTAAATCACACGTGACTGTACATGCTGCCAGGTTTTGCTCTCAGCTGTCTCACTTTCACACACTTGAGTGGTATTTCCCTCCGTGCAGAAGTAGGGAGGGGAGTTGGAGCTCGTGTCTTACCTTTTTTAGATGCATTTGTGCTGAAGTCAACTTTATTCACTCGGTAGAATATTCCTGTAAGAAATCACCCAAGCGATACGGAGCCAGAGCCCGGCCTGAATGTGTAAAGGTATACCATTGACGTCTTACTGCTGTCCGTGCCGTCGGTGTAGTTTCCTCTTCTGTCTGTGCTGCACTTGATGATGGCACAGTCCATCTGTGCCTCAACCTGTGTCTGACTTGTCTCTGAACTTTCTTAGATAAAACCTCAGCATAGAAAACAAGTCACAGTGAAAAGACGTCTGCCTACCTTCATTATACCTGTAGTTGTTTTTACATCATGGACAAGTTGTACAAAATTATCTTAGGCGATGTGATACATAGTTACATATTTTATGTGGATTGTGGTTCTGAAGAGTCCCAGGGGTGAGAAGGCCACAGACTTGATTTTCCAAAAGTCCGAATATTCAACTGATATTTTCAGATAAAATGCTTTCTAGAGGCATTTGGGTACCTGCCACGAGTGTTTCATAAAGGTGTATGCAGCTCTTAGCTCTCTCAGCTTGTAATGCAGATATGCTAGCACAGAGATGCGTGAAAAAATGTGTACAGGTCCTGCTGATGCCACCTCCACATGACCGGTCCAGCTGGAGTCCGTGTGTGGCCCCGTGTACATAGGCCATCTCTCTGTAAACACCTGAAGAATGAAATGAAGGTGAAATGTGAAAACAACTTGGCCTATGCTCCTCCTGCTTAATCTCAAAACACTGAAGCACGAGCTCTCATCTTCTTGCTGGAACCTGCCGTTTATTTTTATTCAGAGAGACGTCTTAGTTGCCCTTGTAGAAGGGCAGTTACCGTGTTGCTTTCAGGTGAGGACACCGCTGTGGGATCAGACATCAAAGAGGAAGGGTCTAGGTCTGAGGGCATGTTTCCTTTTTAATTTGGCTTCTGACGGTAAGAACATGCATTGGCCCTGTTACGCTCTGATAGGTGTTTCCATCCGAACCCCTCAGGGGCACACATTTTTGAGGAGGGTCTTTCCATTCCTCACTTCTAAGCAGGAAGTTCACAGGTCACATGATTTTCCCTAGTAGTACCTCCATGGGGCAGGATTTAAATATAAGTGAACAAGTAAACACTTCCAAATATAAATAATGGCAGGCAGCCCTTGACTCGCCAACACTCACTACCATTACCGTCTTTTGGCATGGTGGTAAAGACGTAAATGTTAGTGTTGAGCATTGGACAAAAACCGTTATCACTTTCTATGCCAGTTTCTTTATCTGTGACAGTGACCCTGGCTGGACAGGCTACGAGGTCACATCTGGTATTACATCCTAATTTTACCCTTGCCTTAGATGTTCCTCTTCAGGTAAAACATCCAACTGCGGTTAATTGCAAGAGGAGTCTGCATGACTCACTGGACTCAGCTGATTCTAACATTCTCAAGGTTAGAGGCTCCAGGGTTTTGACTGCAGCCCTTCTGGTGGAGTGACTGTGGCTGGACAAGCACTGCTGTCTGAATGGTTGCCTTGGCCTCCTCGGAAGGCCAGCCTCTGCCCAGCTGTGCACACACACTTGGAGTATGGTGCCGAGGACCGCTCGTATTAAATGCCTAGAATGTGTTCCACAAGGAAAGATAATTACTCTATCATCTGAGCATGAAGTTTTAACTGTGAGAGAGCTGCCCGACACACTAGTTCAACTTTGGCCAGGATCGTATATTGAAGGGCTTGCTTCTAGGCTCTTCTCTGTTGAGTGTAATTAGGCCTATATTGTGTATGAGGTTCAGCTGCCAGGTCTGCGTCCCACCCTGGAATGGCTACCGAAGAAGCTGGTGAACTCTTTGTTGACTCACACGGGGTGTATTTGCCCACTGGGTGCCGGACGCTAAATAGGCCCTGGGTGTCCACCAGTGGGCCCAACAGGAGGTCCGAGTCCCCATGGAGCTCACAGTCTAATCAGGCTGTACTAAATGTAGTTTGAAGGATCCACATTTTAAAAAGCAAACTGTATATATATCATGTTAAACATGGATATTTAATATAATTTAGAAAGGAGAGCAGGAGAAGAAAACAGAAAAATGCTGGCTGTTCTCAAATATTTTATGTTTGTCATGCAGAGGGATTAGGTTAAGGTGGTGCTGTTTTGAAGGCCGAGTTCCGCTTTGTACATTTATTTAAGAAATATTCTGACCTCTAGTCATTCTGTCAACAAGTCCCAGACTCTGTGGCAGCTGCAGGAGATACAGTGCTGAAGACGCTCCTGTCTTTCCTTGCCTGGAACTCCTGTGCTGGTGATAGGGACATGCTCAGTAACTCATTGCACTTATTTAATTGGGTCGTGGTCAGCGACACCAAGAAACACAGGCTACAGAGAGCACGTGCTGCACCTGACCTGGTCTGGGCGTGAGTGGAGGGAAGTGAAGGCTCTCTGAGGAAGCACTTGTTCAAGCAGAGAATTTGAGGGTGAAGACTGAGCTCGGGAGCAGGTAGAGGTCGGTGAAGTGGGGAGCACACAGGTCAGCTGAGAGAAGGTGAGGCTAGTGGGGCAGGGTCGCGGGGGCGGGGGGCTTATGGGGGACCAGGACGTGCTTCGTGCCCGGAGCTGTTCTTACTCCTGGGGCTCCTTGGGTAGTTACTCTGCCACACGCAGCATTAGGAGGGAGGTGCCGCGCCTCTTCTCTCCGTACAGATGACAGGATCTAAGGTTAGACTTTAGAGACATGCAGTCAGCCAGCCAGAGTTGCACGGCTGCTCAGTGGCGGAGCCTGGGTTTTTTCCTACTCCGAGCTCTAATTCTAGAGCCTGTCCTGCCCGTGCATTTACTGCCCACTCATTTATAGCTCTAAAAAAGACAGTTAGCAAAAGGTGGACTTTACAAGTTCAGCGCAATAGAAAGAATTTCCCGCAGCCAGCTGTTCAGAAATGTAGATGGGGAGAGGCCCGTGCACCCAGTGATTCCGAGTGTTCATTCCAGTGGAAACCAGGTGGCCACCTGTCAGGGATGGGGCGGAGTGGGAAGCCGGTGAACCCCGACCCCCCTCTGACGGCGTCCAGGATCTCACTGCAGCGTGAGATGGTGATTTACAGATATGTGTTTTTTCTCTCCAGTGACCATGAAAAATACCAGGTTGACAGCACAGAAAACTGAAGTACCAATTGTCCCCAGAACAGGTAAGGTGTAAACTCAGTGCAGCGGCTGTGGGGAAGGGAGGGGAGAATCATTTATCTTGTCTGTGGTTGCACTGGTGTGAAGAGGTTTCTTTGCATTCAGGGTGTAACGTATGATTTTAGCTATTTGCCAGTAACTGGACCGTCTGTGCCGTGAAGTAATTAGTCAAATTACCGGTAATTTATTAACGGCTTATTCAGTGCCAGGCATGGTGTTAAGTGCATTCTGTGGTTATTTGTTTTCCTCTTCACAGCCATACCTTTGGTATGTCTTCATTTTGCAGATAAGGAATTGGGCTCTGAAATGTTACATAATTTTCCTAAGGTTGTATGGCTGGTACTTGCAACTCAAATCAGTTCTGTCTAACAGCAAAATTTGGTTTTAACCACTAAATAAAATTGAATCCTGCGTGTTTTGAGCAAGCCATTTAACTAGCACAGAGGTTCTCAACCCTAGCTGTGCCTTAAAAACCCACATGGGTCTATAAAACAAACCAGCTGTCCTGTCTGGACCCTGCCCCATAACCTGCTTTGGAGTGAGGCCTGGGCTTCAGGACTTCATAGCCTCTTCAGGTTATTCTAGTGTATGAGCTAGGCCGAGGACCCTGAGCTAATGAGTTAGCATTTACATCTTAACGTGGCTTTATCTGTTACTTGTCTTAATCAGTTTTCTGGGGATGAGATATATGCTATCGTGGTTTCTAAGAGCTGGAGGATATCCTTCCTAAATACAGGGATCTGGCATGTCTGTGGCTAGGAGTGTAGCCTGAGTGGTCCCTGAGCAAGATTTTGAGTTTGAGTTTGGAGGCAGGAGTGCGCAGCGCAGCGCTGCAGCTTTCTGTCTGCAGGAAGGGCATAAGGAAGATGGGAAGGCATTTCGTCCGCTATCTTTGTACACAGACGGCTAGTGGGATTCATCTGATGCCTCCCTGGTTGCCCTTTGCTGTATTGTCACTGTCTGCCTCATCTTACCTCATAAGAATTACGAAATAAGGTTTTTTTTGCCTTAAAGCTTGCTGTCTGTTCACAGACAGGGTCTTAATACAGATTGTAGACTCAAAAGAAGGTGGAAGAAGCGTTATTCCCTCACGAGTACGGAAGACTTTCTGAGTTTGACTTTTCATTTTCAAAACAAAATTTTTTAAAATTTTTTATTTATTTATTTTTGGCTATACTGAATTTTCATTGCTGGACGGGCTTTCTCTAGTTGTGGCGAGCAGGGATGTCTCATTGCGGCGGCTTCTCTTGTTGGGGAGCACAGACTCTAGAGTGCATGGGCTTCAGTAGTTGTGGCTCACAGGTTCATTTGCCCCGCGGCCTGTGGAATCTTCTGGACCAGGGGTCAAACCTGGGTCCCCTGCACTGGCAGGTGGATTCTTAACCTTGGGCTGGTGGTCCAAGGAAGTCCCATTTTCAAGCGTTTAATGGGTACTTCACCCTGTCCGTTGTTGGAAGGCCACTGAATATGTATTTGAACCCAGTGTCAGATGGTCCTGTTCATATCCTCAAGGCCCAAGCTGAATGTCACACATCAGAAACCTCAGATGGTATTAAATATTTTTCAGTATTGCACTTGTTTTGTGTTTCAGTAGTCATATTGTTAAAGTTTGAAATTTTAATGCAGGAAAAGTACTTGGTCAGCACCGTCAGCTGCTGGATTGCCCCTGTGTTAGCGGGTGTGTGATTCTAGAAAGATGTTCCTCTTCAGCTGCCGCTTTTAGTCCCATCACTAACCTTTGTGGACAAAGCAGAATGGAATTCAGGAGAGTTTCTGGTAAATTATGTTTTAGAAGGAACCTGTATCTGGGATTCATAACTTGGTCAAGCCTCAAGGATCCTTCACCTTAAAGCCACCTTAACAATTATTGACAACCTATGTCAGTCATCTTGAAAAGCTTTTTGTTTAAATTTTTAGCCCCCATAGACACAAAATACAAGACAAAAACTACAAGAACTTGTCTTCCTATAACGGTTTTGTAAAATCTGTTTTGAAATTTTTTGATTAGTGAGTATAAAATGTGTTTGAGTATTTCATTTTTTTCTTAACATTTTTTTTTCATATTCTTTATGTTTGACTTGAAGATGATTTATCGTGGATATTGTTGACTGTGGTTTGGGTTTTTAGGTAACAAGCTGGCATTTTATTTTTAATTCACCTTCACAAGACGTGTGGTGTTTCCAAATCTGACTTTTCTTGAAAGACTACAAATTAAAAAAAAAAAAAAAAAGAAAGACTACAAATTAGGATTACAAATTAAATGAAGTTATTAAATGATTATTTTTTATAATAAATGTAAAACAATTCTGTACAGGTTAGAATTAAAATACACTTTAATTTCTGTTGTGTAGCCAAGTATTGTTAAAAGTTTTATAAACATTTGGCTCAAAGAATAATTACTGTTATTTGTAAAGCTATCTAGTGAACCTACCTTCTTGATACCCATTAATATATTTAACTGTTTGAAAGTCCTTAATTGTTTTCGAACATAAAAATCACATTAACTGAAGCTTTTATTTTTAATAATAATGATTAAATATTGTATTGATGGAACTTCAACTTATAAAACATAAAGCTTAGATGTTGCATCTAGAATATTTTCCCTTTGTTCTGCTGTTAACGGTAATCCTAACGCATGCCTGTCCACATTACAGACATTGTGTGGATTACATATGATGGTAACATTAACATATCCTTGCTGGTCACACGTACACAGTCAGGGATCCCAGAAATGCTGCTAAAGTGGGCGATTCACTGTTCAACTTTCAGTCCTACAGACCAATGCTACAGCCAGATTTGGGCCAAAAATAGAAACTAAAACCGAATTTGGTAAATCCCTGTTTTCCAAGCTTGTTGAGACCATGCTAAGTGTTCTGTTCGATCAAATCTGGTTACCAGCGTAGAGGTTAAGTTTGGTTTATTCAGAAGCAGTGACTTGGAACCCCCTGTTGCTTTGGATTAGGTTGTCTGGGGGCCTCTCCAAGATGGTGACATTTTGAGCAGAGAGTTGAAACCAAAAGCAGCACGAGGATCTGGGAGAAGAGCGCCCCAAGGACGGAGGCAGCAGCAAGTGCGGAGGCCTGGGCGGGGCGCTGTGTCCCTGAGCTTCAGAAACCGAGACTAGAGCTGGAAGGTGGGGTGCGGTGACGCAGGCCGGGGGGAGCGGGGTGCCTGGCAGCCGCAGGGGAGCCAACTCTTGTGAGCTTTGTGGGGAGCCGCTGGGTGATTTTACATGGGAGCAGTGGAGTCTGATTTCCCTGTTTCAGAGTGTCTTGGTGGTGGTGTTGGGGAGAGGAGTGATGGAGACTGCTGGTCCCTCGTCTTTCAGGGGACACGATGGGGGCTCGGACTGGGGTGAAGCAGAAGGGGAAGTCAGTGGGCTTGCCAGAGGATCAGATGTGAGCTTTGAAGAGTCAAGGATGTCACTTGGACGTCGGCTGTAGACTGATGGTTGTGCCTATTACTGAGATCCAGGAGACTGGCAGAGGGACAGGTTTTGGGGTGGGGTCTGGGTGTTGAAAGTCATGACTCCCTAATATAAACGGCATCATTGATAGCACTGTACTGTGCCGTGTGGCCCCCGACAGTAGTCTTAAACTAAACAAAATGTTGCTCTGGTGTGTAGAATACAGAACTGTATGAACTCAGATACTGAACGCTCAGCTTCTCCTGTCTCCTGTCTCCTATGCTTGGTTACTTCCAGAACAGAAGCAAGACTTGCATGGCGAAAGCGGACGCCTGATGAGCCTGTGGTGCTAACCTCTCAGTGACTTTTCCTTTGTCTCCTCTAGGCTGTAAAGTGTGTTTAACACGTGCAGCTCACCCACTCCCACCGCATCCAGCTGGAGCTGGTCCCTTCCCTCCCTTGTGTACTCACTGAACCATGTCCATTTCCTGCTCATGTATGTCTAGTTCCTCATGGCACACGCTACGTCTTTCTTCCCTACTTAGCACCCTGCACTTAACCAAATATTTGAGTAAGTTTAAAAAAGAGAGATTCCGGTCATGGAACTAATTCCAAAGGCTTATGATTGAACTCCCGAGAGGGCTTTTAGAATGTCAAAAATCCTTGAACTTGAGGCACTTAAATGAAAAATCCCACAAAAAACCCATGATTTATATTTTTCCTGGGGATAAGAAAAATACGACTGAAAGGTAGAATTTTAGAACTGAGGAGACAAGCAACAAAAGCTTATTGCCAAAAAAATGTACGAGTGTATTTTAGACTAAAACATTATTTTTGCTTTCTATAAAGCACTTGGAAAGAGTAGCCTCCAGAAACCAGACTTTATATCTAAATTACAACCTGAAAAACAAGTGAGGTGGTCCGTGACGGTCAGCCCTGAGTACCGCCGAGTTGACTGGATGGGCGCCATCTTTGTTTGGTTGCTCTGCTCCGGGCTGCCTGCATTTGCAGGAGCAGCTCCGACACGACTGTCTTCTGAGCGCACAGAAGACAGACTCAGGAGCCTCACTAGCCTGAGACAAGGCAAGTATCTGCTTTACTGGCACAAAACCAAACTTAGGGGAAAACACCTTTAAGAATCATTTGTGAGTTACCCGAAGTAGAAGTGAATGTGGGCATCAGCTAGATAAATGTGCTGTTAAAGTCATTTTGAAAGTGGTGACCCAAAGATTCTCACCAGTATTCGTAATGGTGACATGTGAGTACCACTCAGCAAGTGCTTATTTGTGCCAGGTACTGTGCTTAGGTTACCTCATTTAATCCTTTCGATGAACAATAAACCCTGACAGGTTGGTATTACCTTCACTTGTAAATTTAGTATAATCCAACTTATAATAAGACGAAATTTGTTTCTATTTTCAGCTTTCAAGTTTTACAGTGAAACCTTACTGGTTATGGTCTCACATTTCTGAGTCCTTTGAAATTACTACCTTTATGATTTATCTGTCGGATTTATACTTAAATAAATATAAACTTGTATTTGTATCATACAGCATGCTTTCTATATCGAGATTTGCTATCAAAAATTCATTTATATGTTTTAATTGATCTTTCTGGCTAATGAATTTCTGATTCACCAAGAGAAAAATCAGTGAATATCACCAGGTTGTAATTAAACAAGAGCATAGATAATAATAAGTTAATGCTCACTAGTTTCAGGGAGTCATTGCTACTTTAAATTTGGCATTCTAGTAGGAGGAGCTTAACTCTTCATTAGCAGAGTTTTTTCTTAGTGTAGTGTTTCTCAAGTGGAGCTTATTTACCCTTAAAAGAATTATTCTGGAGTGCTTATTAAAATGAAGATTCCTAAGTCCACAATTCAGTTCCAAAATGGGCCTAGAAAGTTAGATCTCAGGTGATTTTAATACACACTGAAGCCTGAGAACTGTCCTTTTTTTAAGTATGTATCTTTATTTATGGATTAATATATAATTGGCTGTGCTGGGTCTTAGTTGCAGCATGCAGGATCTTTGGTTGTGGCATGTGGTGTCTGGTTCCCTGACCAGTGATTAAACCTGGGCCCCCTGCACTGGGAGCACAGAGTCTTAGTCACTGGACCGCCATTTCCAGAACTGTCGCTTTAGCTTACTCAAAGACAAGCAAATACGAATTAAGAGTGTATTTTAACGTGGCTGCAAGTGACGTAGATGGTTGTTGGTCTGAGAGCTGCGCCATCTAAGTTCTGCTTTCCTGTGGAGCCTTGGCAGAATTGTTTATCCTTTTTGAATATCTATGCTCTGATTTGTAAAATAAAGATAAGATCTGCCTGCCTTACAGTCACTGTGATGATCACAACCACGAGTTAGTTTAATGTCACGTGTACGGACTTAGGGCTTTGAGTGAAGTGCATTTGGGGTCAAATTTCAGTTCTCCCCGGTTTTGCCTCCTGCTAGCTTTGTGGAGAAGGCAATGGCACCCCACTCCAGTACTGTTGCCTGGAAAATCACATGGACGGAGGAACCTGGTAGGCTGCAGTCCATGGGGTCACTAAGAGTCAGATACGACTGAGCGACTTCACTTTCACTTTTCACTTTCATGCATTGGAGAAGGAAATGGCAACCCACTCCAGTGTTCTTGCC
>NW_011494947.1:681944-685599 GCF_000754665.1 Bison bison bison
AGTACTCTTGCCTGGAGAATCCCATGGACGGAGGAGCCTGCTAGGCTGCAGTCCATGGGATCGCTAAGAGTTGGACACGACTAAGTGACTTCACTTTCACTTTCGTGCATTGGAGAAGGAAATGGCAACCCACTCCAGTGTTCTTGCCTGGAGAATCCCAGGGACGGGGGAGCCTGGTGGGCTGCCGTCTATGGGATCGCACAGAGTCGGACATGACTGAAGCGACTTAGCTGCAGCAGCAGCTTTGTGACACTAAGCAAATAGCTTGATCTCTTTTCCTCTCCCTGTAAAATGGGGGATAAAAGAACCAGTCATACTGTAGTTATATATGGAGTATATTTGATGATGTTTGTGAAGGGTTTGCAGAGCCTAAGAAATGGTAGCTGTTTTTACAAATATAGCTTTAAAAACCATAGTGGGGAGAAATGAATGGTTGTAAGTGTGTCTAGTGACACGTGGAGAGTGAGCTGCTTTTTTATATAAAGTGACTGCTCCACTGCCATGAAGGACTGAGTATTTGAAGGTGCAGGGTTTGCCCTGATGCCCCTGTTCATTCACACCCACTTCGCTGTAACCAGCAGCATTGGAGTGTGGGATCAGTGTCTGGAATGAGGGGCATAAACTGAAAACAGAGGAACCATCCTGGGTTGAAATCAGATTTCGAACTCATACACTTGTGACCTAACAGGCCATACTGTCTTCTAGACACTGTTGGGGTTATCAGGAAGATAGTATTCTTTCAGTTCTTCTGAAAATGGTTCATCTACTCTTTGATTTGAAATGATTGATTTGAAGCTTAAACCCAAGGTAGAATCAGCAGTAATTAATAACACTAATAAAACTTCGATTTAGTCCTGTTACTAAGTTGCTGGGATGATTCCAACTGGTGTCTTTTTTTTTTTTTAAATAATTAGGTTTCTCTTTGTTGCATTGCCTAGAACTCCTTTTTATAAATTTGTTAAGAACACTGTTATTTACACAGCTTAGCTTCTTTGATCAACAGTGTTGTGGACAAACACCGCTTTGAATACATGGCTCGGGTTGTCTGGCAAGTAGGTTTTTGTGGGAAAAATGGGACCGTTTTATCACAGTGTTCCTCTTCTATTTTTCAGGCTGGTAGTGGCATCAATGAAGAACCTTCAAAGTCTTTAATGCACGTCCTGAACCAGCAGAGCACATTCGTGTCAGATAATGGCCCAGCAAGCCAATATTGGGGAGCTCCTCTCCATGCTGGACTCCCCTCTGCTGAGTGTGCGTGATGATGTAACAACTGTCTTTAAAGAGAATCTCAATTCTGGTAAGCCAGATCCTACCCTGGTTAGCTACTTCATCTTCTAAAGAGAGTCTTTAAAACCACCAGGAGAAAGCATACACAGGTGGATTCGTTCTGTATGTGTGTGAAGCTCTTGGTGATGGAACTATTCACAGGCTGTGTACTATACACGTGCTCAGTTGCTTAGTTGTATCCACTCTTTGCAACCTCGTGGACTGTAGCCTGCCAGAATTCCTCTGTCCATGGAGTTTCCCAGGCAAGAATACTGAAATGGGTGGCCATTTGCTACTCCAGGGGATCTTTCTGACCCAGGGATTGAGCTCGCGTCTCCTGCATTGGAAGGCAGATTTTTACCACAGAGCCACCTGGGAATCCCTTCACATAAACTCACAAACATAGAAGTAAGAATCCCATAAGGAGCCCCGCATGCCCAGCCTTTACTGTTTCAATGAACCCCCTGACTCCCCCCCACATAGGTATTTTAAAACAAATCCCAGACACATCGTTTCATCTGTAAATCATATGCCATTTTTAATATGAAACATACGTGTATGCGTGCTCAGTTGTGTCTGACTCTGCGACCCCATGGACTGTAGCCCACCAGGCTCTTCTGTCCATGGAATTTTTCTAGACGGGAATACTGGAGTGGGTTGTCATTTCTTCCTCCAGGGGATCTTCCTGACCCAGGGATTGAACCTGCGTACCCTGTGTCTCCTGCGTTGGCAGGCAGACTCTTTACCACTGAGCCACCTAGAACCTCTTTTTAATCGTAGAAATATAAGTTTAAACAGTACCCTTTTTTTGCTTACCAGATTGGCAGAAATCAAATATTGGACGTATAAATGTGTGTTGTTAGCAGGAGAATGAATACATGGGCGTTTACCCCTTTTGGAATATCTGTCATTAATTAACAGCACATGTCATTTGGTCCACTTACAAGAATCCATATTTCATTCACTTGAATGAAATGTAACAGAAACTTGGAAAAACCAAAGTATCCTTCAGGAGGTGGATGACCGAATTACCAGTAGAGCCATGAGGAGAGCGAGGAGCTCGGTGCAGAGAAGGAAGCAGGTCATCGGTGCTGTTGTGGACGGTGTGGTGACAGCAGGAGGAAGGGAGACCCTCCCACAACCCCTCGTTGAGTGGAAAAGACACACGTGCACATAGACCGTGGCTGTATGGATGTGGGGGCTGCGTGTGGGCGATTCTCCCAGGATGCAAAGTTTTGAAAGGACATGCACCAAATCCAAGAATGTCTGTCTCTGCAGTGGCTTGTGAGACCAGCAGTGAGGAAAACCGTCACTTGTGTTTTATTCACTTTGATACAATCTGAGTTGTTAACAATAGGCGTGAATTATTTTTGTCACTAGAACAGTTTTAAAAAGGAGACAGTAGTTCATGTGCTCTTAAGGCTACTTTTCACAGTTTGTTGTGATCCACAAAGTCAAAGACTTTAATGTAGTCAGTGAAGCAGTAGATGTTTTTCTGGAATTCTGTTGCTTTTTTTTATGACCCAGTGGATGTTGGCAATTTGGTCTCTGGTTCCTTTGCCTTTTCCAAATCCAGCTGAACATCAGGGAGTTCTCGGTTCGCGTATCGTGGAAGCCTGGCTTGGAGGATTTTGAGCGTTACTAACGTGTGCTGCTGCTGCTAAGTCACTTCTGGCGGCCCACCAGGCTCCCCTGTCCCTGGGATTGTCCAGGCAAGAACACTGGAGTGGGTTGCCATTTCCTTCTCCAATGCACGAAAGTGAAAGTGAAGTCACTTAGTCGTGTCCAACTCTTAGCGATCCCATGGACTGCAGCCTAGCAGGCTCCTCCGTCCATGGGATTCTCCAGGCAAGAGTACTGGAGTGGGGTGCCATTGCCTTCTCCGTACTAACGTGTGAGACGCATGCAATTGTGTGGTAGTTTGAACATTCTTTGGCATTCCCTTTCTTTGAGATTGGAAGGAAAACTGACCTTTTCCAGTCCTGTGGCCACTGCCGAGTTTTCCAAATTTGCTGGCATATTGAGTGCAGCACTTTCACAGCATCATTTTTTAGGATTTGAAATAGCTGGAGTTCCATCACCTCCACTAGCTTCGTTTGTATTGATGCTTCCTAAGGCCCACTTGACTCCACACCTCCAGGATGTCTGGTTCTAAGTGAGTGATGACACCATCGTGGTTATCGGGGTCATTAAGATCTTTTCTATATAGTTCTTCTGTGTATTCCTGCCACCTCTTCTTAATATCTTCTGCTTCTGTTAGGTCCATACTGTTTCTGTCCTTTATTGTGCCCATCTTTGCATGAAATGTTCCCTTGGTATCTCTAATTTTCTTGAAGAGATCTCTAGTCTTTCCCATTCTATTGTTTTCCTCTATTTCTTTGCATTGATC
>NW_011494947.1:685699-686366 GCF_000754665.1 Bison bison bison
TCTTCTGCTTCTGTTAGGTCCATACTGTTTCTGTCCTTTATTCGTGCCCATCTTTGCATGAAATGTTCCCTTGGTATCTCTAATTTTCTTGAAGAGATCTCTAGTCTTTCCCATTCTATTGTTTTCCTCTATTTCTTTGCATTGATCACTGAGGAAGGCTTTCTTATCCCTCCTTGCTGTTCTTTGGAACTCTGCATTCAAATGGGTATATCTATCCTTTTCTCTTTTGCCTTTCACTTCTTTTCTTTTCATAGCTATTTGGAAGGCCTCCTGAGACAACCATTTTGCCTTTTTGCATTTCTTCTTCTTGGGGTTCGTTTTGATCACTGCCTCCTTTACATTGTTACGAACCTCTGTCCATAATTCTTCAGGCACTCTATCAGATCTAATCTCTTGAATCTATTTCTCACTTCCACTGTATAATCGTAAGGGATTTGATTTAGGTCATACCTGAATGGTCTAGTGGTTTTCCCTACTTTCTTCCATTTAAGTCTGAATTTTGCAGTAAGGCGTTTATGATCTGAGCCACAGTCAGCTCCCAGTCTTGTTTTTGCTGACTGTGTAGAGCTTCTCCATCTTTGGCTGCAAAGAATATAATCAATCTGATTTTGGTGTTGGCCATCTGGTGACGTTTATGTGTAGAGTTGTCTCTTGTGTTGTTGGAAGA
>NW_011494947.1:686466-686756 GCF_000754665.1 Bison bison bison
AGTCCTGTGGCCACTGCCGAGTTTTCCAAATTTGCTGGCATATTGAGTGCAGCACTTTCACAGCATCATTTTTTAGGATTTGAAATAGCTGGAGTTCCATCACCTCCACTAGCTTCGTTTGTATTGATGCTTCCTAAGGCCCACTTGACTCCACACCTCCAGGATGTCTGGTTCTAAGTGAGTGATGACACCATCGTGGTTATCGGGGTCATTAAGATCTTTTCTATATAGTTCTTCTGTGTATTCCTGCCACCTCTTCTTAATATCTTCTGCTTCTGTTAGGTCCATAC
>NW_011494947.1:687369-699123 GCF_000754665.1 Bison bison bison
GAGGAGAAGGGGACGACAGAGGATGAGATGGTTGGATGGCATCACCAACTCAATGGACATGAGTTTGAGCAAGCTCAGGGTGTTGGTGATGGACAGGGAAGCCTGGCACGCTGCAGTCCATGGGGTCGCAATGAGTCAGACATGACTGAGCAACTGAACTGAACTATGGCTACTTAAGCATATAAACTTGATATTATCCTGTTGTTAAACCTAAATTCATTTTAGAAAACAGAAATACAATCCTTCATGTAACTTTGGGTAGTGTACAAAGAAACATTCTGTGGATTTTGTTACTGACGACAATTAACATTTGAGGTAAGTTTAGAATGTTAGAGGAAGTAACTATTATAAACAGTCCTTTTCTTTCTTTAGACCGTGGTCCTATGCTTGTGAACACCCTGGTGGATTATTATCTGGAAACCAACTCTCAGCCTGTATTGCACATCCTGACTACCTTGCAAGAGCCCCATGATAAGGTACCTGCTGAGTGGTAGAGATGTGATACACTTTCTCCGAGGGCCGTGACTGCATCTCTGTAGCCCCAGTGCCTGGTGTGTTTATAGCTTACTGCTTCCGCTTCCGTGTGCCAGTGATGACACTGCTCCCAGATTGTAGCTACACATACAAATAGTCGTCAGGACTTTTGTTTCCTGAAAAGGTTTCAAAATACAACATATTTCAGAGGCCTTCAAAGATCTTGCTCTCAGAAGAAATCCTGTCATCCTAAGCTGTAATTGTATAGTGATGATGATCCATAAGGTACCCATCTTTAAACACTTTTAGACTTTTAATCCATATGGCAAAAGCTGTAAATGTGGGTACCTCATGGGGCTAATTGCCTAGTGCTCTTTCCAGGCACCAGGCACTTGGAAGGCTCCTTTATGTTTTGTTTTTGCTTTTATTTTTGTTGATGGTAAATAGCTAACAAAGCCTTGCAGTTGCACATTTTGATTTGTCTTGAGTTTGTATGTACTGGCGATTTACTTAACTGGGATTTGAAGGCCTTGCCATTGTCTGCCTTTTACAGTACATCTTGGGTTGTTTTTTTGTTTGTTTTGTTTTTTTTCACTCTGGGCTGAATTTTAACTTCTACTGCTACCGGAGTTATATGTGGGGCCAAACGACGGAGGTGAGGCCCTGGTAGCAATAAGCAGCTGCTTCCAGCAGGATCCCCTGAAGCTTCAGCAGCCTCCACTTATTAGAGGCTTATTAGAACAGTGGTTATTCTAAGAAGTGGCCTGTTTGTATTTCAGAAAGATACAGAGGAGTCTCCTTCCCGCTTACAGACCTGTATTGTGGGGACTCTCTTTCAGGAGTTGCAGACTGGCTGCCCTCTCTTAGGACTAATGCAACACAACAGTGTGTTTGTTTGCATGGCTTTAAAAAAACCTTGAGTTTGATCTCTTTACCTGCATGACCTTTTTTTACATCCAAGTGACCGCTCAAGAGACTGGCATTGGTCACTGCTGCCTATCCTCATGTGCACTTCACGCATTCACATGAGTGTCTCCCTGGGGTCCCTTGACTTTCCCTAGCTTTACTGAGATAATTTCTCTTGTTCTTGTGCATGTTCAGCACCTCTTGGACAAAATGAATGAATACGTGGGCAAGGCCGCCTCTCGGTTATCCGCCCTCTTGCTACTGGGCCACGTCGTGAGGCTGCAGCCGTCATGGAAGCATAAGCTCTCTCAAGCACCTCTTTTGCCTTCTCTACTAAAATGTCTCAAGGTACGATGTTTGTAAGGATTTGCATGGAATAGCTTCATCATATAATTTCTGAAATTCTGAGTACTTTAAAACAAGCCAGCTAGATTTTAACTTTGAGAGTTTAAAAACTCCTAGGCGTTTGGTTCTTCTTGTAATGTAACACAGTTCAGACTTGGCACTTAGTCAGGTCTCAGTGCATCACTGTGTCTAGTGCATGTGTGGTCCAAGCAAATACGGTCACTTTTCGGTCAGATTGGTTCAACAATATGCTCTCCCAGCCCTCTTTGATTTCATGATTGTCTAGCCTTTTCTAGTTAGAAATGTACTGGTTTGTCTTGGGGGAATTCCTATTTCTGCATTCTCTTTTGGCTAATAGCAAAATGGCTAAGACTTTAACTATTTAGGAGCAGGTTCTGGTCACAGCTGTAACTGAGGGTTTTTTGGTAGAAGCCCTTACCAGACTGCATCCTGCTTTTTTTGCACTCAGCTTAGTGCACTATTCTACAGAGTCAGAACCTAAGTAGGGCCTTATGGTTTTAGTTTTGACCATAGCTTACTGAAATACTTAGGGCATTTGTTTAATCTGTTTTAGTTCCTGGACTTGTTTCCTACCTGTAAAATAGGGAAATGTGGGTAATGTGAGCTGCCTGCACCTCCCAGACGTGAGGACGTCCAGTACTGTTGGTTCCAGGGTGGCCACGCCTTTGAAGGTGTCTGACACAGCACCGTGCAGGTTGATTTCTATCTCTGCCAGCAAAGGGCAGCGTTTATCCTTCCTAGAGGTGGGTCTCAGGGAGTCATGGTGGCAGGGCATCATAACGATGTGCATTTAACAGCTTAATTTTTTTAAATGAATGGGTTGATGAGAATATAATCTGATTTTGAGGCACACTGTTTAGTTCAGATTGAAGAATACTTAACCTTTTCCAAAAGAATAAGCCTTGAAAATTACTTACAAAGTGTTAACCCAGACTTTCAGTCAGGATGTTTTGTTAGTGTTTTTGTTTTTGTTTTTTTTAGTCAGAACTCATTACAGATTCTTGATTCTCCTATCAGTATTTTGTGATTTCCTACTAGATATCTGCCATAACAGATGGCTTGGTGCTCGATGTAAAAACTAAATCTATTTAAAACTGTATTTCCAGGTACTTTCCCTGGTGGTCCAGTGGCTCGGACTCCATGCTCCCAGTGCGGGGGGCCCAGGTCCTGACCCTGGTTGGGGGACTAGATCCCACCTGCCACAGCCAAGAGTTCTCATGCCACAGCTGAAAACCCTGCATGCTGCAGCCAAAGACCTCCCATGCTGCAATTGAGACCTGGCACTACCAAATAAATAAAGTCATATTTATTAAAAAAAACAAAAAACCAAACTTTATTTCCAGACTCATAGGTTCCTTTTTCATGAGGAATAATGAATGTTCTAACCTGCATGGTGGTCTTTTGTTTAATGTCTTGTTTCTTCAGTCTGAATTCCAGTCACTTGGCAGACATTCATAATTTAATTATGGGTCAGGTGAGCTGCTATAGCTAGTCTGAGTTAATTTATTATTCATTGGTTATTAAGTTCAGTTAGTCTAAATTTGTATGACTTGATGTTTAAATTGTAGATGTGGTCAGAGGTCCCCGTATCTTTTTTATTTTCTGGTCTCTAAATACTGCTGTGAGGTGAGCCACTAAGAAGATTTGTTAGTGCTATACTCATTTCTTATTAAGGTATACTTCTGTTATGATCCTTTAGAAATAGAGAATGACTTGTTCACGTATTAGGTCTTTTTAACTGACTTTTAAAGAGTAAGTACTTCATAATTGGGCTGAATGAACAAGAATAGCAACATTTCTTTGTTCTGTTCAAAAGCAACTCATGCTTCCCGCCAAGGGCTATTTATTAGCACATCCGAAGTATCTGGGTTTGGGGTTTTCTAAGCCACGTTTAAGCGCTGCCCTGCATGAGTTTGGTGCCTGAGTGTAGTCCCTGCAGACTCAGCCTGGTCGAGCTGGTCCTCAGCGGCTTGTGGTTCAGTGTTGTGCCCCAGCATCCTAAGAGGTAGGACAAGTCTATGCCGGCGTTCTAACTTGAGAACCTCTTAAGTGTGCAGATCTAATGCTGCACACCTGAGAGGTGTCTCTTCTCGCTTGACCTTCCCTCCTTCCCTCCTACAGATGGACACCGACGTCATTGTCCTCACAACAGGAGTCTTAGTGTTGATAACCATGCTCCCAATGATTCCGCAGTCGGGGAAACAGCACCTTCATGATTTCTTTGATATCTTTGGCCGTCTTTCGTCATGGTGCCTGAAGAAACCAGGTAAAGATCTCCTCCTATACCCGTCATGCTGCACCAGGTGAGTGCTTTTGTGAGTGATGAACGGTCATGTGCTGGAAGAGAAGAACATGTTAGAATCCTGTTGCTGAAATGGTTGGTTGTCACCAGACAGGTGAGGGAACACCTCAGGTATTTTCCACCAGGGGCACAAATAAGAAGCAAAACAGGGACTTCCCTGGTGGTCCAATGGCTAAGACTCCAAGCTTCCAATGCCAGGGGTGTGGGTTCAATCCCTGGTCATGAAACTTAGATTTCACATGCCAAGAAATTTAAAAAAAAAAAAAAAGGCATGACTGTTGAAATGCTGTCCTTATTTTGTTGGCTTAAGAGGATTAGTTGTCAGAGAAACTGAGTGGTGGGTACAGCTTCCTGATTTTCAATAAACTGAAAAACAGCTTAAATCTGTGTTGCAGCAGCACGGGACTACGCTTGTGGGGCGTGTTTGTTCTCCTCTTGGTCTGTAGTGACAGAGCACAAGCTTCTGGTTCAGAGAACTCATCTATTGTACACGTGGACGGAGGAGAGAGAACGCGGCTGTTTCTGATTAGTGTTCTAGCTTTTAGTACAGGGGGTTTTGTTTCTACATCAACAGGTAGTACAGCTCTATCAGAATGACTCAGAAGCTGTAAACATGTGAACTTTGGCTCTTTTGGTCCTCCCAGCATGAGATGTTCACATCAAAAGAATGAAATGTATAAGCCCTGGGAAATGGAACACTGTGGCTTCTTGTACCGGATTAAGTAACAAGCCCGAGGCCTGTATGATGCCGACTTGTCTAGTAGGCTCTTCCTGGGGAGAAAGGAGTGGCCTGTCCTTTTTTTAGGGGAGCTTTATATATACCATTGGGATTTTCCATAGGGTCTGGATAAGGCTAGATGAATTAAATTTTCTGTTTCTCCCACTCTTAGCTCTTTAAGCTAATTTCAGATAGTAGCTTCTCTGTAGTTACGAATCTGCATAGCTAAGACTACGAACTGTTTTTAAAAGGTTCTCAAACATTCATTCCACAAATATATGAATGCCTGTTAGGCAGCAAGCTCGGTGAGCGCTCTCAGGGCACAGAGGTGAGTGAGTTGGTGGTCTTCTTGAGGTGTGTACTGAATCAGGCTGTGGAGATGTACGATGACAGCTTGCAGGGGGTGTTCTTGTAAAGGTGCTTCAGTATTACAATTCTAGGGGCCCTGTGAAGGGGCGCCTAGAGAGGAGGCAGGGATTAGATGAGTGCACGCCTCTGTGGGCCACTCCAAGTAGATGGGAGTTTATCCAGAGGCCAGGGGAGCCACCCATGGATCTCAGACAGTGGTGTCTGGTATGTTCAGATTTGGGTTTTAGAAAACTGCTCTCCTTTACTTACTGTCTTCGGGGCAAGGCGGGGCACACATACGCAGAAAGTCCCATTGGCAGCCTGTGTGCGTGTCTGTCTTGCACACGTGTCCCGTGTCCAGCTAGGACCCCCCTCGGTGGATTTCTTTTTTAGGCCATGTGACAGAAGTCTATCTCGTCCACCTCCACGCCAGCGTCTACGCTCTCTTCCATCGCCTGTATGGGATGTACCCTTGCAACTTTGTCTCCTTTCTGCGTTCTCACTACAGTATGAAGGAAAACCTGGAGACTTTTGAAGAAGTGGTCAAGGTAAATGAACACCCATTTGTTTGCCGTTTAGTGTACTATGGAGATGGGCTGCATTTGTAAGTTTCGTATTAAATGTTAGGGAAATTTTGAAAAGAAATTCAGCCTTCTTGCCATCTTGCCCACTGCCCTCAGCCCTGGTAACTATGAATCTGTTTTTCGCCTTTATAGGACTTGCGTGTCCTGAACATTTCAAGCTTATGGAATCATAGAATATGGTTTTTTGTTCATGGCTTCTTTCACTTAATGTAACGTTTTAAGATTCATCCATGCTGTGGCCTGTGTCAGTACTTCATTCCTTTGTATTGTCAAATACGTTCTATTGTGTAGAAATACAACAGAAATTAAGCCTTTTATAACTTGTCAACCCAACTCTTTTAGCCAATGATGGAGCATGTGCGAATTCACCCGGAATTAGTGACTGGATCCAAGGACCATGAACTGGACCCTCGAAGGTATGGAAACTGAACTAGTGACAGAATCTCATAGACTCACTTGAGAAATTGAACACGGGATCTCAGAGGTGTCCCTTTTGAGATGTTATTGGAGAAGACAGGTTTTTCTGTTTATTTCATTTTAAAGGACTTGCACAGTGAAGCATTTTGCGTGCATGAGTCTAAGACATACTCCTCACTGACAGAGGAAGAGGTTGCATTGCAGGTGCCTGTCCCGCAGGACCCCAGCGGGCTGGGAACCCGGTGGTCTGTGATCGTGAGAGGTGGGCGGTGATGGGTGTGCTTGGAAACAAACACTGTGGGAAGTCTGGACGTTGAGTGGTCGGATTCCCCTGGTCGCTTTCTCCATCCTGCTTAGCCAGGTGACTGCCATTTTCCACGGGACCTGGTGGAAGTGCCCAGTTTTATCTCTGGAGAAGTGGAACCTGCCAGCCTCCTTAGTTGAGAATGCCAAGCATGGTGGAACGTGGAGCTGAGTCATGACCAGAAAGGAGGGAGTGAAGTGAAACCCTGCACACCGAGCTGTGGGAGGCTCAGCCCTTCCCTTGCTTCTCTGTGGCTCCTCCCCGGGCAGGGAGTTGATGCCTTTTGGAGGAGAAGTGGTCCTCAGATATTGATGTTTGAGGATCTCCCCCTGAAAAAGATGACTCACTGCTTGATCACCTCAGCAAATCTCAGATCTCCACAAGCCCTCCCTCTGCTACACAGACCTTTTATCTGAGCAACTTGCTGTGAGGTACATGTAGAGGAGCTTAGAAAACGTGTAAGAAAAGTTTATAGTAATGTATGGATGCTTGTGCAGACACCACTTTAAAAACATGGGACAGTACCCTCTCCATTTGTAATCATCTTTGTCCCTGGTCCCTGTCTTACCTCAGAAACACAACTGCTGTTCTTGCTTTCATTTTAATCATTCTCTTACTTAAAAAAAATATATGTGTATTTGTTTTTAGTTATTTTGTTTTTTGGTTGCAGTGAGTCTTTGTTGCTGTGCACAGGCTGTCTCTAGTTGCAGCGAGCAGGGGCTACTCTCTGCTGCGGTGCATGGGCTTCTCATTGTGGTGGCTTCTCTTGTTGCAGAGCATGGGCTCTAGAGCATAAGGGCTCAGTAGTTGTGGCTCGTAGGCTTAGTTGCTCCATGGCATGTGGAATCTTCCCAGATCAGGGATTGAACCCATGTCCCCTGCATTGGCAGGTGAATTCTTAACCACTGTGCCACTAGGGAAGTCCTCTCTTGCGTGGTTTGACCACATGTGTTGTTTCATTTTGAAAGCAAGCAAAGTCTGGCCTTGGAAAAGGCAGTCTTGTCACCATGAGATGAAGGTTCCCAGGAGGTAAGAGGAAGAACCAAGAGGGAAGAACACACGGCTTACCCTAGTCAGGGCATCTGGTGAGACCCATAGCGAGAGCCAGGTACTGAATGTGCTGCCGAAATACGGCAGAGGGAGGAGACTGCTCTGTGTGCCCTTGTGGCAGCTTCCGAGTATAGGTCAGAGAAGAATCCTTCTGTGGGACGAGATGAATGTCCTTAGCTAATCTAGGGAGAGTAGGCACTTCATCAGTGTATTCATTAATCAAGACAAGCTAAGTCACAACACGTTATCTAGGCCAGGGTTACCTACGCCGCCTAGACGCTCTGTCCCTCAGTTGGAAAGATGGTTCGGTGGCAGCAGAAGCCTTAGTGAGGGCCTGCACACGCCTGTCTCAGCGTGCGTTCTGGTCTCAGCGGTCGTCTTCTGTGCCTCGTGTGTGGCCGCCGTCTGCCTCGGCTTCTCTGTGCCTCTCACCTGTGCACATTCTCCCGTTTCCTCTATCTCATGCCTTTTTGGGTTCACTCCTGTTTTCATGGGATTTTAGAGAAAGGATGCTGTTTTCTGTGTGGGTATAGATTTCTGGGTTGGGAGTCATTCTCATTCAGCGGTTGGAAGGCGTTATTCCATTGCCCCTTTGCCGCCAACGCTGCTGTTGAAATCCAGAGACATTCTTATTTCTGATCATCTGCGTTTATTGTCTTCTCTTTGCTCTCAAAGTACCCTGAAACTTCTAGTGATGTCCCTTGACATGAATCTGTTCTCATTTTTCAGTCTGGAAGCTCTTACCTTTAAATGCTAGGAAATTTTCTGCAAAATTTTCTGCAGTTATATTGTGCTTGATTTCTTTTCCTCTGCTATCTCTGTCTTTCCTTCTAGAACTCTTAATGTTCTGATTGAGACTTCCTGGAGTGGGTCTCTGCTTTTCTTTGCTCTCCTGTTTTTTCTTTCTGCTCTCTTGTCCTATTTCCTAAAGATTTAATTGTCTTTAGCTGTTAATCCTTCTGTATTCATTTCTGCCACGTTTTCAGTACCTAAGAGCTCTTTTTAGTTCTCTGGATGCTCCAATTGTTTAAAATTGTAGCCTGTTTTTGTTTCATGGATGCAGTCTCACGTCTTTGATAAGACTGATGGGAGTTTTTTTGTTGGCTTTTTAATAAGGTTTTCTTTTTCCTACATAGTCTGTTTTCTCTAAACTGCTCTATTGTTGTTGTTTTTAAAATTTTGAGGCTTTCTGCAAAGATCTGGTGATCCACTTGTATTTGGATGAGGAGACTAAAAACCTCTGTTCACAAGGATGGGGCTTGTTGACTTTGTGCTTTCTTGTAGGTTGTTCTGAGCATCTGTAGGAGATGCTCATATCAATATTGGTTTCCTTTTGAGTTGGTCAGACTTTTTTAGAAAAGGGTCTTCTGATTTCTAGTCTTCAAGAGTTGGGCTACTCCTGGAGAGTAGAGACTGCTTGGTGGGAGAGATGAGTGGTCTTGGCCTTCAGAATGTACATGCTCACTTAACTCCTCTCTTTAGAGTGCCTCGGTCCCTTGACTGTGTTGAACCTCTTCAGATATGAGTCCAGATTTCGGAAAGCCAAGTGGGATCTCGGGGCTCAGGCAGCGTTTACCCCATCTTCCTGATTTTAGCTGCCCTGATTGACCTGTCGTCACTCATCTCCAGTTCCATAAATACTTCTTGTATACAAGTTCTTTTGCTTTTCAAGGATTCTCCAGTATAAGTCAGGTTGACTTTTAGCTTTGAAACATTGGCAACTTAGGATTCTGCTTTCTGGGATTCAGTCACTACTTGCCCTCTGGCTTTCTGGTTTCAAACACGTGGTGCTGTTCTCTTTTCTCATTCTTCTCTTTCTTGTAGGTTTATATTTAAAAGGAAACAAATGTTGGTGGGGTTTGGGGGTATTGTGCAGTTGCATGCACACGTCCAGTCTGTTGTGTTAATTAGGAAATCTCCTGGTTCAACTTATAGAGCCTCACTCACCATGGATAGGCGGGTCATCTGGCCCTTGAAGAAAGGTTCTAGCACCAGAGACAAGAGACCAATGTAAAGAGTAGATAGAGGAGCTAGCAAGAAACAAGGATAATGCAGAGAGCAAAAGAAAACATGTACAATAGCTGTAGAGATGAGACATTAGTGCATATGTAAAGTTCAGGATGCTACACAAGAGACTAAAGAAAGCAGTGCTGAAAATTTAAAACTATAGCTAAAATAAACATTTTGATAAAAGAATTGGAGGGTATATTTGAGGATATCTTAGAGAGCAGAATCAAAGGATAGAAATGAGTTAGATGAAAGAAATTTGAAATAATCAGTCCAGAAAGTCTAACATCCAATATATGGGGAGGAGAAAACTTTGGTGGGGGAAGAAATTGTGAAAGAAATAATAGAAGAAAATTTCCAATGCAAGTACAAATGATACAAGAAAATACAATCATAGAATTGAAAGACATGAGTTTCCAGGTTGAAGAGGTTTATGTAGTTCCCAGCACAGTCAATGAAAAAGAATGCTACCAGCTCAATACTGTGAAATTTCAGGAAAAAAAAAACCAGTAAGGATCAGAAATCAAAATGAGGTTAGCTTCTGAAACACTTTCAAAATGGAGAGAAAAAGATTTTCAACTTAGAATTTTATTCCTAGCCCGCTTGCCTATCAAGTATGAGACAGTTTTAGATACGCAGGGACTCAAATTTACCTCACATGTACCCTTCTTTAGTGAACCATTGAAGCGTGTCCTTCACCAAAATGAGAGTAAAATCAAGGAAGACAGAGTCCAGGAAGTGGGGGACCTGACTTAGGGTCTTCGGCAAGGGGAGTCTTGGTATAACTTGTATAGCAGTGCTAAGAACAACCAGTAGGAGAGGGAGGGCTCTGGCAGGCAGCTCTTTAGGAGAAGGTGAACAATCTCAGTAGATGGTTTGCATTTTGTTACGTCAAAATTATATTAGGCGTTTTCCTCCAGCTGTTAGAGCAAGTTTAGGAAGGATTAGTATTAGATACATGGAAGACTGAGGCAAAGAAACAGAAAAATTTAAACTCTAGAAGAAACTAAATTGAACAGAAAGGGAAATATTATAGAATACTCTTTAGCTTAGCTGTCAGTGGTACTGATCTAGTCATTATAAAGAATCGTTCAGAATCAGTTTAGAAACAACAAAACAGTGATCTACTATTTTGAGAGCACTGGGGAGGAGGGAAAGGGATCTGTGGAAGTGACCTAAACGCTCACCTACCGTAAGGACGTTAATAGTTGATGTCTAGAAATTCAGTTGTCAGAAATTTGATGCCTAGAAATTTGGAGGTAGGGTTACAATTTAGCTGGAAGCTGAGCCCAGAAAGTTCCTTCATGCTCTTGGTGGCCAGTGTCCTCTCTCACTCCTGGCAGTCATGATCTGCTGAAAGCATGCTTTTGCATGGTGGGGTAACTTTCTGTAGACCCTGTCTCTGGTTGGACCTTAGGTTGTCTCTTTTCTTCTGTGACAAGCTGTACTGACTGTTGTTGTCCATCTTGATATGTGTCTGTTTCCACAGGCTGATTTCTTAGGCACGGAACTCTGGATCACACAGCAGGACTCTTGAGACAATTCTTTAAATATCCTCATGGGCTTTCTCTAGGTTTGAGACATGCTGAACTGTATTTCTGGTCTGGGGATGGGTTAGAATCCTGAGGCTTTGATGGGAGACCTTAAGTCAGCCTCAGCTGCCTGGCAGTTTCCAGGTTCCCCTGTTCTGTTATTACTTTTGTTCCAAAGGAGAGTCCCCTGCTGACTGCTCTGCATAGTCTGTATTCTGTTTTGAGGCTGTGCCTGGTCTATTGTTGCTGAAACTTTGGTTTCAGAGTAGTTTCTGATAACTTGATATAACCATTTTAAATAGGGTATAGGTTTGTAAGGCTTCCCTGCTGGCTCACTCCTCCTGCAGTACTGGAGACCTCCTGCAATGCCGGAGACCTAGGTTCAATTCTAGAGAAGGAAATGGCAGCCCACTCCAGTGTTCTTGCCTGAGAAGTCTCATGAACAGAGGAGCCTGGTGGGTTATAGTCCGGGGTCACAAGAGCTGGACATAACTTAGCGACTAAATCACCTCCACTATAGGTTTGTAAAATGAATGGCTAATTCCTTTTATCGTAGTGCTAGTTTGTACTTGGGCTGGGGTGGTTCTGCCTCATTCTTTGCTGTTCATAGTTCAGTGGCTGGCATTGAGTCTGCACTCTGAAGTATTTGATGGTTTGATTAAATGGATTATAGCTTGCATTTCTTGACTTTGATTGTCTTCTACAGGTGGAAGAGATTAGAAACACATGATGTTGTCATAGAATGT
>NW_011494947.1:699223-714184 GCF_000754665.1 Bison bison bison
CATATGAAGATGGCTATTCTGTGTCTCACCAAATCTCAGCCCGTTTTCCTCACCGTTCAGCCGATGTCTCCGCCAGCTCTTACGTTGACACACAGAATAGCTATGGTAAACAGTGACTTTGGTGCTTACCTCTGCACAACCTTGTCTCTGGAAGCATTGTTTATCATTGACTTCAGTTTCTTTTCCTACAGTAAGGCTTAGTTGAGCTCCTAGGAACTGTTTCCCAAATACTTAAAATTTGGATTTGTCTCCGTTTTCTCCTGATTAACTTCTCCCCTAAGTTTAATTCACGATCTTATGACTTTAATCTCCACCTTGATAGTATGTCAGCAGAGTTGGGCTGTGTCCTCAACACTTAACAAAGAAAATGGATGGAAGGATATGACTTCTAGGCTCCTGTTTATAAAGGAAGCTTCTACTTTTTCAGACGCCTTTAGTGAGGCCCTCTGGGCTTGTCACATTGACACAGTTTTGAATGAATCTGGACAATTGGATTAAATAAAAGTCTAGGCTTATCTACAGGTAGCACCTGCTGAAATTGTCATACAAGTTGTGCTTTTTCAAGCTATTCTGAAGCTTAATGAGACATCAAACCTTAGTGAACTTTATTGCTAAAGAGTATTATAAAGTGTTAGTCACTCAGTCATGTCTGGCTCTTTGCCACCCCATGGACTAGACCCCATGGACTATACCCTGCCAGGCTCCTCTGTCCATGGGATTTTCCAGGCAAGAATACTGGAGTGGGTTGCCATTTCCTTCTCCAAAAGGGTCTTTTAAATGCTACTTTATACCCGTGGACATTAGGAGTCCCCTCAGCCTTTTTAAATGTAGGGAGCTGAACGCTATCAAATGGTCTCGAGGACCATTGTTCTTTGTCAGAATGATGAGCCCCACGCTGACCCCATGTGTTCTTTCCCTTCCCTTGTAGGGAATGCTACTTCTACCCCCTACTCTACTTGTCGGCTGACGTTAAACACGCCAGGGCAGCTACCTCAGACTCTGAGTTCCCCGTCGACACGGCTATTAGCTGAGCCGCCACAAGTACGCTGTGAACTAGTGTGCCTGCTTTCTTCTCTACTTGCTGGTGAAGCTGGCCTTCGGGGTCAGGGTTTAGCCTGTGATTGGGAAAATCTCTCACTGCTTGTTTCAGGAGTTAGTTTTAAGGATGTGTCATGTTTGCAGAGAAAGTTAACTGTTGCCACTTGGGTTTCTCTTGGCATCTAGGCTTAGAAAATGTAACGTGTCTCTTGATAAAGCTTTAGTAAGATTCCTTTTCCCAGTTGAAAGGCTAAATTTAAAATGATCGTTGGTCACAGGCTTGTACCTCGGGAGGTGGTGGTGTTTGATTCTTGTTGTTGACCTGCCTGTTAACTTCCTAGGCTACTCTTTGGAGCCCATCTGCAGTTTGTGGGATGACCACTCCTCCAACTTCTCCTGGAAATGTCCCACCTGATCTGTCACATCCTTACAGTAAAGTCTTTGGTACAACTGGTATGTATGGCCTAGGTTAGGTTTGGCTGGTTCGGGCCTGCCTGTTATGATAAGGAACAGTCTCCTCTAAGGTCTAAGAGTTTGAGAGCCTCTTGCAGTAGGGAACCTAGTTTTGATGCCTAATACAAATGCCTGGAGCTTTCAGAAGTTCAAGTGAGCCTTAAAAAAAAAAAGACAGGCTGATATAGACTCTCCAGAAAGTGAAGTGTAGCAGCTTTCTTTGCAGTACTAGTTAGGCTGGGAAAGAAGAAAAAGTGGCGGTTTTCCTAATCGTTAAACTGACAGTGTGTTTGTGTGTGTGTTCTGCTCTTGTCTTGGAGCAGGTGGGAAAGGAACTCCTCTGGGAACCCCTGCAACCTCTCCTCCTCCAGCCCCACCCTGCCATTCGGACGACTGCGTGCACCTTTCACTCCCACAGGCCACGGCCCCCAAGAAGGTTTGCCAGGCTCGTCTGCTGTCCCCTCGCCCACGCACAGAGACTTGCTTCCAGCCTCTCTTTGGGAAACCTTTTATGCCAGTTAGAAGTCTGACCTAAAATGTAATGGGTTTGAATCAGATCAGTTGAAAATAGACCAATCAGCAGCTCTCATAGAATGTGGTCTGCTGACCCTGAGGATCCCCAAACCTTCTAAGAGACACTGCCAGGGCAAATCTACTTTCATAGTTACTCTGACGTGGTCATTCGCCCCTTTTTTCTGCATTGGCATTTATACTCATGGCATAGAAACAGTGGTGGGTAAGATGGCTGGCCCCTTAGTACAAAATTGCACTCTTCTAGTGGCATTGCATTTTTCTTCCTTGATGTGTTCTTTCAGTTTGGCAGAAGAAAAGAAGCAACAACCAAAAAAAAAAAAGTGCCAACCTTGAGTATTCTATAGAAAGAACCCACGTGTTTAATATTGTTTGTGATAAAACAGGAAGTAGACTTAAAGCAGTCTGAGTGCATACCAGCACGTGGTGGTTTCCATACGCGCTTGTGACATTATTTGAGTTGAGAGCTGAACTGGTTGCTCTCTTTTATGCAGCAGCAGTCTTATTTGAAAGAATAACTGGTGACAAACCACGGTTACTCAGACTTGAGTATTAGGCAGGCAGTTAGCTTCTTAGATGACAAACTGGCTCTGTCACTTGAAGATAAACAACTGACGGTCTTTGTTGCCCATGATAAAAACGTGCGATTAGAATATTAAAAAACTGGTATCTGCCACCGAGTGCTTGATAGTGCCCCTAAGTCTTTCATGACGAGATTGAAAAGTCTTGAGAAGCTTGGTTGATAGTTTTGAGTTTTTGATATCGTATAATGAAGTATTTTAACACTTAGAAGATGTGCACAGCTTGGTGAGCCAGTGTTCTGCCCGCCTTGTGTGTGATGTTAAAGACCCACATGTAGATAATACCTTTGGGGGGCAAGGGAGACCAGTGGATCTTACTTAACACGGTGTGAAGAGTGAATTGCGATGACTTCAGGTTCTGCTCCATAACTGACCTTGAAGAAGAAATACCCTTGTCGAGTTTCAGAGTAACATCAGAGATGGCTTTCTGCAGTTATCTAAAAAATCTTTCTGCTTTTTATAACTGCTTATCCGTGGGGCCTAGAGTTTTCTTCGTACGCTTTAGCCAGAATAACATGTAACCCAGCAGAGCAGAGGCAGCCGTAAGAACCCAGCCTCCTTCCATTAAGCCGTATATGGACGAGATCGCAGAAATGTGAGACCACTTGACCCTCTCACTAAGCTTACCTTTGTTTTGGGAAATATAGTTATGTTTCATAGAAATATGTCATTTATGTTTACATGGGTTGGGTTGGGTATTTTTCTGGCCATGCTGCACAGCTTGTAGGATCTTAGTTCCCCGACCAGGGATTGAACCCGCCTCCTCAGCAGTAAAAGCATGGAGTCCTAACATTGAATCACCAGGAAATTCCTGGGTTGGTTAAGTGAATTAATATTTTTAAAATTCTGTTTTAGTTTCTGGTGTGGTAACTATCAATAGATTTAGCCACATAAACAAAATCCTTGAGATTCTTAGTCACTTTTAAGAACAGAAAGGCATCCTGACACCAGTTTGAGAACTACTGGGCTAAACTTTAAACTCCTTTATAATGTACTAAAATTTGAGGAGTTTAGGGTATTTCTCTAGCATTAGAGACCATGCACACAATTTTCTGCCTTGTGATATATAAACGGTATCTGTCGTTTCAGGAAGAGAGGACAGACTCCGCAAGGCCCTGTCTACACAGACAACCCCATGTTCCGAATGACAGAGGATTAGGTAAGGCCTCTGGGTAACGGTGGAGCTTGCTTGACTCTTGATGGGTTGGGTTATAGTGTGGAAACGGAAATTCCAGAGCACCACGAAACACTGAAGCCAGAGATAATGAAAAATGTAATTCTAAAAGCCAGCCTCATAATCGCATCCCATGAAAGCTGCTAAGTACTTGTGTCTTGACCTGATCAAACCATGGCTTTATCTGTTCTCTGCAATGTTGAGAAAGAATGGAGAGTTTTGACTTCTGTGGTACCTTGCATTGGATCATTGTAACCTTTTGGCTTTGGGAGCTCCAGAAGAGAGCTGTCTCCCCCGTCTTCTTCAGCAGGAGAGTCAGGGTGGGCCTGTCCTGTCACAGTGTGAGCAGTTCTCGCGGGCATGGGGGTCTCCAGCGTGTTTGTCTTGTTTTCTCTGTATAGAAGAGCTGCACGGAGGCAAGGGATCTGTCACTCTCAGTGATCTTCCAGGGTTTTTAGGAGACCTGGCTTCTGAAGAAGACAGTATTGAGAAGGATAAAGAAGAAGGTAACGTGTGCAGGGTTCTGGGCTTGTGGAGATGCTGCACATTGATAAAGCCCTCATTTTCTGCCCGAGAACCGGGACTTAGTATCAACATGCACAGGACTGCCTGCTTTTTCTTCCTTTGGGGGAGGGAGATGGGAGTTTTGTTCTGAGCCCTGTGCCTGGTCCCTTCGGGTGGCACCGGGCAGCACACAGCCCCACACTGCCCGACCTGACCCAGATGCACCGTCTCTTCCCTCCTCCTTCTTTGTAGCGGCCATATCTAAAGAGCTGTCTGAGATCACGACGGCCGATGCCGAGCCCCTGGTTCCTCGAGGAGGCTTCGACTCACCCTTCTACCGGGACAGTCTGCCGGGCTGCCCGCGGAAGACCCTCTCAGCTTCCTCCAGCACTCAGGGCACCAGCGCGAACCCTGAGCCTTTAAACTCCTCCCTGGACAAGTCGGGGCCTGACACACCAAAGCAAGCCTTCACGCCCATAGACCTGCCCTGCGGAGGCACCGGGGAGAGCCCTGCCGGGAACAGGGAGCGCCAGGCCTCTCTGGAGGCCAGCATCCTCACCCCCAGCCCCTGTAAAATTCCACCTCAGAGGGGAGTGGGGTTTGGCAGTGGGCAGCCTCCCCCATACGATCATCTTTTTGAGGTGGCATTGCCAAAGACTGCCCATCATTTTGTCAGCAAGAAGACGGAGGAACTACTCAAGAAGGCAAAGGGAAGTGCAGAGGAGGACTTCACGCCCTCCGCCTCCCCTATGGAAGTGCTGGACAGGCTGATACAGCAGGGAGCGGACGTGCACAGCAAGGAGCTCAACAGGTGAGGCTCGGCGCTGGCCTGTGGTCTGGACTTTCCACTTGGTTAGGAACTACAGGAAGTGGGTGGGGGGAGGCAGGAGTTCCTTTTCGTGTGCTCCCCAGAGGCAGCTGGTTCTCTGTTTGGTCAGGGTCCTTCTAGCCCATTGCCTTTTCATACCTGCGAACGTGCATGTCCTCTGTGCATGCTACCCTCAGGCCATTCCGTAGATAACTGGCCAGAGAGAAAGGAGTCTTCTACGCATAGACCCCCCCTGCGCTGTGAGCAAGCGTAAATGCTTTCACGTCTGCTCTCTGACACTTGAGGATGAGCTTACGGTATTCAAATAATATAGAAATACTGGTCAAGAAGTCACCTTCTCCAGCTACAGATTTTTTGTTGTTGTATTTTGGTACCATAGCCCATTAGATGGAAAATAAAATCAACGTTTCAGTGCAAGGTCAAGGTGGCCTATCCCCACTTCCTGCTCTCACACAAGGGTTAAGAACCCCTCTGAACGGCTGTTTTCAACCCTTTTTTACTATGGTTTTCAAAGGTGACCTAGGAAAGGATAAGAGAGTCACTGTCCATAGTAGTGCTGTTCCTAAACAGGCTCTTAGGGGGTGTGGGCTTTCCTTTTTCTTCTGCAGAGTGACCTCAGTGGGATCTGACAGGTGACTTCCTGTGTAAGGTCTGTCTGAAGTGAAGTTTAGTGTCGTAGGCGCGGGTGAACCACCTGCTGCGTCCTTAACCTGGACAGCAGTAGCTTCTCAGCAGAGCCGCACCCCGTGTGTGGCGCAGGGAGGGTTGAGAACAGCGCCCAGTGTGTTTCTCTCTCCCTGCGTGAGGAGCCGCCCCGCATATACAGGCTGCGGTGTGAGCTCTGAGTCAGGGGCCTCTCCATTCTGGAGACGCCGTCATGCTTGCTGGGGCCTCTGACCCGCTCTGTCCCGGGTGGACTTCAAGTTTGAAACTGTCTCACGCCTCTGGCTTGTGATCACAGGGAAGTGATCTGCCTAGTTTTTCCAGCTGAGATCAGTAACTTTGTTACTCGACAACTTTCTTCCTAGGTTGTCTTTACCCAGCAAGTCTGTCGACTGGACCCACTTCGGAGGTAAAGTTGTTACTTCAGCTCCAAATCCAGCTGGCAGGGATCTGCCTGCTGGTGGCCCTTTCTGTCCTTGAAGGAGGTGCCCCTTCCTGCCTACTCCAGCTGGGTTATCTGCTTGGCTACATAGTAGCTCACATGTTGCAAAGTCAGCATTTCCTATTTTTGAAAAGTGGCAAGGAGCCCAGTGCTTGAGAGCAGAAGTACAGGAAAGCAGCCCTCACGCCAGGCTTCTCCCTAGAAAAGATCCAGGTGAAGTGAGGGATAGTAGGAAGATACCCATGCAGCACGGAAAGGAGTCTTCAGTAGACACACACATAACATATTTGGGGAGATACACAGGGCTCTCAGGCATCCTGCCTCATGCCCCTCCCTCTGTGTTCCTTTCAAAGGGAGATAGGTAGCAAGCACTGCCCCCCCCCCCACCCCACCCCACCCCTCAACCCCCAGTGACTGGGAGCCAAGTGGTCATTGGCAAAGCGAGTGACTTCTTCCTTCAAGAATTGCATTAAGCTCTGGGCGGGGCCTCGGTTGAACAACATGTAAAAGGCATCTCTGCCATCCTCCCTCTGCTTTAAAATCAGGCTCTCCTCCCTCAGATGAGATCCGCACCCTCCGTAACCAGTTGCTTTTACTGCACAACCAGTTACTCTACGAGCGTTTCAAGCGGCAGCAGCACGCGCTGCGCAACAGGCGGCTCCTGCGCAAGGTGATCCGGGCCTCGGCTCTGGAGGAGCACAACGCCGCCATGGTGAGCCCACGGGGTGGGGCGGGGGGCGGGCTCTCCATCTGGCCCCTCCCACCAGCTTCTGGCGGTCAGCCCGTGAAAGGCCGCATCCCCACATTCCCTTGCAGCTCTTGGCACCCGTGGGGACAAGTCATTTTTGGTGTTTGTTAGTCTGTAATGGGCGGTGATGATAGCAGAGGAGAAAGGTGATTTTGTTTCTCCAGATGTAAAACCAGCTCTCGGGACACAACTCTCATGACAAAAACTCATTGTGGGGTGGTGAAGCCAGTCAGAGCTGGACATGACCTTGGCTCCACGGCCCTGTTACCTTAGGAAAGTAATGGAGCTTTTGGAGGCCCCTGTCACCCGTTACGTAAAATGAGAGTAGTGGTAGCATCTCCTCCTTAACTGGGGATGCAGAGAGCACCTGCCCAGTGCAGGGCAGGGTGGGAACCCAGTGTCTGTCACTTTAGTGACCTTGGCCAGTACCAGTGCTCACATCAACACTGGTGGTTGCGTGCTGAGTCGCTTCGTGTCCGACTCCTTGCAACCCCAGGACTGTAGCCCAGCAAGCTCCTCTGTCCATGGGATTCTCCAGGCTAGAATACTGGAGTGGGTTGCTGTGCCCTCCTCCAGGGGATCTTCCCAACCCAGGGATCAAACCTGTGTCTCTTATATCTCCTGCATTGGCAGGTGGGTTTTTTACTACTAGAGCCACCTGAGAAGTCCAGTGCTGATGGTTAGGACTTCTGAAAGTATTGGGAGCAGGCTGATGGCTGAGAAAAGTTCTTTAAGCCACTTCTGATCCACTGGCTAACGTGCAGTCTGGAAGCCGTTGACCAAAAGCCAAGTTAGACAGCAGTGAGCTGTCAGGTTCCAGGTCTGGGGTTACAGCCTCAGGGTAGCTTGTGACTATTCAGGTGAAATGTCTGCAGTGTGCACTGAACTTGAGCATCACTGCCCAGGCTGGAAGGCAGCTAAAATGATGGCATCTTTGGTGTCTGCTAGAAAGACCAGTTGAAGTTGCAAGAGAAAGACATCCAGATATGGAAGATTAGTCTGCAGAAAGAACAAGCCAGGTACAATCAGCTTCAGGAGCAGCGAGACACAGTGGTCACCCAGCTTCATAGCCAGATCAGACAGCTTCAGCACGACCGGGAGGAGTTCTACAACCAGAGCCAGGAGTTACAGGTACGAGCTGCAGAGCCGGCCAGAGAGGGCGTGAAAGCCCTGGCTCGTCTGAGGTCACGGCGGCGGGGCTTCGTGTCAGGTGCTCCTAGGGGCAGAGGTCCCTGGCTTTCCGAGTCACAGTTCTTTCAGCAGTTCAGTAACTTTGTCCCGGTGCTCCACAGCTGAGAGAAACACCTGACAGTTCTGCTTATTAAGCATATCCAAACAGTTTGGGCTTTGGGTCCTAGCAATTTGAGAAAAAAAAACATTGAAAATAACACACGTGCATTTTTTTCAGTTTTCAATTTTATTTTTGAATAACCACAGCTACTTCCGAATGCGGAGTGTGCCTATGGGCGCCGCAGAGAGTCTCAGACCTTGGAATCCTGAGACGCCGGCGCCCTGCGTCCCTGTTTGACGTTGCTTTCCTCACGGTGACGCGTATTACAGCAGCCGCCTGAAAGCACACACGACAGCTGGCGCTCAAGCCCTGGGCTGCCTCCAGCTGGTAGTTCACATCGTGACCAGCAGGTGTCGCTGTGTCTCCCTCAAAAGCCCCCGCAGCGCCCCTGTGAGCCTGCTGTGTAGCCCTGGGGCTCTTGGGCGCACAGTTTGGTAACTGCAGGCTTAAGGTGGTTTGTTTTTTTTTTTCCCTTTTGTTAATTAGTCAGAAACTCAGAAATTAGCTGTAACTGCCTTTTTTAAAACTAAGAAGTTAGCTTTAAGTGTGATGGCCCAGGAATAGTAGACCAGCCAAGGCCTGAGGCTTTCCCAGCTCTCTGTGGACTGTGGGCTGAGGGCCGGGTGCCCCGGGGCCCGAGCTGCCACTGCTCTGTGTGCAACTACCTGGCATGTGTCTCTGCAGACGAAGCTGGAGGACTGCAGGAACATGATCGCAGAGCTGCGCGTGGAGCTGAAGAAGGCCAACAGCAAGGTGTGCCACACCGAGCTGCTGCTCAGCCAGGTGTCCCAGAAGGTGAGGGCCGCTGCCTCCTCCAGGCGGGACTTGTGCAGTACCTGTGTGTCTGTGTCTGGGGTGCCCGACGTCCCCACCCCCAAAGGACGTGGGGCAGTGTCTGGAGACAGTTTTGGTTGACGTCTTTGATGCTGCTGACATGGAGCGCAGGCAGGGTACCCCTAAATATCAGACGGTGTGCGGACAGCCCTGCAGCAGGGAGCTGCCCAGCCTGAGCCCCGGGAACTCCTTCTCAATATTTGTTCACATAAATGTGAAGAGTTCGTTCAGCTTTTTGATCCATGATCTTTTCCTCTCTGGGAGTCGTTGCACTCTCTATAAATTGCTTACTCAAGAACCGGTTGGGGGACTTCCCTTCCGGTCCAGTGGTTCAGACTGCGCTTCCACTGCAGGGGCAGAGGTTTGACCCCTGGTCAGGGAACTAAGATCCTGAATGCTGCGCATTGTGGCCAAAAAGTAAAAATAAGTTGAAAAAGAACTGGTGGGTTTTCCCTGTGACTTTATTCCCCTGGGCCTAACATCCCTGCTGTGGGGTTGTCTACGTATCCATCTCCAGGTGTCCTATAGGTGGCCAGTTTTGACACGGAGCATTTGCACTTCTTCCCCTTTGCAGACAGACAGTTTTGATGTGCATTTCTGTCCATTTTTGTTGCCCTTGAATGCCTCCATCCCCACTGGCCACTGTGCCGTGTCCAGTGCCCCCGCCCTGAGTAGTCTGCTCCCAGCTGCTTCTCTGATTCCTGCCCCTTGGCAGGCTTTGTGTCATCAGCTCTTTCACTTTGCTTGTTTCTGTGTTTTGGTTAGCTCTCAAATAGTGAGTCGGTCCAACAGCAGATGGAGTTCTTGAACAGGCAACTGTTGGTTCTTGGGGAAGTCAACGAGCTGTATTTGGAACAGCTGCAGAACAAGCATTCAGACACCACCAAGGTATGTGGGTTCGGGAGCCAGACCCTGCCTAGGATGCTCGTACGACCCAGGCAGTGTGTCTGTGGCGCAAGCTAGAGAACGGCTTATGAACTGTTTCCTAAGAAGTGTCTTGGCAGCCCAGGGGCATTTGCACCTCTCCTTGGCCTGGCCACACAGGCTCCTTTCGGCTGTCACATGAGCTTGTTTCCCCTAGTGGGCCGCTTCAAAAGTAAGTCAGGCACAGATAAAAGCACCTGATGGTAATTGGGACAGAGTAGGTGATGAAACCATGTTCTTTCTCTTACCCGTGCTCCCTTGAAACAGAGACAGACAATGAAATAGCTTGCGGAAGCCAATTCTGTTTAGAGCTCTCAGGGACGTGGGTTTATATTGCTGCACATATTTTTTTCTCCTTCGTGATGCTGAATTTAATTTCGGCAGATGGTGGTTCAGTCCTGGCAACCAGGCCAGCATCAGGATGATCTCCCATTAATTAGTGCCTCACCAGTGGTATCGAGGCAGAAATTTTACATCACTTTATAGATAGCCTAGGGTAACATCAGTGAGTTGGGATGGAATTTTAAGAGTAAATGCTTAGATGCTTTCTGTCAGTAATTTCTCCATCACACATAGGCATTCTCTGAGGTTTCTTGGGCTTGTGCTTTATCAACTTTTTTTTTTTTTTGGCCAAATAAAGGGAGTAGTCTTAGAACCAGAGAGATGTCATTTCTGTAAGAGTTACTCCTTACTTCTCAGCTTCTCTCAACTCGATTCAGATTCCCTTTAGGAGGATGTTAAATGTGGAAATGTCTCTAGAAACCAGGTCTCACTTATTTTAAAAGTATAATGGCCTTGGAAGAAGAAAGAAGGGAAAACTGGCCTGAGGAACTAGAGGACATATGATAAAGCTGACTCAAATGCACTAACATCTCTCTAGGGAAGTGTGGCTGGGTCTGCGGTCCTGTCTTCTGATTGGAACACTTAAACTCTTGGGACCTTAAGCAGGCCCCCTGACCTCAGTTCATAAAAGGGACATGGTGACACTGACTTGTAACAAAAAAAAAAAACTTCACTGGCTTAACTGTAAAGAGTGTCATTATTTAGCTTGACAAGCAGTCCTGAAGCAGGTGAGTTCCAGGTTGGTAGGGTCAGTTGTTGAGGGACAGCATCAAGGAGCCCGATTCTTTCTGCTGTTTTTCACCACCCAACCTTATCTTGTCAACCTGTGCTCCTGGTTGCAAGGTGTGTGCCCCAGTTAATACTGTCATAGGTAGATGTCAGGATATCCCGAGGAAGAGGAGAACATCACTGCCTGCAGGGCTCTCATCCAGGAAACCTGTCCCACCAGACCTCCCACCCTTCTTACTGGCCAAGATTATGTTCTCTGTCCAGTAATGCTCAAAATTCTCCAAGCCAGCTTCAACAGTATGTGAACTGAGAACTTCTAGATGTTCAAGTTGAATTTAGAGAAGGCAGAGGAACCAGAGATCAAATTGCCAACATCTGTTGAATCATAGAATAAGCAAGAGAATTCCAAAAGACATCTGCTTCATTGACTATGCTAAAGCCTTTGACTGTGTGGATCACAACAAACTGTGAAAAATTCTTAGAGATGGGAATACCAGGCTGCCTTACCTGCCTCCTGAGAAATCTATACGCAGGACAAGAAGCAATCGTTAGAACCAGATAAAGAACAACGGACTGGTTCCAAATTGAGAAAGGAGTACGTCAAAGCTGTATATTGTCACCCTGCTTATTTAACTTATGTGCAGAGTACATCAGGCAAAATGGCGGACTGGAAGAAGCACAAGTTGGAATAAATATTGCAGGGAGAAATATCAATAACCTCAGATATGCAGATGACTCCACCCTTATGGCAGAAAGCAAAGAGGAACTAAAGAGCCTCTTGATGAAAGTGAAAGAGGAGAATGAAAAAGCTGGCTTAAAACATATTCAAAAAACTAAGATCATCGCATTCCATCCCATCACTTCGTGGCAAATAGATGGGAAACAGTGACAGACTTTATTTCTTGTGCTCCAGATCAGTGCAGATGGTGACTGCAGCCATGAAATTAAAAGACACTTGCTCCCTAGAAGAAAAGCTGTGACAAACCTAGACAGCGTATTAAAAAGCAGAGACATTACTTTGCTGACAAAGGTCTGTCTAGTCAAAGCTATGATTTTTCCGGTACTTATGTATGGATGTGAGAGTTGGACCATAAAGCGATGAAAAATTGACGTTTTTGAACTGCGGTGTTGGAGAAGACTCTTGAGAGTCCATCCCTTAGACAGCAAGGTGATCCAGCCAGTCCATCCTAAAGGAAGTCAGTCCTGAATATTCACTGGGAGGACTGATGCTGAAGCTGAAGCTCCAATACTTTTGTCACCTGATGCAAAGAGCTGACTCATTGGAAAAGACCCTGATGCTGGGAAAGATTGAAGCAGGAGGAGAAGGGGACGACAGAGGATGAGATGGTTGGATGGCATTACTGACTCGATGGACATGAGTTTGGGTGGACTCCAGAAGTTGGTGATGGACAGGGAAGCCTGGCGTGCTGCAGTCCATGGGGTCACAGAGAGTCATACATGACTGAGCGACCCCATGGACTGTAGCCTGCCAGGCTTCTCTGTCCATGAAATTTCCCAGGCAAGAATACTGGAATGGGTTGCCATTTCCTTCTCCAGGGGATCTTCCCCACCCACTGAGGGATCAAACCTCTGTCTCCTGCATTGGCAGGCGGGTTCTTTACTGCTGAGCTAGTTTGTTCACTACCCTATGCTGAAGTATGGAGCCATCGACCATAACTGGAATGGCCACATTATCCAGTCCCAGTCCTGAGCTTAACTCCATCCCCTTCTGGCCGAGGAGACATTAAGCTTGCTGGTCATCTTCATGGAAAAAGTGCCTTCAGGGTTGCTCATCTCCTTGCTCCTTGTGGTTTATTATCTTCTTTAAAAAAACAAATGTACATTTCATGTTAAGCTTATCTTACCACAATTAAAAAAAACACACATCACACAAATGGAGCACATGCGTGTTAGAAAAGTGTCCTTTCCACCTCTTTGTCTGAGTGCCAGTATACACTTGCTCTTGCCATCGGTCAGCAGGCAGGCTGTCTTCCTGCTACGGTTGACAGGCCTCACATATGTGTCTGGTCTGCAGATGCTGCCTTGCCCGAGCAAATCTGGTCGGTCCCCTTGCGTCGCTGGCTTGATCTTAGCTGGCGTTAGGAGAGAGCGGGGAGCGGGATAAAACCACCCACAGCATACTGATAGCTTATGGTGAACAGTGCTGGATTCGTGACCTCCGAAGATTTAGCCTCAGGACCAGGGACCAGGCTTGATCACTTGAGAGCTTTCGTGTGGCAGAGTTTTATTAAAGTAAGAAAAGGGCCAGAGAAAGCCTCTGACAGATATCAGATGGGGACAGAGAGTGCCCCTCTTGCTAGTGTTAGCAAGCGAGTTATATACATTTTAAATTGGTTATTACAGTTAATCAAAAGAATGTCTCAAGGTTGTAAACATTTTACCAGACCCACTCCCACAATTTACATTTTAGAATAACAGGATTAGAACTTAACAACAGAAGGATCCTACCAGACCCACTCCCATAATATACATTCTAAAATACCAGGATTATTCAGAAGGTTTTCAGGAAGGAGAAACTGTCTCAAGCAGGATGCATTAAGTACAGAGTTTAAACTGAGTTGTTTGTTGTCTAATCATCAGTTTGAGGCCTAAAGAGAAAAAGATTTATGTGACTAAGACTAAGGAATGTGGAGGAAAAAAAGTTTGTCCTTTCCTCCTCCTTGAGAATTCCAGACAGCTTTCTTCTCCTCAGGGACCCCAGACTTCTTACCAATCTGCCTAGGAATCGACTCAGCACCACCACCTGAGATCGTGACTGGATATTGGCGTGTTTTCAGAATGTATATATCTACATAGTTGACCATACCATACACATGGCTTCCATAGTCTTTTACTGATGTATATCATTTAAAAAATTTATTGAAGATGTATTTTAATTTACTTAACTGTTTCTTTAGCATTAGACTTCACAGTGTTTGTAGTTTTTTTTCTTCTAAATATCCTGTGATGGTTACTTTTGTGCCCGAATGTCTATTTCTGTTTCAGATAATCTCCACAGGGTTAGATTTCAGGGAAGCATTAGTTGGTTAATACTCACTGCCAGCTTACTTTCCAGAAAGTTGACTAGTTTCTGTTTCCACTAGCAGTATACTGATGTTTTCAGTGCTTGTTATGTAGATTTTTCAAAGTAGATATGGTGTGTTCATTTTCTAAAAGTACTAACTCCAGTTCCTTTTTTTTTTTCTTTTTTAAGGAAGTAGAAATGATGAAGGCTGCGTATCGGAAAGAGCTAGAAAAAAACAGAAGCCACGTCCTCCAGCAGAATCAGAGGCTTGATACCTGTCAGAAGCGGATTTTGGAACTGGAATCTCATCTGGCTAAGAAAGACCACCTTCTTTTAGAACAGAAAAAGTATCTAGAGGATGTCAAACTGCAGGCAAGGTAACTGTGGCGGGGAGGCTCCTGCTGCAATGCATTTGCCGAGTAGAACCTCCTACACTCTGGCGGTGGGTCCTTGTCTTTCAGAGGACAGCTACAGGCTGCAGAGAGCAGGTATGAGGCCCAAAAGAGGATCACCCAGGTGTTTGAATTGGAGATCTTAGATTTATACGGCAAGTTGGAGAAGGATGGCCTCCTGAAAAAACTTGAAGAACAAAAACCAGAAGCAGCTGAAGCAGCAGAAGAAAGGTAGGAACGGAGAGTCAGCAGCCGTGGCCTTGTCGGGAGGCTGCGCCGACCGACAGAGCAGGTTCCAGCCTGACGAGCTCTGAGCTGCGTCCCTGAGGGCCCAGCTGTCCTCCCTGCTCCTTCTCCTGGGCCCCGAGTCGCTCAATAATGGTCCCAGGGAGCATTTCTATGAAAGATCGCCGTCTGATGTTCACGTACTCTCGCGCGTGTGTCCTCTGTTCTAGGACACA
>NW_011494947.1:714284-715099 GCF_000754665.1 Bison bison bison
ACAGAGCAGGCCAGCGGAGTTCCCCATTGGCATGAGTGCGTGTCTGTGTAACCCCGCGCCTCCCCAGTGGGACTGGAGTGGTTGGATGCCGCAGCCTCCAACCCCCTTCCTCCCCCTCGGATTTCTTACAGGCTTGACTACTGTCAGGACGGCTGCTCGGATTCGGTGACAGGGCACAACGAAGAGGCCCCTGGCCGTAACGGTGAGACCAAGCCCTCCAGGCCTGGCGGCGCCCGGGGCGGTGGCGGTGGCGGCGGCAGAGGTGGCGGCAGCAGCAGCGAGCTCTCCACCCCGGAGAAGCCCCCCAACCCCAGGGCGGGCCCGTTCAGCAGTCGGTGGGAGATGGTGGTGGGTGAGCCCACTTCCGGCACCCCCACGACGGTGGGCTCGCTTCCCAGCTCAGAGAGCTTCCTGGGCATGAAGGCACGAGAGCTGTTTCGTAACAAGAGCGAGAGCCAATGCGACGAGGATGGCCTGACTGTTGGCAGCCTTTCTGAGACCCTAAAGACAGAGCTGGGCAAAGACTCGGGTGTGGAAGCCAGGGCCCCCCTGACCCTTGATGGCCCACTGCTGCCTGCCCAAAAGCCGGACAGCGTGGGCCAGCTCCGCATCATGGACTACAACGAGGCCCAGCTTGAGCACAGCTAGGGATGCTGGCCGTCAGTGTTAACTTGTGTGTCGCTGGCCTAGACAGGAGGTGTGAGTGCCCGATTCAGAGCTTTCCTGTTTCCAGGGCTTGAGGGGCGAGCTCCCGCAGAGGAAGTGGGATGGGGGTCCTTTGATAGTTGACTGAACGCAGAACGGTTTTCGGATCT
>NW_011494947.1:715451-719303 GCF_000754665.1 Bison bison bison
TCACTTTCCCTTCGGCCACCCCAAACCCTCTCTTCCATTTACCTGGCAGTGTGTGCTAGCCCGAGGGCCGGGGTGCGTTCCTCACTAGCTTTATTCCCTTCCTTTCCCGCCCCACCCGCAAATGGTTGCGTCCTTTGAACCTGTGCAATATGAGGCCAAATTGAACCCTGGAGTCTGACACCACCCACACCTTTCCTGAAGTTCAGTTCACTGGGCAGGCTCCCTGTGAGCCTAGGTCACTGGTGGCATCACAGGTAAGTCCAGTCCTGTCCCTTTCCAGGAGGACATGGCGTGCAAAGCTGAGCATCTTGACATGAGAGCTTTTACATGAGATGTTGTCACTGCTTTTGGTTTTAAAGTCCAGCATCTAAAGCTGCAGAGCTCAAAAAACAATGGTTCATTCTCTCAAGTTCTTTTGGCAGTTCTGATAAGCTTCCTAGAAAGTTCTGTGTGAACAAAGGCCTGTTGTTGGAACAGTGTGGAGCTGGCCCTGTGGAGACTGCTCCCCGTGGGGCGCGCTCTGTCCCCTGCCCCAGTGGAGACTGCTCCCCGTGGGGCACGCTCTGTCCCCTGCCCCACTACCTCTTGTTTACGTGGCGTTTGTGTGAAAGCTGGGACTGTTCTGCGCACAGGCTGGGGTGGGGTCGGTCAGACCTGGGCCCTGCATGAGAGAGGGCAGTGGCTTAAGCAGCTCCCTGAACAGGAAAGTGCTGTGCATGTGGATGCGCCCTGCAGGCGGGGTGCTGCTGGCCTCCTGCCGCAGCGAGCCTCTGAAGGTCCAAAGAGTTTCTCCCGACTTTTCTGACCATCATTTCTCAGGCTGTGAGAGTTGCCTCACTGTAGTAGATTCTACTGGAGACAGCTTTTCACTCCAGTTCCTACTTTCAGGGGCTGACCCTGCAGGGAGCTGGGTGTTGCTCCCCGACCCCCGGCATGAGTTGGTCGTGGCAGAGTCCTGGAGAGGGTTGACAGAGGCTGATGTCCTGGACCCACAGGGCCTGGGTGCATGTGCTCGGGAGAGGCGATAGCAGTCAGAATATGGGGGCTGGCAAAGAAGCCGAACCCAGCAAGTACTCCTGAAATAAACGCTAGAAGCCTGGGTTGTTGCCTGGGTTTCCAGCTGAGGCCCGGGCAGAGAGAGGCTGGTAGGAAAGAGCCAACAACCTTGGCGTCTCTCTCTCTCTTTCAAAGTGTAGAAGGGTTCATCCATGAAGAGGGAAACAGCACACTGTAATGGTACGGAACTTCAGTGCGTGTGGACGCTTTCGGCACGTGAGGGTGACGATCTCTTTTTTTAAAGCATGGCAGGAGTTCTTAGCATCCTAACCAAAGGGAGCTGGAGAGTCAGCCTCCTTGTCCCCGTGGCTGTGCAGGCAGCAGCCCTCCTCGGGACGGAGTGTTCGGGTGTGACTGACTGACCAACCACAGCCTGAGGGAGGGGTGCCCAAGCGCGCTCAGCCTGGCCCAGCCGGCTCCGCGGTTGCCGCAGGATGCCGACTGGAGTACTAACGATGCCACACGTCTAACTCAGCTGTTGGCAGAGGAGAGCTTAGGAACGCACGCATGCTGGTTTCCTAGTCCCGCTTTATTTAGGAAAGAAAGGCATGACAAATTCAGGAAAGAAAAAAATGTTACAAGATTAACTGCTAAACCTGGTTCTAAATGCTCATCCCCTGCCCAAGCCCAGGAGATCCCTGCCCCAGAACAAAGATTCCAGGCACTTACAGCCTTTATCCTCACTGGTAAAAGCAAGGAGGCCAGTGTAAAAAAAAGAAAAAAAAATGTTTTTTAATGGGCAGATTATAAAAACACAGGAAGGAGGCAGCTGTGTGGTGCAGTGGAGCGGGACCCAGACAGCAGGCCCTTGGCACACGCCTCCAGCTGGGGCTTCCGGGTCTCAACTTTCCAAGAACGGCTGACACCAAGCAGCCGTACTTGCCTTACTCTGGGCTCTTGGAGGCCGTGGGTTGTATGCAGCTAAGGTTGGGGACGGAGGCTTGGGGTCATGAGGAAGTTACCCGGCCTGAAAACATAGGCTTTCATCTTCCAAAGGACCTGAGGTGACAATAAAGTTAGATTTTCAAAATCATAGGCCTGCTGAGAGTCAGCGGGTTGGTCGATTAGGCTGCAGTGAGTGTGTGTTTGTAAAAGGATGGAAAGGGGACAGTGGTAGTGGAACTCCAAGAGAGAATTTAGGTCCAGGGACTGCCAGGGCAAAGGCCGGGGAACTGGCGCTGCCAGGTTGAGCCTGTCCCGAGACGGATGAAGCAGTGTGGTGTTCACAGGCGTTAGGGTTAGCCTCCACTGGAGTCACCTGGAGCAGGCCTACCTGCCTCAGAGTTGTTTGCCCAGTGTCCATAACCTGATGTCCACCTGACGCTAACCAGGGTCAGCACAGACCCTGGGAAGACTGGGGTCTGCTTCTTGGGAGCATGAAATGTTGTTTTAAAAGGGAGCACTACAGAATCGGGGTGGGGGGGTGGGGGGGGAATGGGGAGAGGGAGGAAGGTGATAGCATGGTCTCTATAGAGAAAACGAGCTCCTGAACCTATCACCGGTGAAGAAGCACATGGATCTCTATCAGACAGAACTTTCATGAATTAAAAAAACCTTGTGGCAAGATTCTGCTACAAGTCTGAGATTTGTTACTGTGGAGTTGGAAGAAATACCAGAAAAGTAACTGAAATCCCAAGTTAGGAGAAGGAGATCATTTCTTGGGACAGAGGTTTCCTTGGAGATGAGTGCGGGGACCCTCCATATGAGGTGGGTAGGTAGACGTGACCTCCCTAGCTTTGTCAGCAGTTTTTCAGGAGGGAAAACTGCCTAACCTTTGGGAATACGCTGCTGCTGAATGTTCTTCCTAGGCTCTGTGAGTGGAGAGAGACGACAGATAAGCTACTTCGTGACCCACAATATGTGTACTGTATTTCGAGGGAGATAGTCCAAACTTTTATTCTTGAAAGATAAAACTGTTAAAAGAGGTCCCAGAAGCCACTGACAGTTGCAGAGGTCAGCACCCCCACAGGGCAAAACCAGGACAGGGGGAGACAGAAGTCCAGAGTTGGGCCATGCCTATTTAAGACAGCATGTGGCGTGTGGTTTCCAGTGTTTTGATTGAGAAAGATAAAACTCTTAGTAGTTTTGCAGAAGAGGATAAATGATCATGAGGATGAGAGAGGGTCTCTGGAGACCACAGAGGTTCACACTCACAGTTAATTAAAAAAACTGTTTCTGTGTAGAGAAATGACAAAAGTGGTATGACCGGCCAGTGTGAGTTCTCACCAAATGCTAGAGTATACCGCCTGAAGCCAGGAAGAAATAACTGAAGAACAGGTGAAAAGAGAGACTGCATGAAAATGCGGTTTTTCTGACCAAAAGCAATAAGACACGGTAGAAAGTGTGGATGGGTCTAAGGAGGGATTTGAAAACTCAGTCCCGGGCTGCTGTGGGCCGTCCCCGTCTTGTGCAGATGTTCTCCAAGAGGCCAGCCCTGTCCTCAGAGTGGCCCCTGGGAGCAGCCCGTGCCCACCCAGAAGTGTGTGTCTCCTGTGAAATGACCTGAATCAGCATGTCTCACTCCGGGAAATTTCCCTGTTGGAGGTGCGAGCTTTAAAACTGACCAGCAGTGAGCATGGGAAGGTGTGTCTGTGTCTGTGTCCAGAGTTCTCTGACACATGCCCCCGCCCGCCCCCGCCCCTTGGTGGCATTTGATTAAGCTGTTCTCTAGCCTGGCCCCCGCCCCCACGCGGCTCGTTTCCCCATCTGTGACTGACGTTCCCCAGAGGTGGCGGGGAGGGGGGGGGGCACGCCTTTCCATCTTCTCCACGCTGTCCTGCAGCCCGCACGCCCCCA
>NW_011494947.1:719536-721802 GCF_000754665.1 Bison bison bison
GCTGCGAGGGGAGCCTGCAGGGGATAGTTGAGCGTCTGTGCCTGCGATGTCTTTTGGCCTTGAAACGAGTTCACGAAGGCAGAGGGGCTTTCTCTTCCCCTTCCCATCCCAGTGCTACCAAGCTGTCCATCCTCGGGGATAAGTAGACTAGTTGAACTTGAAATAGATCTTTTAGAGGAAAACCCCACCCCACCTTCCCAGACCAACTCCTCCCCGTTTCCCCCCTCCATACAGTGTGTATACAGGAGGGTACGGCGCTGTTCTCGGCAGCACAGGCTTTGGCTTATCGGAGAGGCAGCCAGGCGTTTTGCACTAGGAAAAATCAGTGGTCACTTTTCAGAAGACGTCTATGGACCATAAATATATTACGGAGGAACAGATTTTGCTAAGACATAATCTAGTTTTGTAACTCAATCACGGATCAACCACACGTGGCTACCTTGCAGTTTAAAGGGGGTCCCATCAGTGAAAAACAGATTTTTTTTTTTTTTTGGCTGACTGCTTTTAGCTAAATTTAAGAAAGTCATCTCTTGTCAAAAGGTTTCCACCTTCCCATCTCGATCTTAAAAGCATGTCAAACAATCCACATCAGATGCCAAACACGTGAACTGCAAGAGAAAAATGGTACAATCGTAGTGAATGGGAATCTGAATCAAAAGGGTTTGCTGTCCTTCTTAGAATGTTCAAAAATGTCAAGGCAGTTGCTTGTGTTTAACTGTGAACAAATAAAACTTTATTGTTTTGCACTACTCTGCTGTGTTGACATGAAGTGGCTCATGTCGGCCTCTGAGGGGCTTCCAGGCTGAGTGGGAACTGGCCCCGGGTCCGGACTGCTTGGTTATTTACCCCAGGTGCCGGAAGGGTGCTGACAGGTGGAATCAGACTTTAGTCCCTGGAAGAAAGACCTTTTGTTCTGGCAGAGCTGCAGATTCTACCTGTGTCTCAGATTGGTGCCCTCTCCCCAGAGTGTGTGGTGGTGCGGGAGGGGTGACCAGTCATCTCTAGCATACCGGCTTTGGTGTGTGCCTGCCTGCCTAGGGGTTGGCTGGCACATGGGGTTGAATACAGTCCTTACAGCTGAGCCCAAACGACACTGAAGCTGTCAAGCCTTGCCGAATGTGTCTTGGGAGTATGCCGAGGAGAGAGGGCTGCCCGCATCCACTACCTGCCCTCCCCATCAGGCGTTTGGAGGAAGGTGGTCTAAACTACCTTTAAACGGCTGTTGGCTGCACCCTGGCCTGGCTGGGGAAGGAGTGGAGGTGAAGAGCCCTGTGCGCAGTGCGGTTTTCCACGGCTCGCCTCTGCCCAGCCGCCCTGGAAATCAGTGTGCTCTGCCTGGTAGAATGGAGGAAGCAGCTCCTTTGGGACGAGACTTTGAGGTGGCACTTTTAAATTTTGTCTGGAAAATTTAGATGTTCTTGTCTGAGTAGGCCTCTAACTCTGCAGAGAGTTACTGGGCTGGCCTGCTGCAGGCCTCTGACCTGAGCCTCTAGGGAGCAGACCCCACGTGGGGCAGGTGTGTCCCCTGCACACGGGCAGCTTAGCCAGCAGTTCTGCTCGTGGGGCTCCTGCCCAGCATCCTTGGGTGTCTCGGGGTGAGTGTCAGGAAAGCCGGCCAGGCAGAGAGGTGCCAGAACACGTTTTTATTCTTGACTGTCGCCCCCAAGGAAGCAAGAGTACAGAAGCTAAGTCGCCCCCTGTGAAGGGAAAACCAACAGTGAGACAGCACCTCTGGCAGGCTCAGCGCCGACGCCACAGTCCCAGCGTCTGGGCTGCCGTTAGGTCGTGAGGACCAGGTGACCGTCCTCCTGCAGGAGCCACACTGGCAGTTCTTCCGGCTTCTCTCCGTCTCTCTCTCGAGGGAAGGAGAGGCTGGGCGGCCTGTTCCCCTTTGGTTCAGAGACCTGACCCCACTGAGCATCCTCAGGCTGGAGCAGCTCTGTCCCGTGGCCAGAAGGGAGCTGCGCATTCTCCTCTGGCTGGGCCTGGGTGGGAGGGTCAGGGCCCCAGCCCTTCTGGGGGCCCACCCTCCTCCCCTGAACCCACCAGCAGCAACGTAAGTGGGAGTGCTCCTCCTGGGCACAGGGCCTGACACTCGGAGGCGAAGGAAAGTTAGAGATTAAAGCGCTAGAGGGAAAGAATTTAGGCCGTCCATGGGGTGGCTCCCTGGGGATTAGTAAGTGGCGAAGATGGTGAGCACCAGTAGAGATGGATCAACTGGTGGAAACCAGGCTTAGTTACAGGCTGCCCCGCGGGATGGGATGGG
>NW_011494947.1:721902-723189 GCF_000754665.1 Bison bison bison
CAAGGGGCCTAGGATTTCCCAGCTGGGGACCCCTGGACAGTAGCCCCGGGACTCACTTCCTCCAGGCCCGGTCCTCTCCCGTCCCCGCCCTGGCCCCTCCCACATGCACGTGCGGAGACCCCTGATGGGACCAGGAGGGTCTTACTTGGCTCGCAGGCTGCTCAGGTCATTGCTTTGGCTCACGAGGGTCTTGCATTTCTCGAGGAGGTTGTTGGTGACGGGGGTGCCAGCGTGCAGGGCCTCGAAGTGCTGGCAGAGCTTGCTGAGCTCCGAGCAGATGTCCAGGAACATGAGCAGGATGCGCCTGTCTGTGGAGTTGCTGCAGTGGTGCTCCATGTAGCTCTGCACCTGAACGGGCCCGCGGGGCGTGAGTGCCCAGGGCCCCCGAGCACCCACCCTGGTCCTCCCGCCCTCCCGGGTCACAGGGGACAGGCCCCCGATGTGTGGGGCCGTCAGATCTGCAGGCCTGTAGACTGTGAATGTCATGAAGTGTCACGGGCCCCGTGCAGAAGGCTCCGTGGGTCCCGTCTTGCTCAGTCCTCGCCTGAATGCCGCCCTCTGGGTCCCCTTTTTCAGGCTTCATTTTATAGATGAATACAAGGCTCAGAGAGGTGAAATACCTGCCCAGGTACCACTGCAGTGGTGAAGCTGAGTCACCCTAGCTCCAGGGTTCTGAGCCCAGACCTCTCACCAGACCCAGGCAGCTGAGCCAACACCTGAAGTACAGGGGGCTGGTCCCTGACTCTTGATGCCGAGGTCCCACCCACTTTGAGAATGCTGGGCTGGGCCACTCAGTCCACGGAGCAAACTAGAATCTCTTGCAGTCTTGTCCTACGTTTCCAGGGGGCAGAGAAAGGAGGGACAGGTCAGTAAGTAGAGCTGGGAAAACAGTGGCCCGAATGAGGAAAGAAATGTAGCCTCCGCCTCAGGCCACAGACAAAATCAACTCCAGGAGAATGGAGTACTTGATTACTAAAAACAGGGACTTCCCTGGTGGTCCAGTGGCTAAGACTCTGCTCCCAGTGCAGAAGGCCCAGGTTCCATCCCTGGTCAGGGACCTAGACCCACATTCCCAACTAAGAGTTCACGTGCTGCAACTAAAGACCCCGTGTGCTACAACTAAGACCCACGTAAATAAGTTGAGCCAAGTAAAAATCAATATAAAAAATACTAAAAACAAACTAAAGCTCCAGAGGGAAGTTCTTCATCACCGACTCAATGTACATGAGTTTGAGCAGGCTCTGGGAGTTGGTGATGGACAGGGAGGCCTGGCATGCTGCAGTCCAT
>NW_011494947.1:723289-723720 GCF_000754665.1 Bison bison bison
TGGTGGTGGCTCAGCAGGTTTGGGGCCCCAGACCCCCCAGGGTTCCCATGTGAAGGGTGGGAGCGGAGAACCCCTGGCCTGTGGTTGGCAGAGAGCTGGTCAGGGGCCGAGGAAACCTGCTGTCATCGCCCCAGGCCCACGGCGTACCCTTTGACTCTGCTCACTCTTAGACCTAAATGGCTTGCTCTGGAATCTGGTACTCTGTGCTGTGGATCGATCCCCCAGGGCTCAGAATGAGGGAACCCAGTAGCTAACGCCCATGGGATCGGGCTCCTGATGTCCCACTTTGTGGGCTCCTGAGAACAACTGCTCTGTGAGCCCTGCTTCTGGCCTGGTGCTGCCTCCAGCCAGAGGGTTTGCATTCTGCTAGGTCTGGGCCTCAGAGTCCTTCATTTTCAGTAAATGATTTGTCAGGTCAGAGTTGCTCCGGT
>NW_011494947.1:723820-724145 GCF_000754665.1 Bison bison bison
GTGGCTGCCTGGGGCTCACTCACTTGCTGCAGCGCTTTGCGGGGCAGCTTCTCCGAGTGGGCGACCCACTCTTTCATCAGGTCTAGGATGATGGGGATGAGGCTGACCACACCTCCGTAGTGGTTCCGGGCCTCGTCACAGCTGAGGTGGTTCACCACGTCGTGGGGGTATCTGCAGGGCGGTGGGAAGGGCTGGGTAAGCCCTGCTCCGGGGACTGGTGTGCCGGGCAGGGTTTTTTCTTAAGGTTGCCCCTGTTGCACAAAACCCCTTGGGGAGGTTTTAGAGCTGTGCACCTGCCAGCCCAGGCTCTCCATGCCAGGCATGG
>NW_011494947.1:724354-727882 GCF_000754665.1 Bison bison bison
CAGAGGGAAGTTCTTCATCACCGACTCAATGTACATGAGTTTGAGCAGGCTCTGGGAGTGGTGATGGACAGGGAGGCCTGGCATGCTGCAGTCCATGGGGTCGCAAAGAGTCGGACACGACTGAGCGACTGAACTGAACTGAAGTTTTTCTTAAGCCACAAAAGAGGCTAAGGACAGTGATGCAGCTGATCTAATTTCAGCTCATTTCCCTGGAGACCCTGGGGGCCTTTCTAGCTCAGGACATTCCACATCCGGACACCCAGTCATCTGGGTCTGAGATCCACGTGGGCACAGGAGGAGGGGGCTCCAGTCTGGGCAGGAGTAACTGACGCGTTCCATGTGGTCCTGCCCTCAGTAATCTGCTGGAAGGGGGTGTTTTCCACCCCCTCCGGTTCCCAGAAAATTCTAAGTCTAAACCTGGGTTTTGCTGCCGCTCCCAGCTGCCTTCTTGTCGCTAGGGGATGTCTTTCCCCAACGACCTCAAATGGTCCTTCCCAAGGACAACAGCTTTGTGTGGGGCAAGAGGCTTTTGACACCCACAGTCTGCCTACACACCACGCACACCTGCCCCAGGATCCCGGGTAGGGAGGAGCCTGCACTGTGGCGTAGCTACAACAGAGCGGTGTCACTGGGCTACCGGGGGACACTGCACGCAGGGTGCGGGGCAGGCGGTCGCCTTCCCATACCCCGGGCCAGGAAGGGCAGGGGCAGGGTGGAGAGTCAACCCAGGTGGGGCCGTTATTTACCAGAAGCCTTGTTGAGCCTAAAGGCAAGAAGGAGCACGCTGGGGTCACAAAGCCCCGATGGGGATTCTGAGCAGAGGCGGGGCGTCTCAGGTGCTCCTTCCTGATACTGAACACCTGTCCACGCCCGTGGAAGGCTGAGCCTTTGAGGGATGGGCTGACGGTGCAGCCGGTTCACTTTGAACAGTTCAGAGGGAAGAGGGTGTGTATAAACATGGCTAAATAGTAAACAAACTGGCCTAACTAGGTGAAGGTTATATGGGTATTTTTCTGCAGGGTTTTAAAATTTCAAGTTAAACTGGGAGAAATTTTTTTAAAAATTTAAAGTTTTTTTTTGGAGGATACTGGTGGGCCAGGGTTGTTCTCTGTGGCCCCGTGTGCTTCTCCTAAGCAGTTCTGAGTCTGGTCCCCACTCCCTAGCAGGTGGCATCTCTTCAGTGGGAGAGAGACCCATCTAGAGCTGTGCTTCTCAGGCACCTGGCTTCCTGGAAGGCTGCTTCAGTCTTGAGGCCTCCACGTTTGGCAGGGCAAACTTGGACGGCAGCTCACACAAAGAGGAGACTCCGGTTAAATGAAATCATTTGCAAACGTGACTTAGCAATGTGCTTGGTGGGTCATAGTTTCTGAACCCCAGGGGAATCCAGTGGCTGGGACCATGTACATCTATCTGTTCACCACACATCCCTGTCCTGAGCCCCAGGGCCTGGGATGAAGGACGCTGCCAGATGCTGGGGGCGTGGGTTTGCAGATGATCTCGTGAAATCTGCCTAACAGCCCTGGGAGGTGCGTGCTGCTCTTTCTACATTTTTAGTTGAAACCGGCCGGAGGTCACAGAGGTGGCATGTGGCAGAGCCAGGACTTAACCCCCGGCCAGTGGTGTCTCCAGCCCCTGCTTTCAGCCGCTTTCTCACGTAGTTGGTGAGGGAATGAGTGCCTGGCTTCTTCCACAGTTAGGATCTGAGACCTGATCCCTGCACCCACACGCTGGCCCTCTCTGGGTCTTGGTTTCCCCAACTTTTCCAGCAAGGGGTTGAGACCTGGCCCCGCCTGCCCGCGAGCGCCTACCTGCCCGATGCTGGAGATGGGCCGGATCTTGTCGTGGGCGTTCTCCCTGCAGTGCTCCAGGGCCCCGATGAAGGTGAATTGCTGCTGCTGGAAGATCTTGTACTTCTGCTCCACGCTCCGCAGGGACTCTTTTACTTCATTCATCATTCTACCTGCTCACTGGGACGCGGAGGAGCCTGTGCGGAGGAAGAGGAAAGTCCTGAGGTCCCAGGGCACTGAGCAGCTTCCCACAGCCCTGGGAGCGGAGACAGTCTTCATCCCCATATTGCAGAGAGGGAGGCGAGGCCCTGGGAGGCTGTGCACCTGCTCAAGAACCTGGCTGGCTGGCTGCGACACAACCAGACTTGACTCAAACCCAACCCGAGCCCCATTACCCTCCAGGGACACAGTCTTTGCCGCGAACAAGACTTCCTTCCCTTAACTGTAGACAAGAGTTTCTCCAGGCCTCAGTTCCTCCAGATGTGGGTGTCTATCACACACACACACACACACACACACACACACTCTGGGACACAGTCCAGGCCTCAGTTTCTCCAGATTGTGGGTGTCTATCACACACACACACACCACACACACACACACACTCTGGGACACAGTCCAGGCCTCAGTTTCTCCAGATTGTGGGTGTCTATCACACACACATGACCTCCCATGGGTCACAGCATGTAAAATCTGTTTCATCAGCTGGGACCCAACTGCTTTAAAACATCTGCCACTCTACAGTTGGTAGGAAAGTCTAGGGATTCTTTTCAAGCTAAGCAGGGGGAGGTCGGCACCGGGACCCTCTCGACTTGTCTGAGGAGGTGCGGTTACCAGCTCTGGGCTTGGAGCAGGAGCCCTGAGCTCGGGTTTGCCAGTTCCCGGGGCAGGCCTGGCACTGGCGCCTTCTCCTGGCCCCGCCATGCTGTTTGCAGGGAGGAACCAGGTTGGAAACACTGATGCTATGGGGAGCACGCTCGTGGACTGTTCCCGGTGTGATCTGGGAGGTCCACAGTGCGTCCCAAGCTGCTTCTGAGTGGAAATGGCAGTGGGTTCTGCCCTCCATGACATCACAGTGTTACTGAGCACGTGCCCAGTGCCCAGGGTCGTAGGTTTATGGAATGTTAGGGCTGGAAGGCACCTCAGAAGGTCAACTCCCCTTAACTTCCAGGGGAAGCTGAGACCCTGGGTCTCTCAGCAAGCTTGTGCCTGAGACACCCTAGGTCCTGGGTTTCCTGAGGTCTCACCACCAGCATCCTCGAAGGTGCCGCAGCCGCTGTCCCTGCACCACGAGGCCCCGGCACACGTGGAGCCCAGGCTCAGCTTCACAGAGACAAGGCCCCAGCGAGATGCTGCAAGTAGAAGGGGCCAGAACGTGGGGGGCAGGGGTGCTGAGGAAGGGAAGGATGCATTCTAGGCATGCCACCAGGTCCCAGGTGGGGAGGAGGCTTGGTTTCTGCTGGGCCCCCTCAGCATCCTGAGCACAGCAGGATGGGAATGACGGTCTGTGATGAGGAGATGGCATCGGGGATGCGAGGACAGTAGACCGTCGGGTGGCCTCCACGACACGGCGGGAGGGGTGAATCCCTGAGCTGGGGAGGGCAGGGGACAGGAAGCCGGGGCGCTGCTGCCACTGTCAAGGGGCTGCGCCAGGAAGGGGCCCTACCGTTGTGCCCCACCAGCCAGGGTGGCGGCCCTGCAGACGTCATGGGGCCCTTTTGGCAGCACCATCCTGGGCCAG
>NW_011494947.1:728905-731354 GCF_000754665.1 Bison bison bison
CATCCTGGGCCAGCCCTGGGAGCCAGAGCCCGTGTTTGCCAGCAGGACAGCGCAGCGCCACTGGGGTCAGGCCTGACCCAGGGCCACGCGGGGCAGGGCCTCCTTCCACTCAACTTTCTCCTGGTTCTGCTGAAGCTAACCCTAACCCAAGCCAGGCGGGGAGTGGGGTTGGGGGATGCTGCGGGGCCCATGGTTGGACACCTGTCATAGCCAGCCAAGGCCCCACCCCAGCCCTGCCTGCAGGCGGGACAGACGGTCAAGCTGGCTGCAGTGCCCGTGGAGGCAGGCCTACCAGGACCTGGCCTGGGGCGAGGAGAGTGAGGTACACACCTGGGTGCAAAAGGTCAGGGGGTGCTAGGAACTCAGCAATCCAGATAGGTAAAAGCAAGCATGACGTGCGCCGCCCCCCACCCCCGCTGCCCCCCCGCAAAAAAAAAGCTGCAGGGGCTGCCGATGGCTCTGCCTCCTGGGGGAGGGAAGGTCTGAAAAGAAGGCAGGCTTTGGAGAGGAGGGTGGGCAGGCAGGCGGGCAGAGGAGGTGGGGCCCTGGGCAGAGGGTGGAGGCTGTGGGCAGGCCGAGGTTGAGGCCCCACGTGAGGGCAGAGCTGTGAGGGCAACCACGGAAGCTTCTAGCCCAGGAGGTGCAGAGCACCTGAGGCGGTCATTCATTCATGTTGAAGCGCCTGCCAGGGGTCAGACACCTGCAGGGTGCTGGACTGGGCACACAGTGTTCAGCCAAACAGACAAGACTCCTACCCTGGAGGGACGTCAGGAGTGGGAGGCAGACAATGAGTGAACAGATTAAGGACAAAAGAAAGTGGGGGGATGGGTGGGGGTGGCCAGAAGGGCTACGTGGCCTGCAGGTGGGGTGGAGGCGGGCAGGTACAGGGGAGGCCGAACTGGAGCTGAGCTTCAGCCTTCACCGAGATCCCGGGTGGCTCGCCCCAATCCTCCTAGTAACAGCCGGCTACTCAGCGAGGCTCTAGGTAAACCCTAGGTAAACAAGCCTCATCTCAGATGCTCACCACAGCCCCTTGAATGAGGTACCACGGTTATTCCCACAGGACAGACGACAGAGCTGAGGTCTGGCAGCTGGTGAGCAAACCCAGATGTCCCACTCAGTTCTGCCGATTTCACTGAGCCTGAGATCTTTACTTGGTTACCTCCGCTCTTCCCCCCACCTCAGTGAGGGTCCACTGAGAGAAACACACCAGATACCAGACTGACTGAGGCTGGAGGTAGGTAGGTGGGTGGGTGAGGTGTGGACACCCAGGGCCTGCACTACCCGGACCCAGTGCCTCGCTCCCACTTGTGTGAGGCTGTTCCCTGCTGCCCCATCCCAGAGCAACGAGGACTAGCATTCAGTGTACCCCGCTCTCTGCCGCCGTCCTGAGCTTGCCAAGTTCTTCAGGGATACAGCCCTACCTTGGCTGGTGGCCCCAAGAGCCCCTGAGAGCAAAACCGACTTGGTTCTTGATCCTATTGACTTGTGACATGCACGCCAGGGATGTCGTGAGGGGAGCTGTAACAAGCTATCCAAAGCGGCTGTCCCTTGAACAAGAGTCACTGCAGTCAAATTAGTCTAGATGAAAGGCAGTGGGTGCAGGCACTTCTCGATCTGGGGGAGGAGGAAGGAAAAAGTGATTACCCACTAGATTTTCAGCTTTAATTGATTTGTATTTTTCCAGGCTGTTAAAGAAGATTAAATCGTGCTATGAAAAGTGCCTAGGGCTTAAAATAAATGAGGAGAAAGGCAAGTCACTTCAGAAATGTCCAGGAAGCAAGCTGAACCTCCCCAGTGCAAATCACAGGCCTGGTGGTGGTGCTCTTTGTTCGGAGGGAGGCTGCTTCCTTCTCTTCCTCAGCTGTCTCTGCAGTTGGATTTGACTTGACAAGCCTACCAAGGTGTGCGTGCTTTGAGGAGGCAGTTCTGAGGGGAGAGAGCCCTTTTCCCTTAGAGGCCATGTCTCTGGGCTGTGGCTGCTGGAAAGGCTTTGGCTAGGAGTCAGGAAGCTGAGTTCCAGGCTGGCTCTTTGTTGTTGTTCGTTTGCTCAGTTATGTCTGACTCTCTGACCCCACGGACTGCAGCACACCAGGCTTCCATGTCCTTCACTATCTCCTGGAGTTTGCTTAAACTCACGTCCACTGAGTTGATGACACCATCCAACCATCAATCCTCTGTCGCCCCTTCTCCTTCAATCTTTCCCAGCATCAGGGTCTTTTCCAGTGAGTTGGCTCTTCACATCAGGTGGCCAAAGTACTGGAGCTTCAGCATCAGTCCTTCCAATGAATATGCATTGGAAGGCTGGCTCTACCTTGGATTTATGAGTGACCTCGGCCTAGAATTTCCCCCTTTCTGGGCCTTGGTTCAGTTCAGTCGCTCAGTCGTGTCCAACTCTTTGCAACCCCATGGACTGCAGCATGCCAGGCCTCCCTGTCCATCATCAACT
>NW_011494947.1:731454-732092 GCF_000754665.1 Bison bison bison
AATGTGCTCTTTTTCCTACTTGGAACCAGTCTGTTGTTCCATGTCCAGTTCTAACTGTTGCTTCCTGACCTGCATACAGATTTCTCAAGAGCCTCAGTTTATCCATTTGTAAAATGAGGGAGTTTGTATTAGAAGCTCCTCAAGGGCTCTTCTGATTCATTCTAATGCTCTGTGATTGACAACTGATGAGGAAAGAGACCCAGAGAGGGGAAATGGCTCAGCCAACAACTTTGCACCATTCTGAGCCTCCAATTTCTCATCTGTAAAATGGAATGAAGGTACTTATTTCTCAGGGTTGGTGCAAAGATTCAGTGACATAATATCTCTAAGAGTAGCAGCTATGCATTGTGCATTCACCACACATCAGTTACTAATACTTCTGATACATTAGCTCATGGAATCTTCCATAATCCCCACTTCATTAGGGGAGGGAACTGAGGCCCAGGGCAGGCTGGCAAGTTAGTTGAGAGTGGAGTCAGGATTTGAACTCTGCGCAGTCTGCATTGACTATGCCATACTCCCTCTCCATAACATTCACAGACCCCATAGTTTTGTTGAGAGTACAGCTCAAAAACGGGCAGCTCCTCCTGAGAAGAGCAACTGGACAAGAGCTAGAGCTTCCATTTCAGTGCTGTGGT
>NW_011494947.1:732192-732667 GCF_000754665.1 Bison bison bison
ACTCACATCCATACATGACTACTGGAAAAACCATAGCCTTGACTAGACAGACCTTTGTTGGCAAAGTAACGTCTCTGCTTTTTAATATGCTGTCTAGGTTAATCATAACTTTCCTTCTAAGGAGTAAGCGTCTTTTAATTTCATGGCTGCAGTCACCATCTTCAGTGATTTTGGAGCCCAGAAAAAATAAAGTCAGCCACTGTTTCCCCATCTATTTGCCATGAAGTGATGGGACCGGATGCCATCTTAGTTTTCTGAGTGTTGAGCTAAAGCTCAACTTCTCTCTCCTCTTTCACTTTCATCAAGAGGCTTTTGATGCCATGATCTTAGTTTTCTGAATGTTGAGCTAAAGCCAACTTTTTCACACTCCTCTTTCACTTTCATCAAGAGGCTCTTTAGTTCTTCTTCACTTTCTGCCATAGGGGTGGTGTCATCTGCATATCTGAGGTTATTGATATTTCTCCCAGCAATCTTG
>NW_011494947.1:734027-752587 GCF_000754665.1 Bison bison bison
GGAGTTGGTGACGGACAGGGAAGGCCTGGGGTGCGGCAGCCCATGGGGGTCGCAAAGAGTCGCACACGACTGAGCGCCTGAACCGAATGGCCCATCTACCCCAGCGTCTTCCTTTTAAAGACGGGGAAACTGAGGCCCAGTGAGCGGAGCTGGAGTGGCTCAAGGAGCACCGAACGCCTGGGCCAGGGCGCCTTGGCGGAAACAGAAGTAGGATCCGCCTCCCGCCTCTCCCGGGCCGATGTGCCCTCGGGATACTGTGGGGTGTCTCAGCACAGGAGGGGGCCCTCTGAGCCAGGAGACCGCAGCAGGAGGAGACTTGGGGTTCCCCGCTGAGGCGCGCAGAGTTGGGGGACGAGGCCGGAGCTGGGGAGCACTTCCTTCATGCGGCTGAGGAGACCCGGAGCCAGACCCGGCGCCAGCCTCGCCCCGGAGGAGGTGGGGGGGGGCGTGCGAGAGCAACGCGTGCTGATGACGGAGCGGCGTGGCGCCCCTGGCAACGGCGGTCCCTAGGGAGCGGCGCCTGCTGATGACGCGAGGCCCTAGCGACAGCGGTCCCCAGGGAGCGGCCGCGCTGCGAGGCAGCATGGACGCGACCACCGCCCCTCATCGCATTCCCCCGCAAATGCCCCAGTATGGGGAGGCGAACCACATCTTCGAGTTGATGCAGGTGACCCGGGCAGCCCTGTCCCATCGCGACACCAGGCGGTGGCCGGGGACCGTCTTGGCGGCGGTCCGGCTGCGCGCTGGCGACCCTACCTCTGGGAGGGGTGACGTCTGTTAGCCACGAGGCCGCCCGACTTGGGGTGTCCGACACGACTGTGTCATCGTACCCCCAAGGAACCCCTCGACCGAAAGATGCTCCTTGACCATACTCGGCTGGTCCTGGAGGGAGGAAAAGGGGGCAGGCCCTCCCGGCCGTGACTGGACCCTTGCTCCGACCCAGTCAGGTCGATGATCTGGAAGAGGTTCCTTCCTTTTTCTTAGTTCCCTTGTCTGTGAAACACCAGGTTGCAAGAGGTGGTTTCCAAGGGACTCATCGTGTGCTGACCATTCCCAGGCTGGCTGCGGTCTTGTGTCTGAGCTGGGGAGTGTCTGAGTTGAAGGTGGCCTCTCCATCCTCTGAGAAAGGCCACCTCCTGGGACAGCAGCCGTGTGGTGTGGAAGGCAGTTTTTCCCACCCGGCCCTTTCTCCTCAGAGCCAAGAGTTCAGGGAAGCTTCCAAGCCCTCACCCTGAGTTCCCGACCTGACTGACCCACTGCCTGTGTGACCTGAGGCAAAGCCACTCCCCAGCCTGTTCTCCAGGTTTCCCTTCTGCATCTTGGATTGGTGGTTTAGTCGCTAAGTTGTATCTGACTCTTGCGACCCCATGGACTGTAGCCCGCCAGGGTCCTCTCTCCATGGGATTTTCCAGGCAAGAATACTGGAGTGGATTGCCATTTCCTTCTCCAGGGGATCTTCCCCACCGAGGCATCCTGGGGAAGTGAAAGCTTTCAGGAGCTGGACTGGAGGATCTCTCAGCCACTCAGAGGTTCTGAGGGCCAGAGGGAAGCTGGAGCATTTGTCTGCTCCTCCAGGTAGACCCCGATCCCCAGAGGCACCTCCTCAGTGATGCCTGTGGCTGTTTGAGCGTCTGACAGCTCAGAGCAGAGCTCAGAGTAAGAAACCCGTGTCTCTCTCTCTCCTGCGGACATAGGCTTCCTTTGGAAAGCGTTCACTGATAGAGGGCGCACAAGAGATTTCTAAGACCGAGTGGCCTAAGTAGAGGAGATGGCTAGCTGAGTCCTAAGTCCTCAGTGGTGGCAGGCAGTACACAGGCAAGTCCTAGGGGCACCCTGGTCTGCTCTTAGGGAATCTGGTGTCCCTCATAGCAATTGTTGGAAGGAGTAGCCTGAGGAAGCTTTTAGTCCATTATTTCCAGTCCTTAGTAATTTCTGTGCTCCCTACATGGTTTTTCATCATTTTCATTTTTTAGCATTTTTATTTTAAAATGATTTTGGACCCACCGGAAGTTACACAAGTAGCAAAGAATTCTAGTGTATCCTTCCGCCAGCTTCCCCCGGTAGTAAAATCTAACCTAAGGGTAGTTCATTGTCAAAACCAGCAAACTGACAGGGGCACAATACTATTAACTAGACTACAGACCTTATTTGAATCTCATCCATTTTTACCAGCACTCTTTTTTTTTTTTTTTTTCGTGTGAATCTACGAAATTTGGGGCTTCCCAGATGGCTTAGTGGTAGAGAATCCACCTGCCAGTGCAGGAGCCACAGGAGATGCAGGTTCAGTCCGTGGGTGGGGAAGATCCTCTGGAGAAGGAAATAGCAACCCACTCCAGTATCCTTGCCTGGAAAATTCCATGGACGGAGGAGCCTGGCGGGCTGTAGTCCATGGAGTTGCAAAGACTCGGTTGCGACTGAGTCACTGAGCTTGAGCACACGCACACACCACACAGTAAAATTTTATCACAGGTATAGATTCATGTAACCAACAGCATATTTCCATTTTAACTTCATTTCTTTAAATCAGCCCACTCAAAAAAAATTAACTTATTTTACCTCATCCTAAGGTTTGATGTACTGATTTTTTCTAATACACATTAGATTTACAACTGTGTAAAAGTGAATTTTAGAATATTCATCTGTGAGCTATCTAGAATCATCTCACACGGTCTCACCAGCGCCATAGCACCATGGATCGTGTCCAGCTGTGTCTTAATAGGTGTAGAAGCTGAGGCCCAGAGAGGGGAAGGGACCGGTGGGATGCAGAGCGGGGCTGGGCCTTCTCGCCGTTCAGTGCTGTTTCTGCTGTGCTGTTCTCCGTCTGCCCGCAAAGGGCTGCAGCCCCTGCCTGCCTGTCCCTAGGGCAGAAGGCTGCTCCTTTGTGCACTGGCGCTGCTCTCAGCCACCTGGTTCATTTCTGTGCCTTTTGTTCTAGAACCATGGAAGCTGCTTTACTTTAGAATTAAGTGGCCAGACAATCCCAGGACTCTTTAGATACCTGGCTAGTACATACTCTGTCCCACACTGGACAGACACAGGTAGCAGCAATGGCCATGTCACCCGGCACACGTTCTGTGTGGGGCCCCTTCTGTGGTCGTGCTGGGCACTGAGATGTGGGTGAGGCAATAAAGGGGATGCGTAGGGGCTACAGGAGCGTGCCACAGGATTGACCTAATGAACGTCATGGGGAGAAGTGTTTCATGCTGAGGGAGCAGCATCTACAATGGCTCTGAGGGGTGGATGGGTGCCCTGCAGGAGAGGGGTGGAGAGAAGGCTGGTCTGGGGGGGGCCACAAAGGAGCTGAGGGGCAAGGACCCCAGGACTACTTGCTCTGAGTCAAGGGCGCTTCCCTCCAGCTCCACCTCCTTCCAGGTGCCCCCACCCCCAGCAAAACCCATGTGGCCCTTCCCTCATACCTCTGCTCCCAGGGACCAAGGCAGACACCCATTAGGGTGGGAGGCAGGGAAGAGATCAGGTCCCATAACTGGTATCCATAGTGATGCCAGGTTGCTTGGCCACCGGAGCCTGGGGCCTCGGGTGCCCATGTAGCGTCAACCCCCTGAGTGTCTGCCCTGTGCCCACAGAACATGCTGGAGCAGCTCCTGATCCACCAGCCCAAGGACCCCATCCCGTTCATGATTGATCATTTGCAACGAGACAGCGATTATGGTGAGCACCAGAGTGGGCCTCCCCCTCCCCCAGTTCCCAGCTGTCCCTCCCCTCCGCCTCCTGGGAACCACTCTGCCCTCCCTGTGCCTAAAATAAAAGGGAGGTCAGAGCAGGGGTGGGGACAGGTTTTGACCACTTGGGGAGGTGGTTAATTGAAAAAAATGCCTTAATTTCTTCTGGAGCACAACTCATGTTCTTGCCAAGTGATTAAAATGAAAACCTCCAAATGGCCCACGGAATCAATTATTAATGCTTTGGCACGCCCCAGCTGATGTCGCCTGTTGGGTTTAAGCTCTGTGATCACTCCACTTGTCAGGTGTAAGTGTGGCTTCTGGTCTACCCAGACAGGCTGCGCTCGGCTCTTCCTGATGGTCTTGTTACGGGCTCCTGTTAATGAGTTCCAGAGCTCCCCCCAAACCTCGCCTGAGTGAATGCAGGCCAGCCAGACCCAAGGCGGGCACCCGGGACAGGGAGGAGGGAGAGGAGGCGCTCTGTCCTGTGGTCGATTTGCCGAGCGGAGGAGCGTGGCCGCCCCTCGTGAGCTGTCAGGGAGGCCCAGAGCTTTGATGTTTCTTTCACTGGAGCATTAACTGCTTTGAAGGCACTCCCGGCGCAGCAGTGAAATGAGTGGTGCAGCTGAGAGGGACAGAGGCCTGAGATGCCCGTGGCGGGGTGCAGAGGCTTCACATGAGAAAGGAAGCGAAGTAGTTTTTCAAAAACTGGTGAGAGAGAGGAGACTCGGAGCAAACGGGTTGCCAGGCAGCCCTGGCCTCTTCTGGGGGCCTGCCCTCGGGTCCTGGGCGGGCCCAGCCTGTGAGAATGAGGCGCTGTTTCAGAGGCCCGAGCAGGAAAGCGCGATGTGGCCTGGAGCACCCCACACTGTCCTTCCCTGAGCCTCCAGGGAGGCAGAAGCGCACGTCTACACTGGGTGTGAGCTGCCGAGGTGCCCCAGGTGGAGACCGAGCCGGGGTGGCGGGGCTGGGGGTTGATCCGCTCTGCCCCGCGGGGACTCTTCTAAGGGGCCTCGGTTACCTGGTCCTCTGGTTGGTGTGGGAGGGAGGGAGGCTCCGCTGCTCTGTGGGGGTGAGAAGCCCCCTTGCTTCCTTGCGGTCCTGCTGCAGACCCCCGCTCGCCGCCCCTGCCTTACCAAGTGGCCTCTGTTATGTGGAGGAGGGTGTTCCTGCAGCCTTACCCCCCACCCCGCCCCCATGCCGTTTGGATCTGGGGTTGCTAAGCTGTGTTACCGAGGGATGCAGGGGGTACTTCTGCCCGTGTTCCCCTATCATGCCACCCCCCAGCCCCGTGGAATCAATAAAGCAAAGCACACTCAAAAGAAGGTAAAAGGCCAAATAAAGCTCAGTTTCCTCTGTAAAATGGGCATGTCTGATCGCTGAGATGGAGGCGGCCAAGCCCCAGCCTGGTCCCTGGTGGTGTCAGCGGAAGGGACGCCGAGGCCTGGAGGCTCCCGCTGGGCTTCAGGTGGTGCCGTGCAAGTGTCCACTTGCACGAAGCCTGGTGAGAGTTTTCCGGACTAAAACCGTACTTGAGAAAAGGATGCTTTGAACTCGGAGTTGGGTTGTGGTGGCACTTCCTACTTCCGGCTTGAAGAGTTCTGTTTAGGGGTGTGTGTGCCACGCTGTGTGCCCCTGCCGCCAGCCTCACAGCTTCGCCAGCCTCCCCGCCAGAACTTCAGCCTGACATCCAAGGTTACCACTCGTCTTTACGCTTTTGTCTTGCTCCTCTCTGTGCAGTTATGACTTTCAGTGTCGAACTGACTACTTCGCCAGAATCTTGAAGTCTAGACATCACCTTTCTGTTTTAGCCACGATGCAGTTGTCGTCAGCTGGGCGCTCATCTCAGGCGCTGGCCGTCCCGTGCCCTGGGCCGCCGCTCCCCACCCCCTCAGCATCCCTTCCATTTATCTGCAGGCTGCCCTCCGCAGAGCCCTTCCTCCTTTCTCCACGTGACACCGCTCTGTCCCTCTCCAGTGGGGTGGAGAATTCAGACCCTCTTCGTTCAGCTCGAGCTGGGGATGGGGGGCTCCTGGCTGTCCTCCCCGACACCTGAAGTCTTAGGCTTTGGGCCCAGACACTGTCTCAGCGATTCGAGTCTTTGGATCCCAGGAACCACAGGTTGGAGGGGTCGACTTGTTCCCACAGCCCTCCACCCCCACTCCCTGGCCTTGGGCTGGCAGCTCAGAGGGACGCTGGCACATCTTCGCCCTTTGGCTCAAGTCCCACCACTTATGTAAAGAGAGGGCATGTGTCCCTCCCACGCCCAGGCCTCCACCTCCAGGTGAAGCAAAGATGCGGGAGAAGGAGGGGAGGACGAGGAAGATGGGAGAGGACCACGCCTCTGGGACTTCTCTAGGAGAAGGGAAGCCAGAGTTTCACCCATTCTCGTGGTTCTAGAGGAGGACCGGGGCCTGGGAAGGCCCCCTGGTGTCCAGCGAGCGTTCCTGTGGCCCTGAGCTAGTGGGCCAGTCGGCCTCGCCTTCTCCCGGCGTACAGTGGCCTGTGTCACCCGCAGCCAGGCACTCAACCCCCTGCCTCCTCGGCTTGCGTGTTGGGTGGGTGGGGGTTCCCTGTGATGCGCGGTGACATGGCCAGTGGCCAGTGTAGAAGGAAAGAAGCCTCTGGGCTCCTGGCGCTGAGTGTGCTCGGGAGGGGATGGGGGAGCCGTTGACACAGGGCTGGCAGCCCCTTCGCTGCGAGAAAAGCAGATTTAGTACAAAGTGAGCATTTACAGTAGCCCTGGGCAATATTAAAGCAGGTGATGGTGTATATAATGGTGTGTTTCGTTTTTTATCAAACGTTTGTCCAAGAAAGCTGTGTATTAGAGCTCCAATACCTAAGGGTTTTCTTGTGAATTTTAAATCATGCTCCTAGTTAAACCTCAAAAGGCTCTGTGGATGGAAAGGTTTTTTGATTTCCTTTGAAGTGGGTTGAAGAAGTTGATTACTCTTGGCAGTCAAGCAGCCTTTTATGACACTGTTTATAAATAATTACTCATGAGCAGGGCTGAAGTTTCAAGGTGTTAGATTTTAAGAAACTGAAATTAATCACATAAATGTGTGCGAGAAATTAGGTGGAGAGAAAGGCCGTGTGAATGTTCCCCTTTTAAAGTATTTTCGGAGATGTGTACAATTTGGGTGCCGCTTACAGGAGCCCGGAAGGCGGGCTGGGGTTGTGGGGGGCCTTCCCCAGCAGCTGTGGAGCCTTGTAACTTTGTCAAAATGAGCGTACGACTTGGGAGTCCGCTTGTTCCCAAAACGCCGTTGTCAAGGTGCAGTCCCCCTTCTCCTCGGTCCCTCGGACCCTGAGCCCTGTTGGGTCCACCCCAAGTTCTAGGGTGCTACGGCAGAGGCCTGGGGTTACAGCCCTGGAGGGGCATCAGGGTGGTGGGCACAAAGGCCAGACCCACAGCCCACCATTCCCTTCCTCTGGCTTTGGCAAGCGGGCATTCTCCCCATGGTCCGAGCAAGCTCTTTGCTCTAACATGCCAGGCCCACCACCCTTGACCCCCACTCCTCGCTGCCCTAATGCTGTGCCTCCCCTCGGCCTCCCCTGGCACCCCAGTTCCAATCTGCCCTGATCAGGTGTTCCCAAAGCCACCTGGTTTCCAGACTCACCCACCTTTCACTGCTTCTGTCCTCTGGTTGGGGCACTCGGGAAGGCCTTGGCCGGGTTCCAAGGCCAGAGAGAGGCTGGGCCATACAGCCCCATCCTGGCTCCCAGCCCCACAGCTGAACGTGCTTCGCCTGCCCTGGGCCTGCGTCCTGAGCTTCACCGCCCCATGGAGCCCAGACTCTGGACGCGCTCCGGGAGGTGCTCTCCCTGGCGGCCTGTAGGGCCCATGGGTGGCTGTGGCTGGGTGGTGCTGGGGCAGCCCCTGTGGGCCCTGTGTGTGAATGGCATTCTGGGCTCAGGCTACTGGGCCGGGTGTCCAGGGTGGCAGGGCTGTCACCCCATGCCCTTCGGTGACCGCCCTTGGGGGCTGGCTCCTGTGGGTGGCCCTGGGCCTGGCTCCTGCCAGGGTGGGATTCTCTGAGCCATGCTGGCCTGTGAATAAACCCGCCTCTACACGACTCAGCCCCGTCCGCGTCCCGTGGCTCGCACCCAAGAGTGCCGACTGGCAGAAGGTGCCTTTGCAAGGAGGTGCGAATGGTGGTGACAAAGGCGACCACACCCTCAGCGGCCACAGAGGGACAGCTGAGGAGGAGGCCATCGGAGGCCCTGCTGTGTGCTTGGCTACTCGCGGTTCTAGCTGCTGGAGCGGAGGGTGAGACGTGGTCCCTGCAGCCAGGACATTCTCTCCACTGCTCAGCCGGGGGACGGGACTTAGCACGGCAGCAGCACCCTTCAGTCAGGAGAATCCCGGGGGAGGAACCCAGTGGGGCTGGGGGCTGAATGGAGGGGGGTGAAGAGGACACCCCTGTTGAGGAGGTGACAGGTGACAAGGTAGGAAGATGGGAAGAGCGTCGTCAGAACGAGGAAGTCCAAGATGAAGGGAGAGGCTTGCCCAGGGCTCCTGGGTAACCTGGATCCCCGGTGAGGGTGGCTCTTAGGGTGCCCAGGGCACATCCCAGCTCCTGCGGAGGTCAGGCCCCTCAACAGGGGTCCACGGGGACTTAAGGGGGCACAGGGCCCCCCTTGGCCAGAAGAACCCTGGCAGCTGTGGAGGGCGGGAGGCCCACCAGCCGAGTGTGGCTTGGAGGGGAGGGGGTGTGCTGGGGTTTGCTGGGCTGGAGCATGGTCACGAGTCCGGCAGCAGGCACCCTCCTGTCCTTCATCCCTGATTGCATTGCCCACCCGGGATCCAGGCTCCCAAGGAGCAGGTTACCTACGTTTCACACCGTGGGGCCAACGGACCAGGTTTAGAAACAAGGGCTGCAGCAGTGTTTGTTCTAAAGCCATCAGCTGGGGACACGCAGGAATCCAGCAGCAGCGCTGACATGTGTGGGCCTCATTCGTGGTCCTCGGAGAGACTGCTCCCTTGCAGAGACCGGGCAGAGGCCCCGCTCCCTCCCAGGTCTGTGCCGAAGCAATCACCTCGCCCACCTGGTGTGGGCCGCTGGGCTTTTCCCAGCAGTACTCAGCCCCGTGCAACTTTGGATGAGGTGCTCAATGAGTGTTTATGGAGTGAATCGGTGAATTACCTTGAACTTGCCCTCAACATTTTCCCTGAAAATGAGAAAGGGCTGTGGAGTTGGGGCAAAAGTCTCTTCAAACCCAAGCAGCCTGGCTGGGTACTGGTGTGCTGATCATGAGTTCAGGGGCCACACGGACCCTCCAGTTCCTTCTCCGTGTCCACTCTCAAACTAGGAGGTCTCCGCATGGATGCGGCTCCTTCTCGGAGGCCTGGCAGGAACGGGCCTTGCAGGTTGCTGTGCACACCTGTCCACCTGTCCCTAGGGGTGGGACGGGGCCAGGCCGACAGGCGGAGCCAGAGGCCAGCTTCTGCCCTCCTTCCTCCCGGGTGCCGACGCCTCTCGCTCGCTCCCCGCAGTTCGGGGACGGGTGACATCATCAGTGCGGCACCCGGGGAGGAACCAGCTTGGACTCACCTGTCCACACACCATATCTTCTTGGCCTTGTTTTGACCCACACGCACACCTTCCAGCCCTCTTCTTTAGACGCTGGGTTTTCCCTTCTTTCCCAATGGCCAGTACCTACTCCCTAGTCCAGTAGTTTCTTTAGACGCTGGGTTTTCCCTCTTTTCCAATGGCCAGTACCTACTCCCTAGTCCAGTAGTTTCTTTAGATGCTGGGTTTTCCCTCTTTTCCAATGGCCAGTACCTACTCCCTAGTCCAGTAGTTTCTTTAGACGCTGGGTTTCCCTCTTTTCCAATGGCCAGTGCCTACTCCCTAGTCCAGTAGTTTCTTTAGACGCTGGGTTTCCCTCTTTTCCAATGGCCAGTGCCTACTCCCTAGTCCAGTAGTTTCTTTAGACGCTGGGTTTCCCTCTTTTCCAATGGCCAGTGCCTACTCCCTAGTCCAGTAGTTTCTTTAGACGCTGGGTTTCCCTCTTTTCCAATGGCCAGTGCCTACTCCCTAGTCCAGTAGTTTCTTTAGACGCTGGGTTTCCCTCTTTTCCAATGGCCAGTGCCTACTCCCTAGTCCAGTAGTTTCTTTAGATGCTGGGTTTTCCCTCTTTTCCAATGGCCAGTACCTACTCCCTAGTCCAGTAGTTTCTTTAGATGCTGGGTTTTCCCTCTTTTCCAATGGCCAGTGCCTACTCCCTAGTCCAGTACTGTCTTAGAGCTTCTGCAGGCCAGGAACCTTCCAGAGCCAGGAGTGCCACCGTGAAGCCAGCGGTATCCATTTGCATAGAAATAATTTGAAAACAAAGCCTTTCCTATCTGGGGTTTTATAAATCTGGCTCATACACTCCAGGCTTTTCCCCATTATTTCCTTCTGTAACATGATGGGGAATACAACTTGCTAAATAAAAAGGCATAAATATTAAAAAAAAAAAACAACCCACCTTTGAAGGTCGATTTACATAAAATACAGCTTTATTTGAGAACGTGTCCCTGAGACAAAGTCCCTGTTTAAAATGCTTTATGGTGTTTGAAATCCCAATTGTTCTGGGTATTTATTAGTTCGGCAAACAAGTTACCGTGTCCACGTCCCCTTGGAGACAGAAGAATAAACCATCTCAGTGATCACTTACCTCTCTAAACACAGGATACATTCTATGGTGGGAGCGTCTCAGAACCGCTGGGTTATAAACGACCGCATCACTCCCAGAAAATGAAATCTGGGGAGGAGAGAAATAAATATACCCAGAGCTCTGCAGACATGGGAGGTGTTTTTTTGTTGTTGTTGTCATACTGAACAGTGACATTCAAATCTCTTTATTCCACAGTGCCGAAGATTGTAATATTAGGTCCACCTGCCTCGGGGAAAACAACCATAGTAAGTGTATCATATTAACTGTGGTTATACGGTAATATCTTGTTTATCCTGCAAAGCTGGACTGAGGCTGCACCTCAGTGAATTTTCAACATAACTGAGACTCCTTTCATCTCTTCTCTCTCCTGCTTCCTGACTTATTTTCTCATTACAAGAGGCAGCATGTGTTTGTAGTAGAAAACCTAGAAAATACAAGAAACAGAAACAGGGTTCCCCAATCGCACAGTGATGAGCGTTCTTTGAACACGTGAGATATGCCTGCCGGGGTATTCTCATGACTACGTGTCCACCATCTGGGCACACCCTTCGTTCCACCCTCAGGATACGTTTCCAGAAGGAGAAGGGCTGGGCCAAACAGCACACACGTTTGATATAGACACACAGCACAGACTTTTGGTCTAGAACCTTTGGGTTCACCAGTAAAATTTTAATCATGCAGTGTTTCAACCAATGAGAAAAGCAGAGAAATGGCACCAGAGAGACTCATGTACCCAGTTCCCAGATTTTACAGGAACTTGTCATTTTGCCACATCTGCCATGATTTTCTCTCCATTTCAAAGACAGTAGAGCTTTCAAGACACAGCAGACGCCTCATCCCACTTCACTTCCCCTTCCTGTGTGTCCCCCGTCAGAGACAGCCTCTGTGCTGACGCGGAAACTTCGCTCCCTGTGTGGTTTTAACCTTTCACCTCCTTTGTTAAGTGCCAAGAAACGTCTTCAAATTATAACCATCTGAGAGGGAACTCTTTCTGTTCTTTAAAAAAGCCTGGTTAGTGAACACCAGGTACCATAAGTTAATGATAAACAACAAAGTCCTGCTGTGCAGGACAAGGGACTGTATTCAATGTCTTGCAATGACCTGAAATGGAAAAGGGGCTTCCCTGGTGGCTCAGACAGTAAAGAATCTGCCTGCAATCCTGGAGACCCAGGTTCACCGACTTAATGGATGTGAGTTTGAGCAAACTCCAGAGAGAGTGCAGGACAGGCAAACCTGGCATGCTGCGGTCTGTGAGAGGCACAGAGAGCCAGACATGACTTAGCAACCGAGCAACAATAATGGCAAAGACTGAAAGAATCTTACGCGTGTCTGAGTCACTTCGCTGTACACCAGAAATGAACACAACATTGTAAGTCAACTGTGTACTTCAATGAAAACACCAAAACACCAGGCGACTCTGGAAGCCTATGTCATCGCTGCCAGCACTCCTCCTGGGCGCACAGGCTGTTTCTCTGACCGGCGGGCACCTGGTTTTATTCTGAAAAGGAATCAGGATGGCTGGTCTTACATAAAGCCACCTGCAGCTACCCTGCTTTTGGAGTGAGACTCACCAGCTCTTCAGTTTATCTGTCATCTGTCCGTCTGTCCATCCATTCATCCATCTGTCTATCTCTGTAGATTTTCTCCTTGTTCCCTCAGGACCAGGCTGTCCGCTTTCACGCTCTCTGAATCTTCCCTCCCAGTCTCCGTTTCCCTGCGAGACACCACGGACCCCAGGCCTGGACCTGGCAGCCACCAGCACTAGCTGGTGTTTCGACCCCACTTCTTTCGGCAGATCTGTAGTCCCCGCCCCCGTCCGCTGTGTGGAACGCAAAGAATCTAATTTTACAGGAAGATGATAATGGTAAAATCCCAGCAGGCTGCTTCCTGATCTTGTCACTGACACCTCCCAGCATGAGGAGCAGAGAGATTAAGGTTCATACCTGCCCCGGGGGACCCCCAGGTCCTTCTGAACCATCCTGATGCTGAAATAGTCATCAGTATAATCTTGGCATTAAGAACATTTGGTTGTATGGTTAGTCTTTACAATGTAGTCTTCCCTGGAGGAGTATACAGAGTGGTCATTGGTGAACTGGACATTGACTTGGCCTGGACATGCGTCTCCCAACCTTTAAGAAAAGATGAACTTGGAGTGTGTGTCGTGACCTCTATTTAGGGCCTGTCCCCTTGTTTCCTGGTTTAAACTTTCGAGTTAAGAACTCATGGTCCAGAGAGCTTGAAAAGGCAGGAAAGATGGGCTCGATAAAGGAAGAAATGGTATGGACCTAACAGAAGCAGAAGATATTAAGAAGAGGTGGCAAGAATACACAGAAGAACTGTACAAAAAAGATCTTCACGACCAAGATAATCACGATGGTGTGATCATTCACCTAGAGCCAGACATCCTGGAATGTGAAGTCAAATGGGCCTTAGGAAGCATCACTATGAACAAAGCTAGTGGAGGTGATGGAATTCCAGTTGAGCTATTTCAGATCCTGAAGGGTGATGCTGTGAAAGTGCAGCACTCAATATGCCAGCAAATTTGGAAAACTCAACAGTGGCCACAGGATTGGAAAAGGTCAGTTTTCATTCCAATCCCAAAGAAAGGCAATGCCAAGGAATGCTCAAACTACCGCACAATTGCACTCATCTCACATGCTAGTAAAGTGATGCTCAAAATTCTCCAAGCCAGGCTTCAGCAATACGTGAACCGTGAAATTCCTGATGTTCAAGCTGGTTTTAGAAAAGGCAGAGGAACCAGAGATCAAATGGCCAACATCTGCTGGATCATGGAAAAAGCAAGAGAGTTCCAGAAAAACATCTATTTCTGCTTTATTGACTATGCCAAAGCCTTTGACTGTGTGGATCATAATAAACTGTGGAAAATTCTTTAACAGATGGGAATACCAGACCATCTGACCTGCCTCTTGAGAAACCTATATGCAGGTCAGGAAGCATCAGTTAGAACTGGACATGGAACAACAGACTGGTTCCAAATAGGAAAAGGAGTATGTGAAGGCTGTATGATTGTCACCCTGCTTATTTAACTTATATGCAGAGTACATCATGAGAAACACTGGGCTGGAAGAAGCACAAGCTGGAATCAAGATTGCCAGGAGAAATATCAATAACCTCAGATATACAGATGACACCACCCTTATGGCAGAAAGTGAAGAGGAACTAAAAAGCCTCTTGATGAAAGTGAAAGTAGAGAGTGAAAAAGTTGGCTTAAAGCTCAACATTCAGAAAACTAAGATCATGGCATCCGGTCCCATCACTTCATGGGAAATAGATGGGGAAACAGTGGAAACTGTCAGATTTTATTTTCTTGAGCTCCAAAATCACTGCAGATGGTGATTGCAGCCATGAAATTAAAAGACGCTTACTCCTTGGAAGGAAAGTTATGACCAACCTAGATAGCATATTCAAAAGCAGAGACATTACTTTGCCAACAAAGGTCCGTCTAATCAAGGCTATGGTTTTTCCAGTGGTCATGTATGAATGTGAGGGTTGGACTGTGAAGAAAGCTGAGTGCCGAAGAATTGATGCTTTTGAACTGTGGTGTTGGAGAAGACTCTTGAGAGTCCCTTGGACTGCAAGGAGATCCAACCAGTCCATCCTAAAGGAGATCAGTCCTGGGTGTTCTTTGGAAGGACTGATGCTAAAGCTGAAACTCCAATACTATGGCCACCTCATGCGAAGAGTCGACTCATTGGAAAAGACTCTGATGCTGGGAGGAATTGAGGGCAGGAGAAGGGGACGACAGAGGATGAGATGGCTGGATGGCATCACTGACTCAATGGACATGAGTTTGAGTGAACTCCAGGAGTTGGTGATGGACAGGGAGGGCTGGCATGTTGCGGTTCATGGGGTCGCAAAGAGTCGGACACAACTGAGCGACTGAACTGAACTGAACTGAGGGCAGTAAAGCGTAGGCTTTCCAGGTCCACTTAGAGTCAATGGCTGGTTGAAGAAGAAATGGCAGGCAAGCAGAATCCTATGGCTGGGAGGGATTCTGTGGCTTTGTCTCCCCTGGTGGCCTCCTTCCAGCCAGAAACGATGACGCTGCCCTGTGGGCAGCCCTTCCTGGTAGAATATGGAAGGACCTGGGCATTGGAGTGGTGTCCTCCTTAGTCATTCCTCCCACAAAAATGTTCTTTTCCCCTTTCCTTTCTTCAGGCTATGTGGCTTGCCAAACATCTGAGCACCAATCTTCTCAGCGTGGAGAGCTTGATAGCAAAGGAGTATTCCCCTCTGGCGGCAGACGCCAGGATGCATTATCAGAAGTTCAAGGTAGGATGATGGGTTCTGGGAAACAGGACGGGGTGAGAGCTCCCCGCAAGGCGCCCCCATCAGCTGCCGCACTCCTTCCATTTCCTGGTGGGTTGGGGTGACATGAGACCCAGGCAGGATGGGACCAAAGGAAGGGGAGAGGTCTTCAGTAGGGCACAGATCCCGGGGGCTACCGGGGGGAGGGCTTGTGGTGCACCAGCCTCAGCGGCAGTGAGCATGGAGGGTGCGGGCCCGCCCTGCTCTGCTCGGGGTCAGCCGGATCAAGTGGGTATGGGCAGGGCCGGTGGGGCCTCCATCCTCAGGCGCTGTGCCTGCTGGCTGGCACTGGGACCTGGCAGGCCTGAGCCGGTGGGGAGCGTAAAGGGCAGTGGTCTGGCTCTCCCTGTGCTGTAGCTCAGGGCCACTTCCTTCCACTCCTTGGGGAGGGCTCCCTGTGGCATCCCCGGAGGCTGGGGGTCTGTTTCTACCATCCCACCACCACTGTCTTTGAAAGACATTTTTAAAAGGGAAACTTAGGGCTTAAGCATGTTGGTTCTCTTAAATACAAACAGAAATTTCCAAATATCTTTTCAAAAACTCCCCTTTGGCACATAAGAGGATGCCTTAGTCCATGCCAGCTGCTGTCACAGACTGGGTGGCCCGGAAGCAGTCTCCCCCACATTCCTAGAGGCTGGCAAGTCCAAGGTCATGGTGCCTGCAGACTCACTGTTGGGAGACAGCAGTCTTCTCACCGTGGCCTCCCGTGGCCAGAGGACAGGACAGCTCTGGGGCCTCTTGGTCTTATTTACGAGGCTGCATCTGCAGGGCCTAATTGTTTCCCAAAGGCCCCACCTCCCAGCACCATCGCTTGAAGGTCCTGTAGGACTTTGGGGAATGCGGGCATACAGCACAGCACAGCAGGGCTGCCCACCCGCTCAGGCGTTCCTCACCCGCACCCGGGCTGTGTCTTGTTCGTGCGGGGAGAAGGATGAGAACAGTCGTGATCCCAGGGCTCGGCCGGCTTGTCGGGGTGACCAGCCGGCGTCTCCCGCCAGCCTCCACAGAGGCCGTGGCTGAGGGCTGGTTGCCTCCCATCTTCACCTTCACTCACAGGCAGGCTCTTGACCAGATAGTGACCATGTGTGGTCACTGTTCCTCCAAGAACATGGAAGGAAGCTTCCAGGCCTCATGGGCAGCCTATGAGTGATGGCCGGTGGGATGACTCTCGTGGCCAGCCCGTGGTTGTAAGTAGCAGAGATCCGCCGGGGCTGCCCAGGGCAAGAAAGGGAATCTGAAGGTGGACGCAGTGAGCCCTGGGCTCTGGATGGAGGAAGTGCCCATCCAGCTCCCCGTCTCTGAGGCCAGAGCCTGGGCAGCACCCTGGCCTGCTCTGCCCCTCGTGGTCGCTTGTGCCTTGTGTCCATTCTCTCTGCGGCTCTCCCTTCATCTTCTGTGTCCTTTCATCTCTGTCGTCCTTGCCTGCTCATGACCGCCTGCCTCGTCCTGGTTCCTGTGTCTTCAGCTCAGACCATCTCCAGAGGCAGCGCCAAGGCCAAGTCTCCAGAAAAGGGAGCTGCGTGGGCCCGCTGGTCAGGTGGCCGCGGGGCCCTACCAGCCCTGGTGAGGGGTGTGCACAGTGGGTATGTCGAGGCCCTGGAGCTCGGCTGTAAGCGGGAGGGCCTGCTGGGGTGAGGACGTTCCTGGAGATGACGTGTCACTCAGGCAAACCCCCGACCTCAAATTTGCTGATTTGCTGAAAGTAACAATTTGGTGAAAGAGAAAGAAAACCTCACTCAGCAAGACTAGCCTCTCTACCTTCCCAGCTGGTGAATCAGCTCTAAAACCGCTTAATCCAGAGCACTTGCTGACCCTATGTTCTTGGCCAGGACTCTCGGGGAAGCAAGCGATGCCCTCTGCCCAGCCCCCATGTCTTGCCGGAGTCAGAGTGTGTGGTTGGAGTTTGGGGGATGGCAGCTCTAGGGGTGGAATCCAGTTTTAGAAAGAAAGTGGTTATCTCATTTCCTGCAGCAGCTAAACTTTCCAGGGTGGGGGAGGCAGGCTGATTTCTAGGATAAAGATGCTTTTATTAGGTTTATAAAATTCAACAGCGAGGAGGGAGTTTAAGGAAATTCCTCCTGGGTTTCATTACTCTAATTATCAGACCACATCGAAGTGCTTTCAAGGGTGTCTTGTTGGGGTTCTTTGGTTTGGAGGCCCGGGCGGGTGGAAGATGAAAGGCCAGGGCATCAGGACTGATGAAGGAGGGGAAGGTTCTGAGAGGCGAGGGGGTGCGTGGCCTTGCCGCGGAGCCGCCTGGCGCGAGGCCGCTCATTAAGCGTTGTCTTTAAAGCGCTGCTGATCCAGAGCCTTTAGAGCTCTCTTTTGCAAGCAGCAATAATACCTTCAAATACGTAATTTTCTCCTGTTAATCTCTGCTCTGCCTCCTATATGGAATTCTCTCATACAGTCCGTGTTAACCAAGACATCTCCATCTTTAAAATTTCCAAGTGGTGGCTGAAACACTTCCCAATTGCCTCCTGTATGCCAAGCACCCTCCCGCCAAACCACGGGAGACCCAAAGATGAGTGCCTTCTCCTCGCCCCCGGGAGCTTCTAGCGACTGGGGCAGGGGGTACCGAGGGTACCCAGCCCAGGCCGCAGGACAAGGAAGCCTTCACGCAGTCGTTGGTCGCTGGACTCACTCATTTCCTGAGGGTTCTCTGAGCACCTGCTAAGCCCCGAAAGTGGCTCTGAGCATACAGGCAGCCAGGTTTAGGGACTCCGTGGAGCCAACCTGAGTTGTGCTAAAAGCAGTGATGTGGAAGAACCCAGCATCTGGCAGAAGACCCACATAGGCAGGGGTAGCTGAGGAGGCTGGGGGTTCCAGGCAGCCAGGGATGGGAAACAGCTCTATGGTTGGGTGGTTTCTAGCTTTGTTACAAGAAGTTGTAAAGGTACCCAGAAGCAGTAGGAAGCATGTAAGAACATCCATGGACCCATCATCTGGCTTCAGGCAGTGTCATCAGCTCATAGCAGTCCCGACCCATGGAGATGCCCCAGCCCCCTGCTTCCTGGTCATTTGAAAGCAAACCCGCATGGCACTTCATTTCATCTGAGGGTATGCTAGTCTATATCTGCTGAGAGGCTGAATATATTATACAATGGCTGGACCAGACATCAGAAGAGATCTCTGGCCCGCAGCCTACAGCAACCAGCCCAGGAAACCAACCTGCTGTCTTCAGTAACCGGCCCCAGAAGCCAGCGGGCTCAGAGTTATTAGACTGGAAGGAAGTCAGCCTGTGCCTCTGGTTCAATCCAGGAAGCCCAGCAACAATCCCGGTCACAGTCGGTCCCAAATGGCCAGAACTTGCTTCAAAGTGAGCTGCCAGCTTCCCTAATCCTTGTCCCCACTTCCAGCTTGTGACCGGAAGGCCAAGTCCACTCCCCTAGCCACGCACACAGGACTCCCATCTCAGCGCGCCGGTAAAGCCACCCAGTCCTCTGCCTGCCAGACGCTGGCGCAGACTGCCACTGGGCGGACTGGGCTTTCCTCTTTCGGGAGGTCTTTGTTTCCACACCCCAAAAGGTAAAGGCACTTTAAATTAAAAACACACAGCCCTACACTGTCATGCTTAGAAAACTTATCCGTATTTCTCCAGTCAGGGTTAAACTCCCCCGAGGAGGTGGGTGGCTCGCGGTTCTTGCCACTGGCCCACCCCTGCCCCAGGGCACTGGGAACAGGTGTCTCTCACCTCCCTGGGCAGGTGTCTCTCATCTCCTCTCCACGAGGACCAAAGCCACCTTGGCGCTCTGCGGTGAACTCACCTGCTTTGTCGAGTCTCTGGTCCTCATCTGCTCCCTCTGGGTCCGTCTCCAAGCCTGCCACCTGAGTTAGTGTCACAAACACCACAAAAAGGCTCAGAGGGGGTGGCCCCCGGGGGGGGGG
>NW_011494947.1:752687-758664 GCF_000754665.1 Bison bison bison
GGGGGGGGGGGCCCCGGGGGGGGGGGGCAGTGTTGGGTAGGGAGCCAGCGTCAGGCCAACTGGAGCCCAGGGTACGAGTTAAAGGCGGCGCCCGCCCAGGTGCCAACCCCACACCTGTATGACCCGAGCTTGAGCCCCGCCTTGGGCTTGTGTCCAGGGCTCCTGGGCCTCAGCCTGGTCCTGGCCCCTCTGGGAGTTTGGGAGAAAAGAGTCAAGTCTTGCTAGGTTCTCATCACACAGGACATGATCGGAAGGTGAAGAGGTTCCACGGGGAAGGGACATTTCTTGGTAGCTGAAGCTGAATGTGATCACTCTTGATTATTTTAGATTTTTACTGGGAAAAAAGAAAAGCTTTATTAATTGAAATCCCTGCAGGAAGCATGCATATTTGCAAACGTAAAACTGCCCCCTCCAGAGGTCCTCAACCCGAGCAGCGGGTTACTCACCTGGCACCTGTGGGACTCCCTTAGTCTGGATCTCTGGATGTGGGGCCGGGCATCTGGAGTCAGTCACCCTCCCTGGGGAATCCTCGTCTGGTCAGCTGGGAGCCCGCCCCACACACCACCCATCTTTTCTCATGGCAGTCATTACTTGCACAGCACTGCTGCTGCTGCTGCTGCGTCACTTCAGTCGTGTCCGACTCTATGTGACCCCATAGACGGCAGCCCACCAGGCTCCCCCGTCCCTGGGATTCTCCAGGCAAGAACACTGGAGTGGGTTGCCACTTCCTTCTCCAGTGCATGAAAGTGAAAAGTGAAAGTGAAGTCGCTCAGTCGTGTCCGACCCTCAGCGACCCCATGGACTGCAGCCTTCCAGGCTCCTCTGGCAAGAGTACTGGTGTGGGGAGCCATTGCCTTCTCCGTGTACAGCGCAGTGATTGCTAAATCGAGGTTTCTTTTGGAACGCGACTCTTGCATAAGGAGCAGACCAGCCTGTGTTTGTTGTGTGATGAAACGACCCACACTCTGAAGGCCAGCCCAGCCAGAATGTGCCAAAGCTGGGTTATTCCTAACTTTAGTTCTGTTTAGCTCCTCCCTTCAGTCTCATTTACAAATCAAGAGCCTGATGGAGCCTGATGCACCCAAGTGCCCAGGTGCCATCACCATTTAATAACATCCAAATCATGGGACTTGTGCCCTCAGCCTGCCAATGCCCACACAGAGTGTGGTCCCTTGCAGAGGTTCCCAGGATCTCCCCTCAGTCCTGGCTCCCAGTCCTCTGGGGTGGTCTGGTCCCCGTCCCCGACCCCACCCCACCATCCCACCTGCCTCCTGGCTACTCCCTGTGCACTCGGCCCTTCTCTGTCTGCCCCTCGAGGAGGTGGTGCGGAACGGTCCTCTGGGAAGATTTGGGGTGGTGGAGGAAGTTACAGCCCAGGATGGGGGCAGAGGAACCCGAGGACCAGTCACTGTGGTTCCTTTCAAGTTCGCTGGCTGTTCCCACCCTCGGGTCTCCCTTCCGGCCCCCTCCCTCTGTGGGGCTGTCGGCTGCCCCGTGCCGGGGTCTGTGAGCTCCCTTCAAAGCCCAGGCCCCTGCTTCCCCACCCCGCCTCCCCATCTCCTGTCACTGTTTCGGAAGCTTGAACTAGGAGAGTCTCTGCCACGGAAACCTGTTCTGACAGCCCCGAGAAGCGGCAGAAACTTTGAAAAGGAGAGTTGTCTTTAAAGGATTCTCTGATCAAGTCTTAATTGAGTTCCAATCCAAGTATAGGCCTTTCCTCCCCCAGAAGCAGCCCCTTCAGAGGCGAGGGGGTGCCATCAGGCTGACCAGGAGCCTCAACCCTTCCCCTCCCTGCTCTGCTCCAGACGGAAGTTCATACCATCGCTCGGGACACCCACAACTCCTGAGCAAGCGTCCGCCCAAGGGTGACGTGGGGACGTCAGGGGCCCTGAGCGCGGGGCCTGGTGGTGAGACGACTCAGGCTCCTGTCATCCGGGGGGAGGAAGCTCGGGCTTGAGAAGTTCAGTGAGGTGCCCGGGGACAGACAGGGCTTGAGCGGCCACACCAAGGGCTGCCCCGTCGGGACAGGGGCAGCACCTGCGAGGCTCCCAGCCAGCAGTTCTGTCCCGGGCCTGGGTGTTGGGAGGAGAAGAAAGGCCCACACTGGAGCCACACAGCTGATTCTGCCCTTTATGGCAAGGGGCCTGGCCAGCTGGCTGTCGCGTTGCCCCTGCGTGGGGAGACAAGGGCCGGGGGCCTGCACCTGTGCTGACCTTCACGGTGAGCAGCAGGGCCTGCACTGGGCTCCGTCCAGTTTGTCCCTGATTCTCCCCAAAAGCCACACTTTGGGGACTGGGGTGGGAGAGTGTGGTAGAGCTCGGGAAGGAGGGAGCCTGATTGCCGCAAAGACAGTTTGGCAGGGCTCCGAGCAGCGGCCCCCGGGAAGCCCCCGCCACTGACGTGACACATCAAAGCTGGTACCGAGACAGCACTGAGGCAGGGAGCGGTGGGGGGCACCCGAGAGGGGCCGTGCTCAAAGTCACCAGCCTGTCCCCCGCCGTGCAGACCGTGGGGGGCACCACACTCCACCCGGACCTGTCGCCTTTCAACCTGTGTTCTTTGATGGGCTTGCACCCCCCCATCCCCTGTGTCCCAGAACCTGTTTGAATGCTGCCTCCTGAATGGGTGATGGCAGGGAAGGGGAGGAATCATGGGGTGGAAATCGCCGTTTCTGGGGTCGGCAGGGACACCCGGGGACAGGAAAGGATAGGAACCACGTGGAGGGGAGGGGCAGTGCTCCTCCCCATTCCGCTCGCCAGTCCTGGGGGGGCTCTAGTTGGAGCAACATGGGCACCAGCAGGACAAGTCCCTCTCCAGCAACTTCTTCCACGTACTGTGGGGCTCTTGGATGCTGGAGTTTTTTTTAAGCCAGTGGTTCTCCAGGTGTGGTCCCTGGACCAGTATCCTCAGCATCACCTGAAAACCTGTTCAAAATGCAGATTCCCAGCCTCACCCCAGACCTGTGGAGTCAGAACCCTGGGGCGGGGCCAGTGATCTGTGCGTTACCAAGCTCTTCCAGGATGTGGGTTCAGGTTGAGAACTGCTGGCTTAAGCAGGACAGGGCAGATGTAAGGACACAGAGGTCTTAGGAGATACTCAAATGGGCTGGATGTTGGCTAGCCTCTGGCCTGCTCTTTTCTCTATGTGTCACTCATTCATTCATTCTCTCTCCTGCTCCTGCTTTTGCTGTCCACTTTGTAGAAGTGGCCCCATGACTTTCAAGGCCTGCTCTTCCTCTTCTAATTCAACATCCTGGAAAAGCCATTCTGGGGCTGAGAAACCTGGTGTCTCTCTCCTCTTGTGCTGGTTTTCTTCCCTTATACGCCCCTTGTGCCTGCAAAGTGGTTGCTACCGCTCCAGCTCTTACATCCTCTCAGCTTTGGATCCAGTGGAAAGCAAAGTTCCCGCCCCTGATGATTTCACTCACGTCCTGGGTTTATTAAGGGTACCCCAGGGTAACGATTGCCACAGCACCGAGCCCTTGCTGGGGCCCACACACACACCAGCAGCCACATGTCCCACCTCACTTAATCCTCACGGCAACGCTGAAGGACTTTGTCTGCATCTCATTTACAGACTCAGAAAGCGAGACTCAAAGCTTTGAAGGTGCTGGCCAGGGTCCTCAGTGGGTGGTCAAGGCCCAAATGGAGAGCATCTGAGTCCCCAGCCAGTCCAGTGGTCTCCCAAGGTTCTCCCTGGGAACGTCCTCCCAAATCCAGAGAACCTCCTGGATCACTACTCACGACCTTCCTCCCCCTCCCGCTCTGGCCCCTGACCCTCCCCTGTGGGCTGGTTCCTGGGGCGTCCTTCATCACCACCTCCATCTGCCCAAGCCCAGCCTGCTCTTGTTGGGAACCCATTCAAACAGCTCAAGGACATGGCAGGTCAGGGCACTCCTGGAGAATCCAGGAGACTGCAAGCCCCTGAGAGGATTGTCCCCTCACCTCCAAGGTCCTCTCTGCACGTCCAGTACCCCATTCATTACCTCAGAATCGCTCTTGTGTGCAAACTGACTGAACTGTTCACTCGCACAGATAAACATGGCAAACGTCAGTGGTTAAAGGGGCCGGGCGCCGTCTGTTTTCCTGACCCTTGCTCCTAGGCCCCAATGAGAGTGAGGTGTGGACATGTTCTCCACGTGCACGGGCACTTATTAACGTCCACATGTAAGCCAGCAGCCCCGTGCAGTCCCCTGACCCGTCCCAGCGGCTCTGTGACATCCCAGCGCTGTGTCCCTTCAGGTGTCCCTGCAGCACTCCAGGCAGACTCGGTAGCATTCCCGAGGCAGGCTCTGGTCACTCTGAACGCTGGGTCTAGAATGAGAGATCCAGACTTTTCTCCAGCATCACTGAAATGTTGCCAAGGATCCTCGGGGAAATCAGGGCAAGGTGCTTGTCCCCACTGTCCCGCCTGGGTCCCCGGCTTGGCACAGGGTGCGTAAGATAGGTCTCCTCTGGCCCTTGCCCCACAGCCGGGTGCCCCGGCCCTGGTCCCAAGGCCCCTCTCCTGCACCTGGCAGAAGTCCAGCCCCTCCCAGAGACCAGTCAGCCCTGAGGCAGCTTGGGAGGTACGCACTGGGGCTGGCCCAGTGTTTGGGAGTTTGGGGAGAAGCACCAGCTTTTAGTGACCGGGGGTCATGGGGACACCCGGGAGTGAGTTTTCCAGGGGCATTGGCTCTGGGGTGTGGGAGGCTTTGTTAGAAAGAACAGACCTTGTGAAAAATGGGACGTCAGTTCTGGTCCAAGAGAGAGGCTGCTGAGAAGAGAGGAAACGGAAGGAAGGCCGCTCTGAGCGTCACCCTGCACTGGCCCATCCTCCCCGAGCCTTGCCTGATCGGGTTCAGGCCCCACCTCTGCTCCTACCTGGCTGTGTAGCCCTGGGAGGTGGCCTAACCTCTCTGAGGCCCAACTTCCCCAACCGTAGAAGGAGGATGACAGTAGTACCGACTGCATGGAGCTGCAAACGTGGGCCGCAGCCTGGCAGCCAGCACGCACTCGGCGGAAGCCGCTGCAGGCGCACTACTTCCTGAGTGGATTAAGGACCATGACGTGCCATTAGGTCATCAGTCAGCAGGGCTTCCTCCACCCCTGACGCTGTGCTGGTGCAGGCGGGAAGGGGTGTGGGTCAGCACCTCACAGCCAGCTCTCCGAGGGAGAAAGCCCTCCTTTCTAGCGTTGGCCCATCTCCGTGGGACAAATACCGCAGAACACCAGGGCCCGCTTCACAGGACGTGGGGATGGGAAGACACGGGCAGGACTGGCTCCCTCCTGCACGTTAGTGTCTGGTGGCCAAAGAGAGGAAGACTCAGTCCCCTTCATCCAGGAACTCTGAAACTCTCTGGGGAGACAGATGTGTGCACAGGCCCCTGGAAGTCCACATGGTTAGCACAGTAACAGAGTTTGCCATGGAGGATTATGGCAGCCCCCAGCCCAGCTCGGGGAAGAGTCAGGGAGGGCTGCCTGTAGGCAGCGACACTTGGGGAGCCAGGAGTCACCCAGGTGGGGGTGGGGGAGAGCATCTGGGCTGGGGCGGGGTGCCGGAGAAGCAAGTGAGTGGAGGGGGATGCGCATGCGTGGGATAGGGGGGCTCTCAAGGAGTCTGGACCACCCTGGGGCCACAGGTTGGCCCTGGACTTCACAGAGGCCACAGGGCCCTGGTCAGGGATCTGGAGAAGCTTCATGGCCACAGGGCCAGGTCCTCGGGCCTTAGCAGAGCCCACTGGCCTGACAGCTCTGTGTCCCCTTGAGCCCCACACGGGGGGTCGGGGGGGGCAGGCCCTCATTCCGTGTCATTTTTCCTTTAGATGGTACCCGACATGCTGCTCATCAGACTGATGCAGGAGCGCCTAAAGGAAGAGGACTGCGTCAGAAGGGTGAGAAGCTGTGTGTGGAGCTGGGTGGTGGGGGCTGGGGGGCTCCAGGGAGCAGGGCTCTGTCACCAGATGAAGGAGGGTCAGAGGTCGGGTCCGTGTGTTCAT
>NW_011494947.1:758764-759219 GCF_000754665.1 Bison bison bison
TGTGTTCATGTCCCAGAGCAGAGATGACCTGCAGAGAAGGGTGCAGCTCTGAAGTCTGGCGAAGGTCAGGCTGTGCATGTGGGCTTCACCTGGGATGGAGGAAAAGCAACAGGGAGGCGCCTGGGGAGCCTTCAGGCCCTGCAGGGATAAGCTGGATCGCCCACAGGGTCGAAGCTGTGCAGGACGGGGGGCCTGGACCTGCGGGGGCAGAGGCAGAGCTGGGGCCCAACGCTCACTCCATCCCCTGCTCCCTGACTAGTCCTCTTCCGCCAGACCCCATGACGTCAGAGCGCAGGGGTCCCAGAGAGGCCCTTGGTGGAGGTTGGCCTCCTGGGGCATGGGTAGGTGGGCGGGGCCCGAGGGATTGTGACCTTGCGGTTCATAAAAAATACATGTTTCATCTTCATCCAATTTATCAATTGTTGGAATTTTTTTTTAGTATTCCATTTTAATTT
>NW_011494947.1:759319-763325 GCF_000754665.1 Bison bison bison
TTTTTTTTTTTTTTTTTTTTTTTTTTTTACTATCTCTCCCTTTTTTTCTTTTTTAAGTGAATGACCTGGTGATTACAATATACAGACTTAGATTTCCAGTCTATTTCGAGTCGGTTTTACCGTTTCAGGTAGAACATACAATGTAGATCTCTTCCCTCTTAGTGTAGCTGTCGTGTGTATTGCATCTATATGCACCAAGATCCCTTCAGGCAGATGTTACCATTTTTGCTCTCAGTCATCAAACATGTTTTAAAAACTCAAGAGAATCGTTAGTTGTATTTATCCAGGTATTTACCATTTCTCTTGTTCTCCATTCCTAATGTTCCAAGTGTCCCTTTCTGTCTGAAAAACTTCTTTGAGCAATTCTTCTAGAGTAGGCTTTTCTTTCATCTAAGAACATCTTTATTCATTTTTTAAAATTTATTTTTATTTTTTGACTGAGCCCCGCAGCGTGTGGAATTTTAGTTCCCGGCCCCCTGCAGTGGAAGCACGGAGTCTTAACCACTGAACCAACAGTGAGATCCTGAGAATGTCTTTATTTTGCCTTCATTCCTGAAGGATATTTTTTTCTGGATTCAGAATCCTAGATCACCAATTTTTTCTTTCAGCACTTTATAAATGTTCCATTTTAGCACCGTCGTTTCTGGTGAAAATCTATAGTCATTAGAACTCTTATAAATAATGCATCTTTTCTCTCTTGCTGCTTTAAAGATTGTTTTCTTTAACTTTCAGAAGTTTAACTATGATACGTCTGGGTGTGGATTTTGGAGGACTATTCTTTGCAGGGTTTGCTGAATTCCTTGAATTCGTAGGTTGATGTTTTTCTTCAAGCTTGGGAAGTTTCCAGCCATGTCTTCCCCACATAATTTCCCACACCATTCTCTTTCTCCTGGCTCCTTCTGAGACCCCAGTGGCATGAAGGTCAGGTCAGACTGTTGGTGTTCCCTCATGTTCCCTCACTAAAGCTCTGTTCTTTTTTTCCTCTCTGTTGATATGATTTCGTCATTTGTATTGAACTAGCTTCGGGCTCATTAAATCTCTTCTCTCTCATCTGAATTCTACTCTTGAGCTCATCCACTGAGTTTTAAATTTTGATTATTGTATTTTTCAGTTCTGAAAACTCCAGTTGGTTCTTCTCTCTTCCTTCAGTTTCTTGGCTGAGACTTACAATGTGTCCATTCATTTACTTGGAGCTCTGTTGTTGCGCTTGTTTTAATAATAGCTGCTTTCATGTCTTGTCTGATAATTCTAACACTGGAATCATGTTGGTAGTGGTGTCTGATATCTTTTCCCACGTGAGATGAAATTTTCCTGGTTCTCCCTGTGCTTAGTAATTTTTAAAATTCTTTGTTTGTTTATTTATGGCTGGGCTGGGTCCTTGCTGCTTCGTGAGCTTTTCTCTACTTGCAGCAAGTGGAGGCCACCCTCCAGCTGCGGTTCACGCCCTTCTCACTGTGGTGACTTCTCCTGCCGTGGTGAACAGACTCCAGAGCACAGGCTTCGTGCTTTTGGCTCCCAGACCCAGCTGCCCCATGGCATGTGGGATCCTCCTGGACCAGGGGTCAAACCTGTGTCTCCTGTATTAGCAGGTGGATTCTTTACCACTGAGCTACTAGGGAAGCCCTGTCCTTAGTAATTTTGTATCCTGGATGTTCAAAATATTGCTCTGAGGCTCTGAGTCCTGCTTGAATTCCATGGCAAACATTGATATTTTTGTCTTAGCAAATGACTGGCCCAGTTGGGCTCCGGTCTCGAGTTCTAGCCACCTTCTCTGGGCTGTGGTTTCCACCTCAGCTCTCAAGCCTTTTCGACGTTGTGCGGGTCTCTCCTGCTCTGTGCCGTGTGGATGCCACTCGGAGGGGTCTGGGCACTGGTCTATGCTATGGCTGATTTCTCAGGGAGGCTGGAAGGCTGGGGTTGGACCTGTGTGTGTGCAGCTCGGAAGTGACCAGGAGTCCATAAACGACCGTGTCATCGCTTTCCTGCGTGCTCCCTCTGCTGTCTTCCTGGTGACCTCCGGTTCCCTGGTTTTCCTTTATTTGGCCTCTCGGTCAGAAAGCTGGGCCTTGATCTACCGGGCTCTGTCAGAGCCAAGTGCTAGGAGGACAGTGAGGGGAGACTTGTGGGGCTTTGCAGCGTCCTCTGGGCCTGGAGAAGAGGGGGCCCCTGTGCTATGGAGTTTGGGGCCCCTGCAGCCCCCTGGTCACTGTGACTGTAGCAGGAAGGCCTCAAGGCAGGAGTGCAAAGAAGCAGAAAAGAAGAAAGCACAGGGAGGTTTCCCCCACTCTCTCTGCATCTCAGGAGTCCCCTTTCGTATTGCTCAAGCCAGAAAGAGGGGCTCCCGGCCCGTCTCTGTCCCTCCCTATGGCTCAACTCAGGTTTCAGGCCACCTGGAGAGACCAGGCCAGGGGTACTGGTTTTGTGGGATCTTGCAATCTGGTCTTCTTCCCCAGTTCCCCTATTACGATATACTTCCTGAGTCCTCAAGGAGCGCCCCCTTGCATTCCATCCATGCGTTATAGCTGCTGTCAGTGGAGGTGACAGGGTGGGGACGGTTTTCTCCTCCTTGCCCAGAACCAGAACCCGTATGCTTTTTAAAATATGTGCATGTATTTTTAAAAGACGTACGCATGCACTTGTGTACACACAGGCACACATGTGCACACACTGCTTAAGTGATGGCGAGGCCCACGTCTGCTAAGACACTGGGCTTCTCCCGGGGCACTGGTGAAGGAGTGGCAGTTTCACGGCCTTGCTCTGCATGGTCCTCGGCCTTGTGGGTCTAAATCACGAGACAGCCGCAAGTTACCTGCAGTTTGAGTTTCAAAGTCTGGTCTGAACAGGCGGATTTCCTCTGACTTCAAACTGTTCCCTGTGAGTGGGTGGTCTTCCACCGCCCAGGAATAGGCAAGTGCCCAGAGCTCGGAGGCCACTCTACATCAGGGGGAAGACACAGGCCAGATAAGTAAATATTTTAGCCTTTGCAGACCATATAGTCTCTGTTGCAATTACTCAACTCTGATGTCATGTGAAAGCAGCCATATATGATATACAAATGAAAGGGTATGGTTTGTTCCAATAAAACTTTATTTATAAAAACAGGCAGCAGGCTGTAGTTTGCCAATCCGTGTCCTAACTGGTACTTTAACATGATGATAAAAACACTTCTGCTCTGTCTCTTCAGTTCTAAGTAAAAAGCAAACTTCCACCTTCCAGCAATATTAGGAGAAAGGCCACTTAACCATAGACTTTCATGGTAACCAAGTTCCCTCATTGTGACCCAGCTCCCAAGTCCCCCGACTTGATTCCACCCACTCTAGTTGAGCGCCCACCGCAGAGATTGCATTGTCCTTCCCGCTGGGACCCTACCCCCTTCCCCAGCACATCTTCCTCCTCAGTCCCCCATGAGCTTGGTGGTCCCCTGGGCTCACCACCTGTCACTGGAGACAGAGTCTCACGTGACCAAAGCAAGTTTGACTGAGAAGGCTTGTGATGGGGCCACAAACACAGGCCCAGGGGAGTTTTAGAAAAGGCAGAGGAACCAGAGATCAAATTGCCAACATCCGCTGGATCATCAAAAAAGCAAGACAGTTCCAGAAAAACATCTATTTCTACCTTATTGACTATGCCAAAGCCTTTGACTGTGTGGATCATAATAAACTGTGGAAAATTCTGAAAGAGACAGGAATACCAGACCATCTGACCTGCCTCTTGAGAAACCTGTATGCAGGTCAGGAAACAACAGTTAGAACTGGACATGGAACAACAGACTGGTTCCAAATAGGAAAAGGAGTATGTCAAGGCTGTATATTGTCACCCTGCTTATTTAACTTCTATGCAGAGTACATCATGAGAAACACTGGGCTGGAAGAAGCACAAGCTGGAATCAAGATTGCTGGGAGAAATATCAATAACCTTAGATATGCAGATGACACCACCCTTGTGGCAGAAAGTGAAGAACTAAAGAGCCTCTTGATGAAAGTGAAAGAGGAGTGTGAAAAAGTTG
>NW_011494947.1:763425-768894 GCF_000754665.1 Bison bison bison
CTTGATGAAAGTGAAAGAGGAGTGTGAAAAAGTTGGCTTAAAGCCCAACATTCAGAAAACTAAGATCATGGCATTTGGTCCCATCACTTCATGGGAAATAGATGGGGAAACAGTGGAAACAGTGTCAGACTTTATTTTTCTGGGCTCCAAAATCACTGCAGATGGTGATTGCAGCCATGAAATTAAAAGACGCTTACTCCTTGGAAGGAAAGTTATGACCAACCTAGATAGCATATTAAAAATCAGAGACATTTTTGCCAACAAAGTCCGTCTAGTCAAGGCTATGGTTTTTCCAGTGGTCATGTATGAATGTGAGAGTTGGACTATAAAGAAAGCTGAATGCTGAAGAATTGATGCTTTTGAACTGTGGTGTTGGAGAGGACTCTTGAGAGTCCCTTGGACTGCAAGGAGATCCAACCAGTCCACCCTAAAGGAGATCAGTCCTGGGTGTTCATTGGAAGGACTGATGTTGAAGCTGAAACTCCAGTACTTTGGCCACCTCATGCGAAGAACTGACTCATTTGAAAAGACCCTGAAAGATTGAGGGCAGGAGGAGAAGGGGATGACAGAGGGTGAGATGGTTGGATGGCATCACCAACTCAATGGATGTGAGTTTGAGGAAGTCTGGGAGTTGGTGATGGACAGGGAGGCCTGGCGTGCTGCAGTTCATGGGGTTGCAAAGAGTCGGACACGACTGAGCGACTGAACTAACTGACTAACTGACTGACTATGCTGTACAATGTATCTTGTGTAGCTTATTTTATAAGTGATTGTTTGTGCCTCCTTATCCCCTACCCTGTCTTGTCCCTCTCCCCTCCTCTCTTCCCAGTGGTAACCACTAGTTTGTTCTCAGTTTCTTCATCGTTACGTTCACTAGTTTGTTACATTTTTTTAGACTCCACATATAAGTGATATCACGGAGAAGGTGGTGGCACCCCACTCCAATGCTCTTGCCTAGAAAATCCCATGGATGGAGGAGCCTGGTAGGCTGCAGTCCATGGGGTCGCTAAGAGTCGGACACGACTGAGCGATTTCACTTTCACTTTTCACTTGCATGCACTGGAGAAGGAAATGGCAACCCACTCCAGTGTTCTTGCCTGGAGAATCCCAGGGACTGGGGAGCCTGGTGGGCCCCGTCTGTGGGGTCGCACAGAGTCGGACATGACGGAAGCGACTTAGCAGCAGCAGCAGCGTAAGTGATATGATACAGAATTTGTCTTTCTCTGTCTGACTTATTTCACTTAGCATAATGCCCTCCAAGTCATTCATGTTGCTGCAGATTTCTCTCTTTTTTATGGCTGAGTGATATTCCATTGCATACACACACCGTATCTTCTTTATCCACTCATCTGTGGAGGGACACTTAGGTTGTTTACCTGTCTTTGCAATTGTAAATAATGCTGCATCAGCTTTGGGGTGTATGCATCTTTTCAAATTAGTGTTTGGGGGTTTTTTGGAAGTATATCCAGGAGTGGAAATACTGGGTCACTTAGTACTTCTAGTTTTAGTTTTTTGAGAAGCCTCCATATTGTTTTCCACAGTGGTTGCACCAATTTACATCCATGAGGGCTATTTAAAAGCCTAGCTGGGGGGCTGTCCTGGTGGCCCAGTGGTTAAGTCTCCACGCTTCCAATGTATGAAAGCATTCCAGGATGCTTGAATTCGACGCCTGGTCAGGGAACTAGGAGCCTATATACCATGCACTATGACCAAAACAAATAAAAGCACATCTGGACACAGCGTGGCCGATCAGCAGATTCCACGTGCCAAAAGCCCCTGGCAGCAGAATATCTGCCTGACTGGCTGTGGCCATGAACACATGGGCGGGGAGCACGCCTTCAGTTCCTGCCCCAGTTCCTGGGACTTGCTCGGGAGCCACAGCTACACCCCTGCCGAACTGAAGTCCCGGTGGACGTGGCTCCGTGGTTGGTGCCGGAGTTTCCTACGGGCACTTGTTTGTTCATCCACTTATTCCCGTGTGCACCAAATGCCAAGACTGTGAGCCAAAGAGTGAAAGGCCTGCCCTCAAGGAGCACAGACTCTAGCTGTGGGGAGACAGATGACAAAGCAGACGAGCCGTGAGGTTGGATGTTAGCTAGAGATGGGCGCCTGGGAGGACACGCTTCCGGAAACAGGGCCCAGCAGACACCCAGAAGAGAGGTGTGTCTAGGAGAAGGGAGGGAGGCCCCTGGGGGACCCTCCCCAGCCCAGACCCCTGAGCTGTGCAGAAGGCCAAGGGCGGGGGGAGGCGTGCTGGGAGGAAGGAAAGAGAGGGAGCAGCCACTGTCATGCTGTCGACGACCTTGAACCGACTGACCGGAAGGCCGGGGATCTGGACGCCGAGTGACCCCCAGAGACGCCAGCCTTCCCAACCTCAAAACATTCACAAGTCTTAATTTGTGAAAGTTACTTATCTAAGTGACTGTTTCCAGGGTGTAAGCTTTCAGCCTAGACTTCAGAGGTGTGGAATCGGGAGGTTGGACGGTTGGGTGAGTCTCACTGGTGAGTTAAACCCCCTGGAACCCGTGACACAAAGATCCAGCCACAGTCCAGACACGGGAGCCAGACAATCATATGATTGTCTGTGTAAAGCTTTTTTCATCTCTGTAAGTTACCGAGTCATTGTTTCTGGGGAAAACACGATGGCACTCTGTGATTTTAGCTGGGCATCCCACTTGCCCTTGGTGATCTAGAATAGTCTCTAAACATACATTTAACTCCTATAAGCCTTTCTTGAGCTTATGCAAGCCTGGCTGCACAGCTGCAGCGTGGACAAAGCATGAGACCAGGCATCTCAAGTCCTCCCCAGCAGCTACATCGTTATCAAAGTGGTCAGAACACTTATGACTATTATTAATTAATCATATCACAAGTGATACTACTACTATTTATGTTGTACTATACGACTCTATTGTGCATTATGTTGAACACTTGGTTGAATTAAAACTATTTGTCTTATTAATTATCGTTCTTGTTGTTCACTCGCTAAGTCTTGTCCCACTCTTTGCGACCCCATGGACTGCAGCACGCCAGGCTTCCCTGTTCCTTCAGTGTCTCCCGGAGTTTGCTCAGATTCATGTCCATCGAGTCGGTGATGCCATCCACCCATCTCATCCTCTGTTGGCCCTTCTCCTCCTGCCCTCAACCTTTCCCAGCATCAGGCTCTTTTCCAGGGAGTCAGCTCTTCGCATCAGGTGGCCAAAGTATTGGACCTGCAGCTTCCGCCTCAGTCCCTCAAATGAATATTCAGGATCACAGCATTGTCGTGGCAAAGAGGCTTGTGTAACTCAGTGAATCTCTGGGCCACGCCGTGCAGGGCTACCCGGGACAGACAGGTCATAGTGAGGAGTTCTGAAAAAAGTGGCCCACTGGAGGAGGGAATGGCAAATCAGTCCAGTTGTTGCAGCGAGAACCCCACGAACAGTATGAAAAGGCAAAAAGATATAATAGTGGAAGATAATTATCATTATCATTGCTGTTTTGGTAATGGTGGCAGTTTTTGTCTGGACTCCAAACAAAGGCTTGGGAGGCCGGTCTGGCGCCTGGTCCCCTGCGCCTCACCGTGAGGACACGGTGCAGACAGGCTGTGCTTATTACACTGTTGATGGTGACCACTGACTGGGGGTCTAGGACTGAGGGCCGTGTTCATGACCTTGTTTAATCTGTGCAGCAGCCCAGTAGAGGCGGGGCTGTCATCGTCCATGTTTTAGGGATGCAGCATCTTAAGGCTTTCAGGGTCTTGCCCAGCGTCCCCACAGTCAGCCCCTGAACCAAGATGTTTTTGGCCCCTCTGTTCTTGTCTGATCATCACTCGGCTGTGTCTCTCCAGCGAGTACCTCACCTTCGTCTGCCTCTGTGTCTCCACTGGGCTCAGACTTGCGCTCTAGAGCTCCTTCTAGCCTGACATTCTGATTCCGATCATGTCCAGGCCATTGTTACCTGCCAAGTAAAGAAATATCTCCTTTAATTTGTTTTAAAATTTCTTCTGAGCTTCCAGGGGCATCCAGTACCTTTTTCATCTCTTCCCAGTGGAGACAGAATTTCAAGAGGAAGAGGTAAGGCGCCTAATTATGTGCTCTGTTTGTTGAGAAACAAAACAAACCCTCATCCAAAATAAACAGGCTTTCTTGCTTATATGCATATTCATTTGTATGGTAATTATTATTATTTAGCTACGCAGGGACTGGATGGGTAATTCAGAGCACAGAGAGGAGGCAGGGAGCAGTGTTCGGGGAAAAAGATGCAATCACAACCCGCCAGGGTTCTCTGTTAATGTTGCCTTTTTCCCTTTTTTTTTTTGGTCTAATGTAATGCTCTTTGAAGTGACCACCAAATATATTAAAAAAAGAGAAATTAGTGCTTTGTATCGGGATTATCGAAAGCAGGTGGGCGCTACATGTCAGGGACCCATTGCCTTTCCTTTAGGGGCAGCCGAGTTCTTGGAGTCCAAGAGTGCCTGGTGCTTGAGACCATGTCTGTAGGGCCAGGGGAGCCAAGAAGTGAGGCAGGGGGTTCACGAAGTCTGGCAGAGGCTCAACACCAGAGAGATTCCACACCTCACCGTCACCTCCATAGTCACCTCCGCTGTTGTTGTTTTAATGTGTTTTGTCTTTGATTGTGCCCACTCTTAGTTCCAGCAAGTGGAAACTAGTTCCCTGACCAGGGATGGAACCCAGGCCCCCTGCATTGGGAGCCCAGAGTCTTAGCCACTGGGCCACCAGGCCTCCACTGTTCTTTGGATTACTAAGAAACCCTTTCCCTCTTTGGCCCCTAATCTATCTCCCACAGTGACCAGGGTTTCTTCCTAATCCTTTCTTCATATTGTTTCTGGAGGGCTTGCTTTTCAAAAATGAATGAATTTATTTCTTCACTGCAGAATGTTCAGTTCAGTTCAGTAACTTAGTTGTGTCCGACTCTTTGCAACCCCATGAACCACAGCACGCTAGGCCTGTCTGTCCATCACCAACTCCCAGAGTCCACCCAAACCCATGTCCATCAAGTCAGTGGTGCCATCCAACCATCTCATGCTCCGTCATCCCCTTCTCCTCCTGCCCTCAATCTTTCCCAGCATCAGGGTCTTTTCAAATGAGTCAGTTCTTCACATCAGGTAGCCAAAGTATTGGAGTTTCAGCTTCAACATCGGTCCTCCCAACACTCAGGACTGATCTCCTTTAGAATGGACTGGTTGGATCTCCTTGCAGTCCAAGGGACTCTCAAGAATCTTCTCCAACACCACAGTTCAAAGCATCAATTCTTTGGTGCTCAGCTTTCTTTATAGTACAAGTTTCACATCCATATATGACCACTGGAAAAACCATAGCCTTGACTAGACAGACCTTTGTTGGCAAAGTAATGTCTCTGCTTTTGAATATGCTGTCTAGGTTGGTCATAACTTTCCTTCCAAGGAGTAAGCGTCTTTTAATTTCATGGCTGCAATCACCATCTGCAGTGATTTTGGAGCCCAGAAAA
>NW_011494947.1:769079-788382 GCF_000754665.1 Bison bison bison
GCTTTTAAGTCCAACTTTTTTCTACACTCCTCTTTCACTTTCATCAAGAGGCTCTTTCTCTTTAGTTCTTCTTCACTTTCTGCCATAAGGGTGGTGTCATCTGCATATCTGAGGTTATTGATATTTCTCCCAGCAATCTTGATTCCAGCTCGTGCTTCTTCCAGTCCAGCGTTTCTCATGATGTACTCTGCATATAAGTTAAATTGGCAGGGTGACAATATACAGCCTTGACATACTCCTTTTCCTATTTGGAACTAGTCTGTTGTTCCATGTCCAGTTCTAACTGTTGCTTCCTGACCTGCTTACAGGTTTCTCAAGAGGCAGGTCAGGTGGTCTGGTATTCCCATCTCTTGAAGAATTTTCCATAGTTTATTGTGATCCACACAGTCAAAGGCTTTGGCATAGATGTTTTTCTGGAACTGTCTTGCTTTTTCGATGATCCAGCGGATGTTGGCAATTTGATCTCTGGTTCCTCTGCCTTTTCTAAAACCAGCTTGAACATCTGGAAGTTCATGGTTCATGCATTGCTGAAGCCTGGCTTGGAGAATTTTGAGCATTACTTTACTAGCATGTGAGATGAGTGCAATTGTGCGGTAGTTTGAGCATTCTTTGGCATTGCCTTTCTTTGGGATTGGAATGAAAACTGACCTTTTCCAGTCCTGTGGTCACTGCTGAATTTTCCAAATTTGCTGGCATATTGAGTGCAGCACTTTCACAGCATCATCCTTCAGGATTTGAAATAGCTCCACTGGAATTCCATCACCTCCACTAACTTTGTTCATAGTGATGCTTCCTAAGGCCCACTTGACTTCACATTCCAGGATGTCTGGCTCTAGGTGAGTGATCACATCATTGTGATTATCTGGGTCGTGAAGATCTTTTTTGTACAGTTCTTCTGTGTATTCTTGCCACCTTTTCTTAATATCTTCTGCTTCTGTTAGGTCCCTACCATTTCTGTCCTTTATTGAGCCCATCTTTTCATGAAATGTTCCGTTGGTATCTCTAATTTTCTTGAAGGATCTTTAGTCTTTCCCATTCTATTGTTTTCCTCTATTTCTTTGCACTGATCGCTGAGGAAGGCTTTCTTATCCCTCCTTGCTATTCTTTGGAACTCTGCATTCAAATGGGTATATCTTTCCTTTTCTCCTTTGCTTTTTGTTTCCCTTCTTTTCACAGCTATTTGTAAGGCAGATTGTTCACACGGTTCAAAATTCAAAATGTTCCCAGTCTTCCTCAAACTCCTGTCCCGCAGCCACCTGGCTCCCCTCCTGGAGAGATGTTGATACTCTCTGGAGAGCATGTTCTTCAGAAGATTATTTTATACTTAGAGAAGTATTTGTCTTTATTTTTTTTTTTTGAGTTATGGTACCAATTTGTTTTTTCATTTTTTAACTGGAGCATAGTTGAGTTCCAATGTTGTGTTAGTTTCAGATGTACAGCAAAGTGATTCAGTTACACATATATGTTTGTTAATTCTTTTTTAGAGTCTTTTCTCCTATGGGTTATCACAGAGCACTGAGCAGAGCTCCCTGTGCGACACAGTAGGTCCTTGTTGGTTGTCTGTCCTGTGTGCAGCAGCGTGTTTCTGTCCATCCCAGCCTCCTGATTCATCCTCCCCCCACATCTCCTCTTTGGTGACCGGAAGTTTGCTTTTGATATCTGTAAATCTGTTTCTGTTTTGTGAATTAGTCCATTTGTATGCTTTTTAAAAATCAGATTCCATCTATGAGTGATTTCATACAGTATTTGTCTTTCTCTTTCTGACTTACTTCAAATACTCTCTAGGTCCGTCCATGTTGCTGCAAGTGGCGTTATTTTATTCTTTTTTATGGCTGCACACCACATCTTTATCCATTCCTCCGTTGATGGACATTTCGGCTGCTTCCGTGTCTTGGCTATTGTGAACAGTGCTGCAATGAACATTGGGGCGCATGAATATATGCCCAGAGTGGGATTGCTGGACTGTGTGTATATGTGTTAATTGCTCAGTCGTGTCTGACTCTTGCAACTCCATGGACTATAGCCCACCAGGCTCCTCTGTCCATGAAATTCTCCAGGCAAGAATACTGGAGTCAGTGGCCATTCCCTTCTCCAGGGGCTCTTCCTGACCCTGGGATCGAGCCCAGTCTCCTATATTGGCAGGCGGGTTCTTCACCACAGAGCAACCAGGGAAGCCTCTGGTGTGGTTGCATTGCATTATCTAAGACTTCACCTTAGCAGATGAGAGAGAAAGCATCTCTGGCTGGCCACTGTGTTGAAGAAGCCTGTGGGGGCCTCCTGGAGGACCCAGTGGCAGGCCCCCGCCTCCAGCCAGCAAGGAACTAGAGCCCTCAGTCGCAGAGCAGCATGGAAGGAAGTTCTTCCACAGCCTGAGCTTGGACGCAGTTGGATCTGGAAGCAATTCTTCCCCAGTTTGGCCTCCAGATGCAAGTGCAGTCCCCTCACACTTCGATGGCCAAGAGGCCAGCAGAGAGCCCAGCTCAGCAGTGCTCGGACTCCACATCCATGGGCACCATGGGGTGGATGTGCGGTTTTAAGCCTACGGTTGTGGTCATTTGTTACAGAGCAACAGAAAACGAGCACACCACGTTCTCTTCATTGAGACAGCCCACCTCTCCTGCCTCGTGGCTGGCCAGCTGCTTCTTGATTCTTAGTCTCCGGGCAGAGTCCCTTGTTCAGGCAGACTGTTGCATGAGCCCACAGCACCCTTCTCTTCTCTGTGAGCTCTGTGAAGGCAAGGTCCCATCTGTGCCAGTCATCACAGAATCCCACAGCAACTCCCATGGTACCTGGGTACAGACTCAGGAAATATCTATGAAATGAATGAACAAGGGAATGCCATTCACATAATTCCATGAAATCTGTTCCCAACTTGCTGTTGGCCCAAGGAGGGGAAGGTGTTTAAAATCCATCAAGCCTGCTCTGTGGAATGTGAATGTTCTAGTTTTGTCGGTAGGAATAGATGATTACGTCTGGAGATTATTTTCCATTATCAGCGCTTTCAAGGCTCATGTTTGGTGTGGTCTTCTCTAGCTTGACCAGGCTCAGCCAGTGCACCACCAGGACCGGGGTTCCAGTGTTTGGGAACCTGCCTTCGCTTGGGGCTTGGCATCCTGTGCTGAGGCTCCCTGTGTCCTCCTTGTCTCTAATCGACTGTGACAAGGACAGACCACTCAGACACTTGATTTTGAAATAGTAAATAACAGCGTTTTGTAGAAGTCTCTGTGCCTGGTGGGTGAATTTCAGTTTGTCTCACCAACTTTCTTAAAAACAAATTTCTTGAAAATATTCGTGCCTAAAACCTTTTCTGAAAGGGGAAACTGAGGCCCAGATGGGGGAAGGGCTTAGCCTAGATCAGGGACCCGTGGGCCAGGATAGGTGTGACCGCCCTCTCCTGGCTGCCAGGCCAGGATAGGTGTGACTGCCCTTCTCCTGGCTGCCAGGCCAGGCTGTAGCCCAGGACTCAGTGAGCTTGTGCTGGCTCTTTGACAAAGGCATGTCCGTGTCCCCAGGACCAGACCGAGTCGGAATGTGACTGTCCGGACGTATCTGGTCCAGGAGGGAAAGAAGAAATCTTTGCATGTAGGGTCAGCCGCCTCCCCCGGCTGTGGGGAGGGAACGGGTGTGACCCATTGTAAAGGCTCATCAGACAGTGGGTGTTTCATCACCCCGAAAAGGCAGAGGCCTCCGCAGATGGCTCATGTCCACCTCTGCTGGCCCTTGCATACCTGGGCTGGGGGTGGCAGCAGGACCTGGCGGGGGGCATCTGCTCAGGCCCCGGTGTGGCTGGATGTGGGCGCCCTGGAGCTGCAGGTAGGCCGAGAGGGCTCTGGGGGGTGCAGCCCAGTGTACAGCCCCGAGCCTGGCCCGAGGCCCATGAGGCAGGGTTACCTGCTTTCCTGGTGAGGTGAATGGACAAGAGCAGCAGGAAGCTGCCTCCTCCGCGGTCTCCCTGGGCGCTAAGGTGGGGCCTCTGCTCTCCGGGTCCTGTGGGCTCCAACCCATCAGTGAGCCCGCAGCGTGATCCCAGAATTGTTGTTCTGGTGAGTTCTGCAGCGTCCTGCACCTATGAGGATGAGAGCTAGCAGTAATTGTAGGGCCTGGGGGTCAAACAGCGACATCTCAGAGCCAGCTGGAGCTTCCCCGCCCTGGCTTCTGTCCACATGCCGCGGCTTTTCTTCCCTCCTCTGAACTGCCACGTGGGCTGGAGTTCCAGGGCTCCGGAGGTTAGGGTTGCTTCTTGCCGGGCATCAGGCCAGAAGCCCCTGCAGGCTGGGCCGGGCTGGGCAGCAGCCTTTAGTGGGAGTGAGGCAGGGGTCAGCATGCTGGGGGCTCCCGTGGCAGCCAGCGCCCTCCACAGTCGTGCTCCATGTCACAGCACCTCTCCTTTCCGTTTCCCAAACCAGGGTGCTCGGAGTCCCGCCCACCAAGTGGATAGCCCACCCTGATAGCACAGACTCACCTGTTGTATCTGTGTTTCCCCGCACCCCTCCCCCAGGGTGGCCAAGCAGAGGCCTGCGTTCAGGGTGCTGAGTTCTAACCATCATCTCCTCATCCCCAGCCCTGGGTCAGGAAGTCTTCCCAATGCCCCCACCAAAAGCAAAGGCCCAAAAAGCAGAACCTGTCGCCCCAGGACTGTGGTTTGTTCAATGGGACAGGCCAGACTTCAATAGCCAGGCCCCGACTTCAGCGAGTTCAGAAAATGCCACGGTGCCTCAGGACTCGTCGGCCTCTGGGATGGTGGCGAAGATCGGGAAGGAGGCAAATGAAGGCCAGAACCAAGCCCTGCATGGGTACTGGGGCCACAGTGGGTCCATCAGGAGGAAGGTACATTCGCGGTTCACCAGCCTTTCCCTGCACACGCTGGGGGAGTCACCGCCACACTTGTGCGATCTGGACCACCGTCCTGTGAGGTTTCTACACCCAAGACTCCTGGGCACTACTGTGCAGCAGGGAGCATCCTCGGTCCTGTGGGGGACAACAGAATGAAGGAACCGGTGCCCGCTTTCACGGGCCGGCACTAGCGGTGCAGGCAGGCCTTTAGCGCTGATTCCTCCTGCTGTGCAGAGCAGGAAGCTGCAGCACCCAAACCCGCTGCTGATGTAAAGGAAAGACACGTGTGTTGCCTGGAGGAGAAACCGCTCGCTCTTCCAGACAGATGTCCTGCAAGTTCAGTGTCTGCTCCACGTCATCTCCCTCCTTAAACTGGAGTGACGTCGCCGAAGGCAAACCTCTGACCACACCCCCTGCTTGGAGAAAATCCCCAAGGCAGATTGGAAGGGGGGTCGTCCCCCACCCCCAGTGACCAATGCCAGGTGGAGACCTTTCCTTTACAGAAAATGGCAAGTGAGCCTTTGTGTTCACAGGTTAACTTCTTTTTGAAAGTGAAAGTCGCTCAGTTGTGACCGACTCTTTGTGACCCCATGGACTATACAGTCCATGGAATTCTCCAGGCCAGAATACTGGAGTGGGTAGCCTTTCCTTTATCCAGGGGATCTTCCCAACCTAGGGATTGAACCCAGGTTTCCCACGTTGCAGGCGGATTCTTTACCAGCTGAGCCACAAGGGAAGCCCAAGTATACTGGAGTGGGTAGCCTATGCTTTCTCCAGGGATCTTCCCGACCCAGGAATCAAACCGGAGTCTCCTGCATTGTAGGCGGATTCTTCTTTTTAATCTCATTCAATATACTGGAGACATTCAGTTATTTCATGAGAAAGGAAGTGATGCTGGAGCATACTTTTTTTAAAGGTTTTTTTTTTTTAACTTGATGTGGACCATTTTAAAAGTCTTTACTGAATTTGTTGTAGTGTTGCTTCTGTTTTATGTTTTGGTTTTCTGGCCGAGAGGCGTGTGGTATCTTAGCTTCCCCCTCCAGCGATGGAACTCATGTTGCCTGCATTGGAAGGCGAAGTCTTAACCACCGGACCACCAGGGAAGTCCTGCATACTTTTGACTGTGGAACCAAAAGTTTAAAATTTACTTCGCAGGTTTCTAGAGTCTTGTTTATTTTTCCCTCTTTGCTCTCAGATTTATGCTTCCCTGCCCATAACGGGAGTCCGTATTTTATGGTTGAAATGCTGTTGGAGCGGAGGAGCCCGATTCTGGTCTGCAGAACCACCCGCTGTTTGTTTTATTTCTCCTGGCGGTGTCATTGGGCTGGCATTAATTACCGGGCTCCTGTCCTCCGACAGAGGGAATGCAGAATTTTCCTGGCGTTGTTCTGATGCTCACGCGTTGGTAGATGTCACCCGCAGCCTCTGAGGAGTGCGGGTTTATTGATCCACAGCTTTGCTGAGGCCCAGGGCTGTGTGTTCCTCTTATCCACACGCAGCCAGGATGGCGGGGCCTCCGAGGGCGGGTCTGAACTCCACTCGGAAAACTTCTGGCGTGCAGCGCTGTGCAGCAGGGCTCTGGGGGCCAGGGTGGGTGCGGGTGGAGCCCGGTGAGGATCCCCTCGTGGGTCCCTTGCTTGTGGGTATTTCTGGACCCTTTGTGGTGTGACGTCAGGCTTGTTGGTGGCACATGTGGCCCCCCTGTCTGCACGCTGAGCAGCAGTGTCCGGGTGCTGTGTGGGCAGCAGGTCCTGACGCTCTCAGGACCCCTCTCGCTGCCGTCAGGGAGGAAGAAGAGATGACTGCAATGCGGGGCAGAGCCCAATGTTCTAGCCCCAGAGAGCGCTGGAGAGGCCCAGTGGTACTGGAGACAGGACTGGACTTGGGCCCACCAGCCATGTCGCCCTTGGCTGGATGATGGATCCAGAGGCTGCAGCAGGGGGCCTGCCCCACCCAAGAGCTGGAAACGGCCCACAGGAGGGCGGCGCCAAAGGGCACCTTCAGTTCCCCAGTGCCAGGCTCTTGGTGTGACTTAGTTTTCCGGTCAGGGGTCAACCCAGAAAAGCATGGCATGTGCCCGAGGCTGGGAACGACGCCAGCTGCCGTCGTCCGTCCAGTACCTACCATCAGCCAGACCTCGGGCCGGCAGTTCCCGCCCGTCACGGCACCTCACCCTGAACCCCAGGGTGATGATGCTGATAATGTCAGCATTATCCCCGCTTTGCAGATCAATTGTTATGGCTGGTAAGTGCGGGTCCGGGGTCCCAGCTGGCTCAACATTGTCATTCAGAGCATGTTTTAAGAATTGCAGAAACTAAAATGATTGATTTTTAGCTATAATCTGTAACATTTAACTACCTCCAATTTGAATTATACATACTACTGACAACCACTCCAGTGTTCTTGCCTGAAAAGTCCCACAGACAGAGGAACCTGGCGGACTACAGTCCAATGAGTCTCAAAGAGTCCAACACGACTGAGCCCAGCACAGGACACACTTATAATGTTAATTATAAATAAACATATTGGTTAGAATACCAGAGCATATGTGCATATGTTTTTCAGTGTGCTTTTGACTTGTTGAGGCTGTGTGGAATTCACTAGGCTCTCAACTAATGAAGTCTCGTTCTCCGGAGTAGGCCCCGTCGCATTCTCCTTCCGACACTTGGTCAGGTTGGGTTTTTCCTGGAGCGGCACCCTAGGGTCTAGTCTCTGGCAGCAGACCACGGGCCTGAGTTGAGATGAGCTTAGAAAGGGTGGAAAGTGGTCTGGGCTTCCTCGTGGGTTGAGAGTGAATGTCCCAGGGCACTGAGCCTGAGGAAGAAGGTGGTTCCGACTGGGACGGAGGGAGTGAGAGGTGGCAGGGCCCGGCGTCCACGGAGCCCAGGTGACTCCTTAGACCTCGCCTCTCTCTCTCTCCTTTCCAAATCCACTGATCCAGGCGTGGCTCAGAGCCAAGCAGCCAGCCCCTCAACTCCCACCCCTCCCTTGGAGCTGGCGCTCTCTCCCCCTCGTCCTGGGGCCTGAAAAGCTTGCTGGGTGCCGGAGGCTGGAAAGAGCCCAAGCTGCTGAAGGAAGTGACGCGGACATGCCAGGGACAGCGGGACAGAGGAAAGTGACCCATGGCGGCCGCCCCCACCGAGGTAGGGGGTGAGGGGACAGCTGCTCCTGGTGGACGTGGGCCCTGAGCGTCAGCCAGAGTCCTGCCCGCCTCTCCGGGCCTGAAGCGGCAGCCTTGTAATCAGCTGCGTGGAGACGCGGCCTCTCTGTTTTGTGGAAACGCCCATGATCCTGCACCACAGATTGTCCTTAGCGGGGAGAAAGGCACCTGCTCCGGGTCGGGTGCTGGTCATCCCGCTTCTCGTTAATAATCCGACGCAGTCACTGCAGGGACTTTTTCTTAGAGGGTCTGACTGCCCCCATTTTGCAGTTGAGGATACTGAGACTCAGGTTTTGGGTAATTCATGATCACAAGGCTACAGGCTTAGAGCCCGTGGCCAGTGCTTTCCCTGCCCCAAGGGTGGGTGTGGGGGTCCCAGGACAAGGGGGAGGGAGCTGCAGCTCGAGGAGGAAGTGGAAATCAAGGGGCTGGCTGCTTGGCTCAGAGCCGCGCCTGCATCAGTGGATTTGGAATGGAGAAGGAGTGATGAGGTCCGAGGAGCCACCTGGGGTCAGTGGAGTCTGGGCTTGCAACTTCTGAGAACGAAGCCAGGACTCTAGGCAGACATGCACACCCAGCTTGGACCCAGCACTCGACCTTCAGGGTGCCCTTTGGAATGCCCTGGGAGAGGAGTCATTTCAGGTGTTGATCAGACCTGGTAAATGTAAACCCCCACCAAGCTCTGCCCCCACTGCCTGGTGGGGGTTTCCCTCTTCTTTTCATGATTTTGGGGAGCTGGCAGAATTTCATAGGAGAATCAGTCTGCAGGGTTGCAAGTAAATTATGATGTTTTCATGTGCAAAGACCCTCAGAGGCAGGACAGTCCCTCTTCCTGGTTGATGCCTTTTTCCCTGCGTAATTATGAACAGCGGGCTGTTTACTCTCAAAATGTCTTTGTTAAACCATAATTGTCTTTGCTAGAAGTTACCTCTTCCAATCCTCTTATTTTATAGGTGATATTCAGTGCCTTGCACAGTCCACAACCAATTAGAAAAGAGCCCTATGTGACCAGAGTTGGGTCAGCCAGATTTGGGGGTAGGTAGTTGAATGAATGAGTGACCGATCACCCCCAGGGCTGCCTAGCGGATAAGCCCTCCAACCAAGGGCTTCTGAACTTTTTGGTATGAAAACACAGTGTTCTGCACGCAGCATGGATAAATGTGCTGGTGGGCGAATGGATGGATGAACAGGAGAATGAAGGGGCCCTCAGGCTTGTTTCCCACATGTTGGCTCCCGACTGTGATTTCAGGGGTGCAAGCTCCCCTGGGCGGCCCCCAGTCAGTCTCTGGCAAACAGATCACCGGGAGCGGGTCTGCACTAGGCCACAGTCCACTAGACTCCCTCACTTTCAGCGAAACGTGTTTTTCCCAAGTCTTCGTTAATTAGAAAGCTTTTCTCAGTTCATATCCAGAACGCCAGTTAGTGCTCTTTCCAAGAGATTGCCTTTTCATTTATTTTACTTTATTATTTTGGCTCTGCGGGTCTCTGTTGTGGCAGACAGGCTTTCTCTAGCTGCGGTGCATGCGGGCTTACTTGCCCAGCGGAGTGTGGGATCCTTGCTCCTGGCCCAGGGATCAAACGTGAATCCCCCGCATTGCAAGGCGGATTCTTAACCACTGGACCACCAGGGAAATCCCTGAGACTGTCTTTTTAAATGAATTCTTTATATTAATTTCTACAGTCCTAAGTGGGATGCCTTCTTGAAAGGGGGTAGAGGGAAAGAACAGAATTCGTCTTGGTCAGAATTATAATGACAGTAATAAAACCAGTTAGCAGCCTGGGCTGTTTCTTCATCGCCAGGCACCGTGCTTGTTTTCTCATTGTTTGTCTGGCTGTACTCCTCATTTAGTCATCCCGGCAGCTATGGGGTAGATCGTTGTTAGTGTCCGCATTTTGCAGAGAAGGAGAGCAAGGCCCAGAGGTGTTGAAAGTTATGGCTAGCAGTGGTAGAGGCTGATTCCCGAGGCTCTGCTCTTCAGCACCACAGTAAACTGACATCCTGATGGGCTCATCTTATTTCTGAAGAGACGAGTCTACACCACAGGCAGGCTCTAAAGGGTTTGGAAGGAACAGACCCGTTAACTGGACGGTGTCGAGGTAGCCACTTTTTGTGCTTTCAACCACTGCCCACTGTGTCTGAACCCGGAAACTAAACGTGATTCAGCAAAGCAAGTTTCTCTGCAGTGGGTCATCTCAGCATCCTCCCAGGTGAGGAGCTGTGGTGGAACTGGTCCGTTTTTATGTGAATTTGATTTTAAAACATTTTTTAGCTATTTGGGAACAACAACAACAAAAAAACCCAAACCCCTGGAGAAGACCCTTGAGAGCCCCTTGGACAGCAGGGAGATCAAACCAGTCCATCCTAAAGGAAATCAGCCCTGAATATTCTTTGGAAGGACTGATGCTGAAGCTGAAGCTCCAGTACTTTGGCCACCTGACATGAAGAACTGACTCATTGGAAAAGACCCTGATGCTGGGAAAGACTGTAGGCAAAAGGAGAAGGGGACGACAGAGGCTGAGATGATTAGATAGCATTACTGACTCTGGACATGTATCTGAGCAAACTCCAGCAGACAGTGGAGAACAGAGGAGCCTCGCGTGCTGCAGTCCACGGGGTTGCAGAGTCAGAAACGGCTTAGCGACTGAACAACAACAACAACAAAAACCTCTTAAGCATTCACATCTGTGTTTTACCGAATTTCAGCACCCTGGAGATCAGTGGCTTTTAACCAGCGGGACCCAGGAGTATGGATTTTCCCAGATTCGTGTTTGTTTAGAAAACCATCAGGCATGTGTCACTGATTTGCCAAGATAGGTGGAACCCGGCTCCGTTGGTTACTTGGAAACACCTCTCCCACACGCCTCAGCCTGTCTGAACACAGGCACTGAAGACGGCTGGGCAGAGCCTCGTGGGGCTGCCAAGCCAGCGAGCAGGCGAGTTCCAGAGCAGCCCGCTCGCTGCAGGGTGTGCCAGTCAGGGGCACCGGCAGGCATTGCCTATTGTTTGAGATTAAACTTCAAAGTCGAACTTCCCGCTAGTCATCTCTCAGATGAGTTGAATATGGAAGCCATCCTAAGATGCCATGGCAGGCTAAGATTGGCGTGTTTCTGTCTGAACCAGAGGAACCAATACTGGCTCAACGTCATGTCAACTTTTTTGTAACCATCAAAATACTCTCATCTTTCTCACTAGTTGTCTTGAAACACATCAGTTTCCCAAACTGGATCTTTTAATATGCATTTCTTTTCTGGCTGATCAAAATCTCCTTTCCGCCCTCTTCTAGACAGTGGGGAAACTGTACAACATTTCACCAGAAAAAAGTGAGGGAGGTGGCAGGCCTATGAGGCATCTTGTAACATGTCCCCGATTCAGACTTTGAGCTGAGTGATCTGATTGATCAGACACAAACCTTCAGCCTCAGATTGCCTCCCTGGGACTTGACAAATCGGCCTCCGGCTCCAGGGAACCCCTAGGATAGAGCCTCCAGAGCCTGCAGTCAGAGCTGGGAGCAGGAATCAGGGTGTCCTCCGGAGAACCCAGGGGAGCGCCCCTACTCTGGTCTTTGGAGAAGAGAGGAGGAGACAAAAGCACCGCATCAAACAGGCCAAGGGCTCAGAGGGCAAGAGTCCTGTGGTGTGAAGTTGCTAATTGCACTTTAATAATAGTCAGGAGGGCAGGAGAGGCCAGTGTTCACACAGAGTGGGCCACGCTCTGCGGGGGCCCCCCGCCACATTCCCTGGGCTGGCGGGCTGCTTTGCTTTCCCTTTTTTTTTTTTTTTTTCCATCTGTGACATCTGCTCGGTGCTTGTCCCTCCTCTGATACCGAACCCCACGCAGCTGTGCAGACCTCCAGCTCTGTGCCGGAGCAGGAGTGCCCTGAGCATACGGCCTTTTTGATGTGTGATAAAACAGAAGCGAGCCACGGGGGTATGGCGAGCGAAGGCCTCGGAATATCAATTAGCCTGCTTGGAACAAAGCTGCGGCTCCGGAGCAGCAGAATAGACATTTCACTGAAGTGTCAGGAAGACGGATAACGTATTCTAATTAGGGACTGACTGCTACCTCGGCATCCAGCCGCTCCTGGAAGTCAGACCCACGACCCTCACGACGCAGCTCACCAGCATCCCATCACGGCGGGGTGCGGATGCTGCTGACTGATGGATGACTTCCTGCTTTGCCAGAATTTGCGGCCAGCAGCTTGCTCTCAACCAGAATTGCTGTTTCCCCTCGAAAGTGTGCTCCGTTTGCCACCGGGCAGTTGCAAATAACCTCTACAAAGGGAGGAGCTCTGGGGGACTTCCCTGGTGGTCCAGTGGCTAAGACTCTGCGCTCCCCCCACACCCCCGAGTTTGACCCCTGGTCAGGGAACTAGATGCCACATAACACATCCTGAGGGTTCACGTGCCACAAGTAAAATCGCCATGTGCCGCAACTGAAGGCCCCACGTGCTGCAACAAAGATGGAAGACCTCCATGCAGCAGCTAAGACCTGGCACAGCCGCATGAATGTGCGGCTTTAAAAAGCAGCGAGCGGGGAAGAGCGCTGGGAAAGGTCTTTTCCAGGCACGAAGCCTGGGGCTTCCATCTCGAGGACGCTCCACAAGCCACACTCCCTGATGTAGAGGCCTGGGTCATTGTAGCCTTCCTTCCCAGGCGAGCTGAGGCTGGGACTAGCAGGGTGTGGGAGCCACCTTAAGAGGTCAACACATGATGTGATAGAGTGACTGGGTGACTCCTTAAGACTGGCTCCTCAGAGAAGGCCTTTCTGAGGAAGCAGCGTGCAGGCTGAGATCTGAATGCTGAGATAGATGTAAGGGTGATGGGGAAGGGGAAGGAGGTGTGTCCCCCAGGGACCTCGTTTCTTTGCACCTTGGGTGATTGGACCATCTCCCTGAGTCTGGAAGCGTAGACCCAGAGAGCCAAGGTGGCCTGGGATTCGCTTCGAGCCCCCCCACCGCCCCGCCTTCTCCCTCCTTAAATGTCACGTCTGCACCAGGATGACGCAAGAGCGAGGCCAGCTAATTAGGAAGATGTTCCTCACTTTGCTGCACTTTCCCTGTGTAATTGGAAGGCCCGCTTTCTCCAGTCGGCGAGAGCTGTTTCCCTGAATAGTTCTAAAAGCTTTGGACCACATACTGATATCAGCTGCAAATTTATGGGTGAGATTATAATGATTGCTCAGTAATGCAATATTAAAAGCGGAGGTCTTTCTCGGTGCTGAGCGAAGGCAGAGTTCCACCCTCCTTTCAGCTTCAAAACCGGGATTTGAAACAGAATTACCCGCCCCAGTCCTAGAAGAAGTGGTCAGTGGGCTCCAGCTCCCTCCCTTCCAGATACGGTAAAAATGAAGGGGTCTGAAAGTAGCCAAAGTTCAGAACATTTGGGTTCGGCTTTCAGAACCGTAAGTTGAAGGGGCGGGTTTCAGACCCCACACCTCCTGGTTCCTGTAGGGTGCACACATATGTAGGTGTTTGCTTTTTTTAAGAGCTGCAGCCAACACTTGGCTGGCTATAACAAGGACTTGAGGGAGCAAAAGGCTGTTAAAAATCTTGGTTTCTATTTTTTTTTTTTTCACTTTTGCTTCATTAGTTCTAGAATCCAGGGCCTCCGTGGCTGCGTGTTCTCCTGCATAATTTAAGAAATTAATGAAAGCGTGCCTGATTTTTCCAACACTCTTTACTCTGTAAATTTGTTTAGCTTTTTTTTTTTTAACTGTCAGTTGAGGCTACTGGAGCCTAAACATTTCAATATTGAAAAAATGTGACCCTGTCCCCTTTTTTTAAAGAAAGACATGACTTGCCCTCAACCGCGTGGTGTTCTATACATCAGGTGTTATGAGTTACAAGTGACCTTGAGTCTGAGTTTATCCCATTAGTCCATCTCTGACCTTAAAGCAACCAAGTTCTTATCATTGCTGAGAGGGCGGGGCCTATGGCAGGGGGGAGCCCCCTTCTGGGAGCCAGCCTCAGAAACCTGAGCAGCTGCTTGGGGTTGCCTGACACCTCTCACTGCAGAATGGAGATCTAAGGGGGACCCAGTTTTTGGGGGCAGGAGCACGCTATGTCCCCCCTTGCCTGGTAAATGAATAAAGCTATGCTTTTTTACTGTACCTCCCCGAAAGGAAGGCAGACCTGAGATAATCAGTGGCTTTACTTCACCCTTCCAAATCTTGCTTTATCTGACCATCAAGTTGAGGGCATTAAATAGTAGATATGTGAGGGCTTCCCAGGTGGCTCAGTGGTAAAGAAGATCCCCTGGAGAAGGAAATGGCAACCCATTCCAGTGTTCTTGCCTGGGAAATCCCATGGACAGAGAGGTCTGGCGGGCTACAGTCCATGGGGTCATAAGACCCGGATACGACTGAGCAACTGAGACACATGTATAACTCTAGGCTCAAGGGACTTGAAAAGACTCTAGAAATTGTTTAATGTGAATATTATTGGGGGACATCAAAAAAAGAGAAAAACAACATAAACAAATGGGAAGATATATTTTTTTTGTCACGTGACTTACAGAATCTTAGTTCCTTGCCCAGGAATCGAACCTGGAGCCCTGTCAGGTAGAGAGCTGCGTCATAACCACTGTACTACCAGGGAATTCCCAGGAAGATGTTTTGACATGATATTGTAAAAATGTCCATCCTCCATAAATTAATCTCTATATTTAATGTCATTCCCAACCTTGTAGAATTTATATTTTTGGAACTTAACAAAATAGTCTTCTGTTTACCTGGAGGAACAAATGTAAAAAAAAAAGAAAGAAAGAAAATGAAGGAGGAGCATCTCCTACTAGATAGAACAATAAATTATAAAACAGCAGTAATTTAAACAGTGTGAGTCTGACACAACAGTCTACAGGTAGAAAGATGCCAGAACCAACATCACACCGACATGTAGACTGTGTTAAAATTTTTTTCTATTTAGAAGGAAGAGGGGCTTCCCTTGCAGCTCAGTTGGTAAAGAATCCACTGGCAATGCAGGAGACCCAGGTTCAATTCCTGGGTCTGGAAGATCCCCTGGAGAAGGAAATGGCAACCCACTCTAGTATTCTTGCCTGGAAAATCGCATGGACAGAGGAGCCTGGCCAGCTATCCATGGGGTCACAAGAGTCAGACATGACTCAGCGACTAAACCAACAGAGGGAAGAGGACAGGCTGTTTCACAGATGACCCTGGGATAGATGGAAATCCACATAAAAATGGTCAGGTCAGGCCCACATCATTTTTGGAAAAAAAAAAAAAAATCTGGCTCTATTAAATATACTATTTCAGGGTAAAGAATTAAACTGTTAAGAGAACACAGTTTAAATGCAGGTGAATATTTACCAGCTTTTACAGTGACAAGGGCCTTTTTATACATCCACTCAACACCAGAATCTGAAGAAAACAGCACTGATTGATTTGGCCATAAACTTATGTGTTAAAAAACACACACGCAAAATTAAAAGGCCAAAGCCAAACTGTGGAAAATGTTGGTCGCTTTGTTTGCCTCAAGGAGTGTCTGGTAGCAGTTGCCAAAATAAGTTAATATTCTTAATATGTAAAGAGCTCTTGTGAACAAATAAGAGGATAAAGCCCCAAGGGCAGAGTGAATAGATGACATGAATGGGCATTTTGGAAAAGTGCAATTTCAAATAACCAGTGCACACATGGAAAAAATATTGAACCTCATTAGTGCTCAAAGAGATGCAAATTAAAACAGCAACACTATGCTATCTTGCTGGACAGATTTTCCCTGAGATAGAGCCTTACAGTGACCAAGATGCAGGGACACTAAACAGGTGATCCACCATTGGGTTCAGAAACTGATGGGCAAGTTTGTAGCTTGGTGTGGCAAAATGTATCAAAAATGATAAAAGAAGGTATCAACTTTTAGAAATTTATCAGGGTTTTTTTTTTTTTTTTTTTTGAGGGGAGGGGTGCATACCAAAATGCACGTGGGATCTTAGTTCCCCGACCAGGGATTGAGAGCCTGCACCCGCTGCAGTGGAAGCTGGAGTCTTAACTACTGGACCACTAGAAAGTCCCTAATAAATGGCTTTGTTTCCTTTTTTTAAAGTAGTGGAATGAAACTAAATGAGCAGCAGTATGTGATTCATTAGCATTTGGCAGGTCAATTCATGCAATGCTTGGCAGCTGCAAAAACTCCCAGGAGAGGAGAATTCTGTGATGTGGGAAAGTGTGCATGAAGTGTTCTCACTATATGAAAAGAACAGATTACAAAATAGTATGTACAGTGTGATTTTTCTCCCTCTACTGCCTTCCCCACCCCTAACCAGGAAAAAAAGATATCCGTCTGTGAAGCCTGGCAGGAGATGCACCAAAGTGTTAACAGTGGCTAGTTGCGGGTTGATGGTGTCAGTCAGCGACAAGCATTATTGTTTCCACCCTGTAGTGTTTTCCACATCGTGTGCAGTACTCGTGTGTAACCCTCACAATCGGACCGAAAGGTTCATGAAAATAAATCTAAACCGGCTCCCCAGCTGATCCAAGAAGGTGCCTGAGGAAGTTCAGCCCTAAAACAAATTCACCAGGAACAGAAACCTGGACTCAGGCCTCCTAATGCTCTGTTCATCCAGGACTCGTGGGCTTTTGTTTTGCCCCTGATGGTTCCTTGCCTCTCACATCTGAGAAGCTGTCTTTGGGAAATAATCCAAAATGTGGAAAGAGCCACACACAAAGACGTCCCTTACAGTGTTATAATTATAATAGTGCGAATGGTCAGTGGGGGAAATGTCCAGTCACGGAGCGTGGTTCAGTAAGTGAGACCGCTCACCGGTGGGACGTTATATGGCCAGTGAAGAGGTGGGTCAACGTGAAAAAAAAATGCAGTGTGGTTATAATGTGGGATGGAAACAAAAAGTCAGGACAGAAAATCTCTATGTTGTGACTATCATCACAAACATCAGGTTCAGAAGGGAATGTGACATTATGAGAGGGATTGTTAAGTAAGGTTGATGCAGCTATCAGAAACATTTATTTTTTCTTATCTTAGAAGTTCCAGTTTTTCTAGAAAGGTATGATATTATATTCCTTTTTAAAAAATTTTTATTCTTTATTTATTTGGATGTGCTGGGTCTTTGTGGCAGCCTGTGGGTTTTTAGTTGTTGGCATGTAGGATCTTAGTTTCCTGACCGGGGATGGATCCTGGGTCTCCTGCATTGGGAACACAGGGTCTTAGCCACTGGACCAACCAGGGAAGCCTCAATATTCTTTTTATATTAACTGCCCCCCACCAATCTGAAAAAGTAAACATAGGTGAGCCTCTTTACACATCCTCTTTCTAGGGCTGGATTCTGGACGGCATCCCTGAGACGCGGGAGCAGGCTCTGACGATCCAGACCCTTGGCATCTCCCCAAGACACGTCAGTGAGTAGCCCTGCCCACCAGAGCTGCAGACCCTGAGAGTGAGCGCCCAGCCTGTTCTGTGTCAGCGGTCCTCAGTGCCCACCCTCAGCCCAGGGCCACCATCCAGCAGAGGGGTTGATGGGCCTGTGACCCGGCAGGAACCAGGAGGACCGCTCAGCCGAGTTCTCCAAGAGCTAAATGCACTCGGGGCTTGTGCTGAGGAACCTGGGGTCTTGCTCTGACCCTGGGGATTCCCTGTTTCAGGAAGCCCCCATCTCAACCATGGGAAACTCTGAGAAACCACTGGAAGCTGGAAACCACTGAGAAGCTCTCTATAGGAAATAATCCCAAGTGTGGCAAAAGCCTTCTGTACAGGGATGTCACAGTTATTGGTGGCCCTGAAGGCGGTCGGCAGGCAGTGTTCGTGCATGGATGACCTCTGTCCTGAGATTCCATGTCTGTGTTCTGACCTCTCTCTTAAGGGGTTGATGGGTGTGGAGGTGGTGGGTGTTTTAGTGTCCTGCTGCCCACTGTGTCTGGTTTGGCTTCTTTCCTTCTCTGCCCAGTCGTGCTGAGCGCTCCAGACACCGTCCTGATTGAGAGAAACTTGGGGAAGAGGATCGACCCTCAGACTGGAGGTATGGCAGTCTCCTCCTGTGTCCGCCTGCCCTGTGGGATCTCAGAGGTCTCAGATCCTAATCACAGCCCCCACCCCTCACTGAGCACCCCTCTCAGCTTGGGCAGCAGACAGACCGAGGTCCCTGCCTCCTTCTAGCCGTGGGACGTGGGAGGGGCTGCCCAGTGTCTGAGGCTTGGTGTTCTCACCTGGACTTGAGGCTGAGAGCCCCAAGCCCTGCCTTGTGACCCGCTCCCCGTGAGAAGGCTGAGAGCCTGCGGGCGGGTGCCTGGCACAGAGCGAGCACTCGGGAGGCCAGCGCCGCCCTTCCCCTCGCCCCAGCACCCTCATCAGTTTGTTACTAGCAGCAACGGGGGAGCAGGCTGAAGCCACCCTTGGGGTGGGCGGACCCGGGGGGCGGACAGGCGTCCCTGGGACCTGCAGGCTGTGCTTCCAGCACGGGCGGGTGACTCTAACCGCCGCGCCCCTCTCTCCGGCAGAGATCTATCACACCACCTTCGACTGGCCCCCCGAGTCGGAAATCCAGAACCGACTGATGGTGCCTGCAGGCATCTTCGAGGGGGAGACGGCGCGGAAGCTGCTCGAGTATCACAGGAACATCGTCAGGATCCTCCCCTCGTACCCCAAGATCCTGAAGGTCATCAGCGCCGACCAGCCCTGCGTGGACGTCTTCTACCAGGGTAAACCCAGACGGCCCCTCCACTCGTCTCATCCCGTGTCACTTCATCGGGCAGCGTCCAGGGTGTGCCTGGGAGCAGGGGAGTCAAGTTGTGGGTGGCCCAGGATCCCTGCCCAGAAACAAGCGTGGGGTTGCCAAGAGCGTCCCCCTCAGAGACCCTGGGCTAATACTCTACACCCTGAGTGGTCATCGGACTTGACAGTGGCGCGAGGAGAGGCAGGGATGGGGTGGGAGGGCAAGGAGCGCGCAGCCTTGCCCTGGGACATCCCTGGTGGTCTAGTGGTCGGGACTTTGCCCTCCAGTGCAGGGGGCCCGGGTTTGATCCCTGGGCAGGGAACTAGATCCCACACGCTGCAACTACAACCTAGAGCAGCCAAATTAAATAAGTAAATATTTAATAAATACATAAATACATTTTTTTAAAAGGTTCACATAAAAAGTCTTTAAAAGAAAAAAGAAGAAATCTTGCTCTGAGGATCAAGGAGAAAAAGAAAATGTATAAAAATTAAATAAACAAACGTACAAACCAAACCCACCAGCACCACAAGAAAACAACAACAGAAGCGCCAGCAGGCGTCCTGAGCCCGTCGGGGAAGCGGGGGCAGCCCCGAGGGCACGCCTGCCTCAGGGCCAGTAGCAGGTGTTCAC
>NW_011494947.1:788482-790762 GCF_000754665.1 Bison bison bison
CACAGCAGCTTCCCAGAAAGTGCTGAAACGGGCCTGCTTGGGGACCGGGGGTCTGACCACTGAGACCTCAGGGCCAGGCAACGTGTGAGCGAGCCTCAGCCCCACCACACATCAGCTGTGCCATCTGTGGCAACTTTCATAATCTCTCTGGGCCTCAGTTTTGTCATTGCAAAAATGGGCACAAAGATGGATCCTTCCTCACAGGCTTAGGTGAGGCTGCGCTGTGTGAGGTCCTGCGAAGCAGGCATCGAAGCCGTGAGCCCAGGAGCTGGTGCAGAGGGACGGCTCAGTGTCAGGCACTGCTGTCATCATGATTCAACACCCAGTCCTGAAAGACAAGGAAATTAAAATAATTCTCCCCCAAAGCAGCCCTTGCGAGTCCCTTGGACAGCAAGGAGATCTAACCAGTCCCTCCTAAAGGAAATCAGTCCTGAATGTTCATTGGAAGGACTGATGCTGAAGCTGAAACTCCAATCCTTTGGCCACCTGATGCGAAGAACTGGCTCATTGGAAAAGACCCTGATGCTGGGAAAGATTGAAGGCAGGAGGAGAAGGGGATGACAGAGGATGAGATGGTTGGATGGCATCACCGACTCGATGGATATGAGTTTGAGCAAGCTCCAGGAGTTGGTGATGGACAGGGAGGCCTGGCGTGCTGCAGTCCATGGGGTTGCAAAGAGTCGGACACGACTGAGCGACTGAACTGAACTGAACTTAAGGCAGCTGCATAATCATTTTTTATTTTTAATTTAGTTTTTCCTTTTATTTATTTTATTTTTTTCAGCTGCACCGTGTGGCTTGGGGGGATCCTAGTATCCTGACCAGGGATTGAACCCCAGCCCTCAGCAGTGAAAACACAGGGTCCCAACCACTGGACAGTCCAGGAATTCCCCTGGTTTTTCAAAAAAGTCTTGCTGAGCTTCACACCCAGTCAGCCCTTCTGCGTGATGCTGGGTGCCTGGGAAGATAAAAATACTACTGCAGGGGTTTTAAGACACTTGACAGTTTACAATGCCCTTTTTTGGTATATCCTCTTAAATCTCTTCCAGAGACTTTTAGTTTTGAGGGGGAGGTGGTTCTGAGCTCCCTAGTACCACCAGCCCCCATCTGCCAGTGGATGTCTCTGCTTTACCAGGAGAGCAGAGAGTGGCACAGCCTCGATCTCCAAAGGGGAGTCAGTGGACGAGGGGGGATGTCTGTAGGGTGATGCTACTTTGAAAAATGCCAGGCTTACAGACGCCTTGTAAATTTCCAGTGATTTTGCATCTTAAAAGGGTCTTTAGTAGCAAACACTGCACTCCGAAGATAAACAACCACAACATTTATCTTATGCCATGACTCTGAATTTACACATTAATTACTTCCAAATTACTTAATTAAATTTAAAAGTTCATATGATCGTTCATAAAGAATTCATGCCTGGAATTGTAAATAAAAATGTGAGCATCTGAATATTAATTATTATTAATTAATAATGCAGAGAGATAAATTGAAAATTGGAATGCAGAATTCTCTCTGTGTTGTTTTTTTTTAATCTCTCTGCAGTGCATCCAGCAACCACATATTTTTAAAAAGAATAATTAGATGTTGAGATTGTCTGGGGGATCATTATTTCTAATTAACTTAGTTATTTACTGTAAATTAAGCATCATTTGTAAGCAGGCTTCTTTGGCTGTAGTATTTGTGCTCTTCAGATGGGCTGGCTCCTGGAAGGTCTGAGGATAAAGACAGCCTTGCTGGAATCTCTGTCTCCCGGGTTGGTCTCGCTGGTGGAAAGTGTTACCCCTGGCAGTGGGCTTGGGAGAGTGGCCCCAGCCCTGCCAAGTCTGCAAAATGCAGACAAGAAAAGCACCTCCCTTGGGGGATGGTGCCTGGATCAGATCAGACAAGGCCCGCAGAGAATTTAGCTTGGCAGATTGTCATCTTAACCATGAAGGTCTGGTAACCTACCTGTGCCTTTAGTTCCAAGACAGAGAGGAATCGTAGTATCCCTAATGAACCTTCCAATCAAAAAAAATCCCGCAAAGGTCTGAAACTTCAAAATTTGCCCGGTGAACACACCCCACTAGGTTCCAATTTTGTCCCCTTCCCCGCCTGGGGATGTTTGGAGGCATTTGCGGTTGTCACCACTAGGGGGCGTGCTACCGACACCTGGTGGGCAGGGGCCAGGGAACGCCCTAGATGTCAGGAGCATGAGCTTGGCAGACCCTGCCCACCTGTCCCAGGTGTCAGGGCAGTGCCCTGGGACCCCTTCCTGTCTTCTGATGGTTCCATCCCGGG
>NW_011494947.1:790862-790988 GCF_000754665.1 Bison bison bison
TTCCATCCCGGGTGAGGGGCTGACTCAACATGCTGCCTGCAGGAACCCTGGCACCTGCTGGGGATGGTCTGGGTCCCTGGCAGGAGGCGGGGTTGGGGAGGGAGACCCCTTTTGATGCAAGGGGGA
>NW_011494947.1:791178-792456 GCF_000754665.1 Bison bison bison
GGGAGGCGACCTGGTTTGATGTTCAGTAGCTTTTGGCATCCAGTGCCCCCCCTGGTGCAGGCACCTCGCCCCTGTCCCCCTGAGTCTTTGTTCCTCAAATACCAGGGCACCCCGGGCCAGGCCTCCATCTCCCCACGCCGGGACCTGTTTGATCGCGGCCTCTTTGGAGACTTGCGACAAAGTTGGTGTCACTGGAGTGAGGCTGCAATTTATTCTCCACCAATTCCGGAGGCCTTTAGAAGTCCCCCGTGTGCCAGGCCCCTGCATGGCCTGACGCATTTATCAAAGCTTGTGTCTGACTCTAGGAGGTCAGCCTGGTCCCAGGGCCTCAGGCTGAAGCTCAGCCTTCATTCAATTGAGAAACACCTCAGCACATTTTTTTTGGCCATCCATGCTGGATGGCATGCAGGATCTTCTTTCCCTGACCAGGGATTGAACCCACACCCTACCTCCAGTGGAAGCGTGGACTTTTAATTACTGGACCCCCAGAGAAGTCCCCCAGACCAATATTGAGTGTGTTTTCTGTGTCCCAGGACCAGCCCTCACCAGCGTGAGGACAGCGCTGACCCCGTGCTGAGTTAGGAATCCCGGGACGGTGTGCTCCGAGGGCGGCCTCTGTGCCTCTCGTTGTCCCCTCCCGCCTTGGTGCCCAGGCCTGAGGGGTAACTCCTTCCCTGCAGCTTCACCCTGTGGTCACCTGGCAGATGCCCAGAGGGTTTCCCCGGCACTGAAAACAGAGAAATAATTACTGTTGCTAAAAGAGCCCACGCAGAGGTGTTGGGAGCTGGCCCCCTTTCTCCAGGAGCCTGGTTTATCATCCTGCCCTCCTCTCGTTCCAGCTCTGACCTACGTCCAAACCAGCCATCGATCCAATGCCCCGTTCACCCCAAGGGTGCTGCTTTGCGGGCCTGTGGGCAGCGGGAAAAGCCTGCAGGCCGCCCTTCTGGCCCAGAAATACGGCCTCATCAACGGTGAGTGCCCTGGTGCCACCCCGCTTCTAGAACCTTCCACAGCGTCCTGCTCTCCCGGGCCCTCCCGTGTCATGGGAGCAGTGAGAGATCGGCATCACTTCTCTCTCTTGCTCTCTGCTCCGAACAGTTTCCAGTTAATCCATCTTTGCAGGGATAAGGTTTTTTGCCTCCTAAAGAACACGGCCATGAAAACATTAGCCAATAAAAACATGTCTGCAGCCCAAAGCGCTGGCCTTTTCTGGTCCTCATCTTTCATGTCCTTTGGCCCAGTGGCTTTTCTGTGCTCTGCCCCAGAGGTGCCCCCCGC
>NW_011494947.1:792556-802788 GCF_000754665.1 Bison bison bison
TTCTCCAGTCTCATTTGGTTCCCCCAACCCAGGTCAGCGTGCTTACAGGCAGACAATTTCTGAACCAGAGGAAGGCTTCTTGCTCAGCACAGTTTCAATAAATATTTTACCAGGAGGAGAGAAAATATTGAAATCAGTTCTCCAGGTCTTTCCTGGAGTGGTCCCAGGTGGTCTTAGATGCCAGTCAGGTTTCAGGAGGATAAAGGGCTAGAAAGGATGCTTGTAGGAGACACACTGCAAGGGAGGGGGTGGGAGGCACTGACCCCCTCCCACTTCAAATGCTGTGGAAGCCGCAGTAGCCTCTACTTTATTTACTCAGGCAACGTGAGACCTGCACCCCAAATGTATAAATCTGCACGCTTATGGCCCCAAATGACACATGCACACCATACAGATATACATATATACCGACACACAAATATATACATGCCACCCTAGAAGGCTCGAGTTTTGAATAAAAAATGCTTTTCAGTTAGGTCTCCAACTTAAAATCCCAAAGCCACTGAGATTCCCAGCCAGGAATCAGTGACAAAAGTTGAAGGTGGAGAACTGAATGCTCATTCTGATAAGGATGGAAAAATAGTAATAGCTGTGTGAGTGTTTTAGTAAAATGACTAAATAGCAGTATTCCATTTTGGTTAGCATGGAAAAATAGTCTGGATACTTTACGATAAAAGGTATGCTTTTCTTGTATCCAAGTTTTGTTTTAAAAAACAAAATTATAATTATTCAAATAATTATAATTATTTGAATTATATTCAAATTATATTCAAATAATTATAATTATTCAAATAATTCCTTCTCCTTCTGTGTTTACCTCTTAAGAATACTGTAAGACTAGAATTCCAGCTGCCATTCGGGATGAGTTCTTTGTAAAGAATGGGCCCCACTCTACTTGTGGCCACACCCACAGGTTTATTTACGCGCCTGCGCTTCTTGGTAGGTGAAGACATGTGACAAGAGCCTTAATGTGAGAAGTGAGAAGAGCCTTAATGGCAGCGGGAGGGTCTGAAAACCACTAAAGTGACACCTTAATATCGTGCAAAGCAATTTAGATAATTGTCACTGGGCCAAAGCTGGTTTATGCGGACAGGCTCGTTCAAGAAAAGTGTTGTTTAATTTAAATTGTTTTCGTAAAGAAATCAGATTCGCCTAGAGTTTTCCAAACAGAAAATAGAAAAACTCACGCTGGTTTTTGCTTGGTAGCAGAAGAGTCATTTGGGGCTCGTTTCAATAACTGAGCATTTGGAGACCGATTCAAAGTTCACATTTCTCAAAGGTGTTTTTGAGAAACCCAAGACGTCATGAGATTTCAGTAAAGCTAGTTATAGGGGACCTGTGGTTGGCAGAGGCAAGCGCTGAGCTGTCGGGTGGGGTCTCTCTGCCGAGACCTGTCTGCACCCAGAGCTCCAGGAACTGCCGGCTCTGCCCCCAGAGGCCCCCCACCGCCATCCCCTGCCTTGGGTTTTCACATTTATGATCCTCTCACTTGTGGGAAAACATCCCAGAACAAGCCAGATTCACTCCCACAAGGTTTATTGAAAGACTCCTGTCTATAGCTGGCGAGAATATAAACAGGCACAACCTTTTGTGAGATAAAGGCCACTGCTGATTAACATATGACCTGTGCTCATCCTTTGGCCCGGTGATTTCACGCCTAGGACTTTATTCTGCTGCAACACTACCCCAGATACTCAACAAGAGATGTGAAGGATGCGTGATGAAACATAAAGGTGACCCCAGACTGTTCGTAATAGGGCTAGTTAAGTAAGCTGTGGGCAGCTTTAAAAAGAAACCTGTAAAGTGACTCCAAGTCCCTGAAGTGTTGTTACCTGGGAGTGGATTGGAAAGCAAAGTCACTCGATAGAGCTGAGGGGATGCTCTCATCTTTGTTCAGAGAAGTGTGTTAGTCTGTGCTCAGAAAACGTCTGAAGGAACACCCAGGTACCAAACTGGTTATCTCTGTAGAGTGATGTGTTACACAATCCTGAATTTTTTTTCCTGCGCTGAGCATGGATTTTCTAACCAGAAACAACCATGAAGTTTTTTTTAGGGGGGGCCACAGTGAGTAGCATGTGGGATCTTAAGTTCCTTGATCAGGGATTGAACCTGTGCCCCCCGCATGGGGAACTCAGAGTCTTAACCACTGAACCACCAGGGAAGTCCCAAGACTTATATTAAAATACTATTAATTTTACTCACTGCATGCCTGTGATATGCAGTGCATTTTATTTGGTTCAGAGATAGGGAAAGCGCAGAAATAAGAAGAGGCACTTAAGGCTGGAGGTGGGCTCTGCTGAGCTGGGAGAGGGGAGGAACGAGGCGAGGTGGCGGGGCTTATCCCAGCACAGCCCCAGGTCACACATGTCTGAAGCCTCAGTGCTTCCACCCTCTAGGGAGAGGATACTGTTGCAGTATTGTCTTAGAACATTGTAGAGTGAGGTGGCTACAGGCAGGGGTTTTAAACCATTCTTTCCTAGTATAAGTGGGCCTTCCCTGGTGGCTCAGATGGGAAAACAATGCGTGCAAAGCAATACAGGAAACCCGGGTTTGATCCCTAGGTTGGGAAGAGCCCCTTCTCCAGGGGAGGTGGCAACCCACTCCCGTATTCTTGCCTGGAGGATTCCACAGACAGAGAAGCCTGTGGGTTGCAGAGAGTCGGACAAAATGAGCAACTTAGCACTTTCACTTTTCCCAGTATAAGCACTTAATGTTACACAGTTATCTCTAAACACATCTTTGGTTACATCTCACAAAATTTTAATATGATGTGTTTTATCATTCAGTTCAAAGTATTTTCTAATCTCCTTTGCGGTTTTTTTTTTTTGACCCATGCATTATTTAGAAGTATACTGCTCACTGTCCAAATATTTGGGAATTTCCCAGACTGCTTTTTGTTTCTTTAATTTTCTTGAGGTCAAAGAACATCCCCTATATGATTTCAGCCCTTGGATATTTATTGAGACTTTTTTTATGGCCCAGCACATGTCTATATTGGTGAAATACATGTGCACTTGAGAAGAATATATACACTGGTTTTGTTGAATATTGTGCTTTAAGAAAGTCAGTGAGGCTGAGGTGTCTGATAGTGTGATCGTTTCTTCCGCGTCCTTAATGACTTCTCTCTGCTTATTATGTCAGTAGTTGAGAGAGGTGCGTTGAAAGCTCCAGCTCTGCCTGCAGGTTTCTCTCTCTCTCTGCCGGTCCTTGCGTACTGAAATCTGAAGCTGTGTGTGCACAAGGCAGCGTGGCCTCTTGGTGCAATCTCCCCTTATGGCTAGGAAGCACTCCTCTGCCTCTCCAGTAATACTCATTTTCTCCAAGCCCACTTTGTCTGATAAGTATAACCTCTATTCTTTCTTTTTTTGAACTATCCGTGTCTTATATTCTAAATATGTGTCTTGTAGACAACACATAATTGCTTTAAAAAAAAAATTCAGCCTGACATTTCCTGCCTTTTAATTGAAGTGTTTAGTCTGTTTCCCTTTAAGGTGATTTTTTTATATGGTTGGTTTCAAGTCCACCATTCTGATTTTTTGTCTTCTATTTGTGTGGTGGTTTTTTGTTTTTCTTTTTGGCTGTGCTAGGTCTTCCTTGCTGCCTGTGAGCGTCTCTAGCTGTGGCTTGAGGGCTCCAGAGCCTGGGCTCAGGACGTGTGCACGGGTTTAGTCGCCCTGCAGCATGTGGGGTCCTCCCGGACCAGGCCTCTAACCCACGTCCTCTGTATCGGCAGGCGGACCCTTAACCACCAGACCACCAGGGAAGGCCTTGTTCTTTGCTCTTCCTTTCCTGCCTGCTTTTGGATTGGTCAAAAACATTTTCTAGTAATCCACGTTATTTCCTCCATTGCCTTTCTTGCTGTATCTCCTTGCCTCGTCTTATTTGTGGTTGCTCTAGGGGTTACACACCATCCGTCAGTCTGTCTTGAATTAAGGCAGCACCTCTTCGTGGGGAGCAGGAGAGCCCGGCAGCAGTCTTTCCCTTCGCCTTGCTCTGCTTCTTCATGTTACTGTAGCCACACATTTTACTCCTACCTATGTCACCAACCCTACAGTATATTGTAATTATTTTTGCTTTAAAGAGGCATTTTTTTTTAAGTCAAGAGACAGGAGGAAAGGGCTTTTATATATACTCAATATCAGCACTTCTCTTGGATCCTTTGTTTAGATCCAAGTCTCCATCTGATATATCATTTTCTTTCAGCCCAAAGAACTTCCTTTAACATATCTTGTAGTGCAAGTCTGCTGGTGAAGTTCAGCTTTCATCTGTCTGAAAATGTCTTTATCTCACCTTCGTTCTTGAAGGATGTTTTTGCTGCATATAGAAATCTATGTTGACAGGCTTTCCCCCCCTCTTAGTACTTTAAAGATATTTCATTGTTGCATTGACGCATTCCGTTGCATTGCTTCTGATGAGAACTCAGAGATTATTTTTTATCTTTGTTCTCCTATATACATAAAGCATCTCACCCACTCCTAGTTGCTTCTAATATTTTCTGTTTGGTTTTAAAAAATTTAACTATAATGTATCAAGGTGCGGTTTATTTTGTGTTTTTTTTGCTTGGATCTACAGGTTGATACTTTTTATCAAATTTTGAAAATTTTCTCCCATTATTTTTGCAAATATTCCCTCTCTCTCCCCATCCCTCCCTCCCTCTCTCTCCTCCTTTTGGAACTCTAGTTACATGTATGTTAAACTGTTTGCTCTTGCCTTCCAGCTCTCTGAAATTTTATTCTTTTTTCCCCCAGTCCCCTCCACACCTTCTCTTTGCTTCAATGTGAATGCTGTCTAGTGCCTGTTTTCATGTCTTCAGCTTCACTGATTGCAGCTTCTTCAGTGATGTTTTCCATCTAAGACTATTGTATTTCCCAGTTCTGGAAATTCCATCTGGTGCTTTTTTATAGTTTCCATTTCTCTGCTGAGATTCCACATCTTTTCATTCATTTTAATTATCTTTTCAAGTTTAAACATATTCATAACAGCCATTTTATAGTTCTTAGTGCGAATACCGACGTCCGTGTGACCTCTTGACCTGTGACGCTCTGGCCTGTGATCTCTCCGTGCAGGGTCACATTTCCTGGTAGTTTTTGTTTGTTTGTTGTTTTTGTTGTTGTTTTTAATCTCAAGCATTTTTTTTTTTTTATTATATCCTGGACATTGTGGTTCTCACGTTCTTGAGAGTCTCGATTGTGTGGTCCTGCTTTGAGAATATCACATGAAAAAGAGCTGAGTTCCAACAGGCGGTTAGTTTCCTGGAGGATCAGCTTGACCTCATTGAGGCTTAGTTTTAGTCTTTGTTAAGGTGGGATTGGGCTTCCCAGGTGGCACTGGTGGTAAAGAACCCTTCTGCTAATGCAGGACATGTAAGAGACACGGGTTCAATCCCTGGGTTGGGAAGATCCCCAGGAGGCGAGCATGGCAACTCACTCCACTGTTCTTGCCTGGAGAATCCCATGGACAGAGGAGCCTGGAAGGCCACAGCACACAGGGTCGCAAGGAGTCAGACACAACTGAAGCGACTTAGCACGCTCCCATCAGGTGGGACGAGGTGTGCTTCCTCTGGGGGCTGTGCATCCTTACACCTGAAGCACGGCCCTCCTGGAGGGAAGCGTGGGTCTGCGGGGCTGAGCAAGGTCTCTGACCCTGGCCATCAGAGGCCGGCCTCATCTTGCGCCGTGTGGACCCCCAGGCAGTTCCCAGCTACCCTGTGGCCTTTCTCCCCCAGGCCCCGTGGAGCCTGCCCGATACACTTGCAGTCTGGCACTGATCAGTGACCTCAGGGAACGCTCCTGCAGGTTCCTAGGCCTGCCCCCGCAGCCCCACCCATTGTTGTGTCCTACAAAGTCCAGCTGCCTTGAGGCCCCAGACTCCAGCGCTGTGTCCCCCTGCCATGTCTGGGGCCCACTTCTCCCTAGCCATGGAATGGGTGGTCCCTGTAGGTCAAAATCCAGGGTGAGTGAGTTCCGCTCGGTGTGTTTCCTTTCTCAAGGATCACAGCCCCACGTGTCTGCTGACCAAGTGCCTGAAAAGAGTTGCCTCATAGCTTTTGTTTAGTTTTATGGCTTTTTATGACAGAAGGGAAACAGGATGCCTGCTCCTCCCTCCTGGTCAGAACTGGAGACTCAGCCTGGTTTTGGTGTCACATAGACCTGAGTTTGAATCCCAGCTCTTCCACTCACTGGCTGGTGACCTAGGACAGTACACAGCGCCTCTCCTTACCTAAAAGGCTGCAGTTAGCCTGAGGGCTGGATAATACCAAGCATGACTGCAGCAGCGCTTCACGTAGGGAAAGGTCTCGGTTGCCTTTATTACTCCTCATTAGCGAGCGAAGCCGCAGCCACTCTGCACATGGTCGATGCTGCTACACAGAATTTGACATGTCATTCAGAGGAATCCGTCTTTGGTGGTCGTCATCCTCAACATTAACCTTATCCACTTAACTTTAGGATTTCAATTTCTTCAACGTAGGAGGTCAAGTCCTTAGCTTTAAAGTTAAGAAAACTAAGACTGTGCTATTAACAACTCATGAAACCGTGGCTGGACCCTTCCGGCGCTGGCTGCCAAGGTTTTCGTAGCCGAGGAGAGGGCAGCTGTGTTTATTCCTCCCACGCTTGGTGACGGGCATGCCCTGTGTGTTGGCCCCAGGGGTCTAGAGATACAGCGGTTGCTCGTGGCAGAAAGGCACCTTGTGCGTCCCTTTGTTGTACAGCCTGATCGTGTCTGTGGACTCATCATCACGGGGGCCATGCAAACTCTAGGGTCCCCACCCACGCTGAGTGATAACAGCGTGAACGTGGACATCACACTGGTCCGCATGGTTCTCTGCCAGAGTGTGTCCACCCCCAACACCCCCCGGGGCCACGGGCTGTACTCCCCGGAGCCGCCGAGGCCCTGCGGGTCCTTCTCTGGTGGTGACAGTCCTTGTCACGTCTTCTCCACGCCGTCCATTTCTAATATGTCCTTCACCAAATGCATTCTTTTTCATTCCACAGCATCCTTCCTCGGCTTCTTTTATATTTCCAATTCCTTTTTGATACTTCCTTTCACTTGGACACACACCCACACTCAGAAAACCCTTTTATATTTTTTTCAGTGACCTTTTTTTTCCCCCCCAGCAGGCAGCACTGGGTCTTCGTTTTGTTTTTTCTTCTCATTCTTCCTTCTATTTAAAATTTAACGGGCTTCTTTCTGCTCCTCTCTCCTCTAGTCTGCTGTGGGCAACTGCTCAAAGAAGCCGTGGCGGACAAGTCCAAATACAGCGATTTGATCCAGCCATTTTTCGAGAAGGAGATAGCAGGTAGGCCTTGCTGGCCGTGACTCCCAGAACCTGTGGAGAGAGACTGTTCTGTGTGAGGCTCACAGGGCATCTGGGGGCTCCCAACTGGGAAAGACCACCAGGAAATGGAAACCAGGCTTTCTGGGAGGCAAAGGCTCTGGTTTTCCCCCCCAGCTGGTCATCCTGGCTTCCAAGCAATGGGGAGCTGGGGGGCAAAATCTGTGAACGTAATGCCTTTCACTGAATGTGTGAAGTGGCCCTCTTTCTCAAGAATGCTTGCTGTCACTTAAAGCTAGGAGCCAGGAGAGGCCCAGAGCTGCCCACTTCTTTTCCTCCTCCTGTCCCAAAACACCAGGGGCCAAGATTCTGATCTGGTCAGCAGTCAGAAGCCAGGAGGCTCAGACAGCCTTGCAGACCTGAGGACTGACCGGCCATGGGTCCTCAGGGGAGGCTGGACCAGATCATCTTTGCAGACCCCCTCTGTGACCTAAGCTCCAAAAGCGTGTCCTCAATCCAAGCCCGTTCTCTGCATTTCCCTGAGTTCACAGATGAACCCCAGAGAAGGGACAAGGTGCTCAGGCCACAGGCATGCCGGCTCACTCTGGGCTCCTCCCCAGGGCAGTGTGTTTTCCTCGCCCACATCTCCCATCCTTGTGTAAAGGGCTGTATGTAGCTTCTCTGTGCGGTGAGCATAAGCGAGTCATCACGTCTGCTATGAACAGGCACTTATTATGAAGAAGGCTGACCCAGAAGGAGGAGGGGGCCGTGGAGACAGTCAGTGTGCGCATTGGCTGGACACCCTCACTGCCCAGTGCTCCTTTCTCCTCCTGCCGCTTCTGAACAGGCTGCTCGCTCCTGATCCCCGCTCTGAGGGTCCGCCTGGGGAGGACGACCTGGCCTGGCTCTCCCCAGGCCCTCCTTAAGGTGTCCTGGACCCCGTGGTGAAGTTCCAGTGAGGCGGGCAGAAAGGGATCCCCCGGGCGCGGCGATCAGAGGCGGGAGACCCGATGATCTGGGCAGGCGAGTCTGTGCGCGTCGCCGGCTGGTGAACAGGGTCAGCCAGTGCAAGCTCTGGTGCTTCCCCGTCTGGTTCAGATCCCGGGGTGCCCGCCCCGCCCCACAGCAGCATCCCGGGGTGCCCGCCCCGCCCCGCAGCAGCATCCTGGGGTGCCCGCCCCGCCCCGCAGCAGCCACGAGGCCCGGGCGTCTCCGTGGAGAGGTGGGGACAGAAACCCTGGGTGCCGGGTTCACATGAGCACGGGCTAGGATGTGTGCATGTGCACGGGCCGTGGGGGCAGCCAGCAGGGACGGAGGCCTGACGCTTGCGCAAGCCCACTCGCCCTCCAGCGAGCCCAGCTTCCCCGTTGTTGAGACGGGGGACGGGGGTGATTGGCCCTCTGGAAAACATCTGTTGCTCTAATGAGTGAATAAGATAACAAGTTAATAGATTTATGTCATTTTAAATAATGTTGCTGCATGGTATTCCATCCCACAGACTGGGTGGGTAATTTGTACAATTCTCCCTGACAAAGCATTTCGTGGTTCAGAAAAAAAGACAGTGACCAACCAGATGAGGCAGTGTTGATGGGGTAAATCTCAGGCAAAGGGAGGCAGAAATTCCTTGCCTCTTCTTGGAAATGTTCTGTACCTTTGAGTTTTTTTATTAAACTAAAAAGTTGTGAAAAGTGAATATTTAGGTGGTTTTCAGATTTGCATGCCTTTCAGTGATCCTGTAAGGCACCCTCCTGTGACAGGGAAGGTTTGCAGACACTTCTGATTAGGTCAGAGGGAACCTATGCCCAGGAGGCCGGTGGCACTGAACTAAGGCGCCCTCCCGCCCCTGGGCACCAGACGCTGGAGTCCTCTGTGGCTTTGCATCTCGGGATATTGCCTAGTTGTTTGTTTTCTATCATGGCTGAAACAAACTCAGCAGTTTGGAACAACACACATTTCTTCTCTCACGGTCCTGGAGGTCAGGACTTTTAAAGTCACGTGCTGGCAGGCCTGCATTCCTTCCTGAGGAATTCTCTGGGGACGGTCTGTTGCCTGGCCTTTCCCAGCTTCCGGAGGCCCCTTCCTCCATCTTCACAGTCAGCAGCGCAGCCTCTTCAACCCTCTCTCTCTGCATGCTAAACACAGACCCAGGGGGCCTTTCCACTGGCGGTCAAGAGGCAGAGTTGTTTTGGTTTTTATTTTTCCTTTTTTTTTTTTTTGGTGGATACAAAGGAGACTGAGCGCACACTTGCATTTCCCGTATAGGGAGCCAGACCGTGGCAGCTTCAGTCTTCAGCGCTTTGTGCTAATGTTTCCCTCCGCAGCCTTCTCTTTCCTTAGCCGAGGTAGCTCTACACTCCTCCACTTGCTGCAGAATTAAAGACACAACAACCACCAACATCATATCTTCCTCACAGAAGCAATAAGTCCTGTCATTTCACTAATCCCCATCTCGCAGGGATAACAAAGAATGCATTTACATTCATCACCACTAACAGGGGCTCATTAGTGGGCTGTGGAGACGCTGCCGGGGAAACCGGAGCGCCGGGCTGCTGGAGGACGCACGCGGGAACCACCAGGCCTGGCCGCCCGCGTCGCTGCCGCCCAGCAGAAACCGGAAACGGAAACTTCGGTGATTCTCCACCGAAGTTGGGCTTGAAGGGAAAGTTTGCCTGAACCTGGAAGCGCCACGTTGCCACCTCACATGCCGGCGTCCACGCACCCACGGCCTGCGTGGCCGGCGTCGCCCCTCAGGCGCAGACTTGGGGGGTGGGGATCGGCCGCATCACCCCTGAGTCCTGAACCCAGAGGAGACAGACGGGAGGAGAAAGAGACAGGGTTCTGAGGGTACAGCTGGGCTTCCTAACACGCCCCGACCACGTCCAGACCTGGGGAGGCAGAGGTGTGGCGGGGACGGGACTGGCCCAGGCCCTCCCCAGGAAGAGCCGAGCAGGGCCTGAGG
>NW_011494947.1:803021-807922 GCF_000754665.1 Bison bison bison
CTGCCCTGGGTCAGAAGGGTCCCCCGACGTCCGCACGCGTGGTGGGGCGCGGCCCTGAACAGTTTCAGCCACTGACTGGTCTGGGAGGAGACTCGGCTGCCCCTCTGTCCTGGGGGGCCGCCCGGACGACTCAGGTTTCCCTTCTCAGAACCTGGTGGTGTTTCAGATATCTCAGTTGGGGGACCAGCTGCAGTCCTGGGAACCCTGCCGGGGTTTCCCCAGATGAAACCCAGAAGGTTCCAGAAATCCTGCAGGGACAGAGAGTATGGTAAGAACCCACAGGCCTGGTCATGGGGGCAGAGCCCCTGCGCCTCGGGGCTGGCAGATGTCACTGTCAGAACACCCTGCCCTGCAGCCAGCCTAGTGTAGACCACCCCCCATCACTCCCTCTGAAGGCAGGCAGTGCCCTTCCAGGGGCTGGACCTCCTCGGCTGGGGACTCTGCCCTGTGCTCCCAGCAGCTGGCCGGCCCGGCCACACCTGCTGCCCGTCTCTGGGACTCCTGCCCTCGCTCCGCCGGCCTGGGAGCTGCGAGTCCATCCGGGGAGCATGGTTATCACGGGGCATCTTCACAGCCATTGCCGCCGCCAGCAGCCCAGAGAGTAGACCCAGATGTCAGCATCCCCCCCCGGAGCCACTTCCTCTTACCGCCCCCTTGGGGCCTCCTGATGTGATGTCCCAGCCGTGACCTCCGCAGACTCAGTTATGTTCTTTTATGTCCTCACGGGTGCTGCCAACACCTCCTCCTTTCAAATCAGCCGCAAAATTAATAACCGCGCTGCTGTCCCCTCTTCCCACATTTACCGGGCACAGGACTCCAGGGCCCCATCTTAACTCGTCCCAATCTCTTGATCCCAGGCTCTTGGCGGCTGTACTGTGGACGGAGGGTTGGGGAGATGCTTGTTCCATGCTCCGGATTTTGAGATACATAGGTCTGACCTCCTAAACTCATTCTGACTCGAGCTGTGCTGAACAGAGCAAGTTGGCTCCCCAGGGCCCCACAGGGCGCTCCTCACGCAGCCACGTCCCCGGTGGGCACAGAGGGGGCGCTGCTCATGACACGGGGCCAGGCCGCCCAGCACGCAGGCTTGCCTGCCTGGGAGCCCCTGTTACTTGCACATGGTTGCAGAACAACTGAAAACCCTTCTGGGCTTTTGGAAAAATAACTTCTCAGCTGCTAAAAAACCATTTGAACTTCTGTGGTCAGTGCTGGCAGACTCCATGGCCATTTTATACTAGGGCCATGTGTGCAGGCGTTGTTTTTCTTCTGCCCAGAATTAGCCAAGGGGGCAGCTAGAACTCAATTCTCTGCTTAAACCGTCGGTGACTCACAGTGGTCACCATCTCCAAATGACATGCCCTGAGCCTTCTCTGTGCTTCATTCCTACCAGAGGGCCTTCTGGACGTGAGGTTTTTAACCCCAGAGATCCGAGCTTCCCAAGGAAGGCAGCCATCTGACCTTGCTTGTTGAAACTCTGGTTTCTCAAGCTTCACTTAGCATAAAAGCATTCTCCTTGGCCTCAGCTCACCCTAGTGGCTTTCTGGCTAAGGTCAAGGGTAGTGTGGGGCTTCCCAGGCGGCATGGTGGTAGAGAATCTGCCTGCTGAGGCAGGAGGTGCAAGAGATCCCCTGGATAAGGAAGTGGCAACCCACTCCAGTATTCTTGCCTGGGAAATCCCAAGAAGAGTGGAGCCTGGCAGGCTACAGTCTGTGAGGTTGCAAAGAGATACAGCTGAGCACACATGCCCTTATTTTTAGTCCTTCTCCTGGGAATTTCAGCCGTAAATTACGGTCCTGTGGCTGCTGGTGGTAGATGTTAACATAACCTCATTCCAGGGGACTGGGTCTAATCAGTGGTATGCCACCGTCTCTGGTTCAGAAGGGTGGCCTTCTCCCCCAGCTCTGGTCATGGTTCTCATTCTTGGACATTACTTGTGTTTTCTCTGGAAATTGGTGACCCAGGCAAGATATTAAAACAGCCGAAGGTGTATTTCGTCCTCGCTGGTTTAGTCTCTGCTCTCAGTGTGTGAGATGCTTGCCTAGAGCTGTCCCCATCGCAAGGGATGTCGGGTGGGGGGGGCCGCCAGTGACGGTGTGTCCCCGGGGTGGGCTTTTCAGGTCAGACCCCAGCTTTTCCCAGCTCCCGGCTCTGCAGGGTCGGAAGGGAAAGCTGAGCACCTGCACCCAGGTGCTGCCAACCCAGCACCTGCCAGCCCGGCTCGCTGACTGAGGTGGAGGGGGATCGGCTCTCCTCACTCACTTCCACTCTGTAACCAGCCCTGCCCTGCTGGTATCCCCCCAACAGCTGGAGGGGGTTCAATTGAAAGAAGGCCTGGATTCCTTGGCACACATGCCAGACATACACTGACTTTTTCAGGTGAGAAAACAGCTCTTTAATTGGCATAATAACTTTCCCCTAAATGCGCAAGTGCTGGCGTGTAGAAAAGATAATGTGGAAGACAGATCATTACCCCGTGTTACCCATGCCCGCTCCCGTAAACCCCGTTATCGCCAACATATTTCTGTCTGGAGAAGGTCCCTCAAGGCCTAATAGAACCTGAGAAGAGGCGGGAGGTTTGAGGGAGACTCCAGACTCTTAATTTGCACCCTTTCTGGTAATGAGACCTCGCCACGGCCAACGCAGCCATCGGAACACAAACAAGCCGAACCAGCCCCAAACTGGCATGATTACGAGCATTTTTGAGAGGCTTCCGTGAGTACACGTCCCAGGAGGCCTGGATCAGATCTCAGCTGAAGGGCTGCCTTATTTTTTTTTTTTTTTTTTGAGGGGGAATTAATATTCTCCTCACTAAATGCACACTAAAGATCCAACAATACACCAGCTTTTCTCTTTTGTTAAAACCTTGCAAAGAGTGGCTGAGTTGAAAGACAAAGTAAATCTTCCCATCTGAGGAGGTAAGCGGCGTGCGATTTCTTTTTTTTTTTTTAAATAGTGCAGCCTCGGCAAGCTGCTAGCTGTCTTACCACAGAGGGGAGACCCCGAGGGACCCCGGCCGGTTTCCAGCAAGCCTTTGCATGTGGTGTGTTTGTACCAGCTGAAGACAGCGCATGACTCTCTAAATAATTTACCAGTTGATTAATGGACTCACAGGGGTATAATTAGCAGAGAGAGAGACCATGGGTACAGTAACCAGTACAGTGCTTGGGGGAGCAGGAGCCTTTATTTTTATAAAGAAACTTTCTAGGGTGCTGGGCGTTTGAAGCTAACTTGGGAAGAGCTCAGTGCCTCTTCTCTTTTGAAGTGGAAATAGGACAGTTTGAATCCGTCGAGTTTAATTTTTCACAAGCTTTAGGGGCCCTGCAGTGCAACTCCCTTTTTATTATTGAAAAAAGTCTACATTTTTCTTTCATTTTTCTCCACACACACACACATGCACACACAGACACACACGCAGCCCAAGCAGTAAGTAATAAACACATTAATTTACTCTTTTACTGAACGTGTATTTTATTCGCTGCACCTCCCCTGGATGTGTCCCCATGGGTCGCCTCAGCACCCCCACCCAGACCCCCCCCCACCGTTGGGCTGCCTGTAGGTTGATTAACGGACACCCCAGTAATTTATGCATTTTTAAAGGAACCCTCACCTCCGTCTTGACAATGCTTTTGAAGTAGCTCCTTTTTTCAAGTCAAACTTTTGACTTTTCCGCTGGGACCGCTACAAAGATTTTCTTCTGGAAACTAGGTAGGCGCCTTCCTGCCGAGACGGCCCAGCAGAGCAGCGGGTCTCAAAGTGGGGGTGCGTTGTGAGGGGCAGAGGCGTGTAATGAGGACAGCTGTAGAAAGGGGGTCAGCACGCTGTTTATCAACAGGGTTGTGCCCCTAGAGGGTCCAGCTCTGGAGTTTTTAAGAACTAGACTTTGGCTGTGAGAGTGGCATCGTCTGTCTTCGTTATTAAGATGATGCCCTGCTGGGGCGTCAGCCAAAGGTCTGTGGCCAAGAGGTTGCAAAGCTTTCTGTTCGGTGGCCAGAGCGGCAGGGAAACCGAGGCAGCGAGGGGCTCTCAGCTCACCCGTGTGTCCGGTCCGTGAAGTAGCCTCTCCCCACGGAAGATGGGGGCCTGGCCACCATGGCAGTGTCAGCAGAGGGGCCGCACAGATGGTTTTCCTGGGCTGAGAGTCCGTCGGGGGCTTGCCGTGTGTCAGGAACGGAGATCACAAACCGGAGGGGAGCCCAGAGGGGCAGGGTGTCCTTCTCACTCCAACCAGGGCTTCTGGAAGCGTCTCCTCTCCACGGGCAGCCCTGGTGGCTTCCAGCCCATTCAGCTGTGAAATCGCCTGCGACAGGCCAGGCCCCAAGGCCCCTGCCTTCTCCTCCAGCCAGGAGTCTCCTGCTCACACCCCCTCCAGGCAGGTGTAGCTTGAAGCCCCTTGCCCTCCGAGTACCCCAGTCGGGGAGCTGACACTGGCTCTCCTCTTGGGCTGTGAGCAGGGCCCGAGGGGTGTCAGGGAGGCTGCCCTCAGTGACCATCTGCAGCCCCTATACCTCGGACGGTCACCATGTCCCTGAAACAGATTTCCCGTGGGCGACTTGGCACAGCTGTGATTGCCGGGGCCGGGGGCACAGGGCCCTTGCCCTGCAGCTCTGCCCTGTTGTACCCTTCCCTGAGCTGAGCAGGAAGGGGGCTCAGGGTAGAGAGAGGGAGGTGGGTGTGATGGGGCAGAGGGACACAGAGGCAAGAGGGGAGGGAAGCGTGTAGAGTATACACGCACTCTAGTATTCTTACCTGGGTTCCCATGGACAGAAGAGCTGGGTGGGCTACAGTCCATGGGTCCCCAGAGTCAGGCACAACTTAGCTACCAAGCATGCATGCACGCAGGCCGCGCCCTTCCCCTGCCCTTCCCCGGGGCATCCAGACCTCGATTTCTCCCATCTGTGACC
>NW_011494947.1:808022-815641 GCF_000754665.1 Bison bison bison
GAGCCCTTCTCCACTTGGGCGTGGTCAGGCTACAGGGAGGTAAGACAGACCTCCTCTGGGACCCATCCCAGCACCTCCCGCTGTGTGTTTCCACTTGGGCTCCTTCTGCTCCCCAGTCCCCAGCGCCAGCGTGGCTCATAGTAGGAGCTCAGCAAATGTCCATGAACGAACCCATGAATGAATGAGCAGATGAGGGCACAGCTGGTGTCCCGGGACGGCATGGCGGAGCAGTGCCAGGCAGGCCCGCCCTGTGGCGGCAGGGGTCCAGACGCTTTGCCCCGCTGCCTGCATTTCTACATTGGTGAGACCCCATTCGTCTTAAGGAGCAAAGGGAGAACAGATGCCAGTGGGCGGCCTGAGGGGTTTCCAGAGAGGTGGCCCGAAGTGTTCACTCCTGGAGAGTGGAGGGTGAAGCTGCAGGTTTGGGCTGCGGACTCACCACCCTATTCCAGTTCAGGTTCTGCCACTGGCTGACCTTGGGATGACCTTGGGCAAGTCACGCAGCCTCTCAGGACTACAGCTTCCTCATCTACAGCATGAGCTTTCCACAGTACCATAGTCATGGTTTGTTAGGTGTCCACGTGAAAATGTGTCTGTGAAACATTTAGCACCACACGCGGCACACAACTGGGGCTTGCCTGGTGGCTCAGATGGCAAAGAAAGCACCTGTGATGCAGGAAACCCGGGTTCGATCCCGGGGTCAGGAAGATCGCCTGGAGGAGGAACTGGAAACCCACTCCAGTACTCTTGCCTGGAGAATCCCACGGACGGAGGAGCCTGGCGGGCTACAAAGGGTCACAAAGAGTCGCACAGGGGGTGTGGCTGTCACTGGCACTTTATGGCGCCCAGCAGGCCACTCATCAGATACTATTATTGTCATTGGTAGTACAGTAGCTGTCATTCTCATAGCGATAGTAGAAGTCGTGGTGGTAGTAGCAAGGTCGCGTGTGTTTACACGTCCCTTACATGTACGTGTATTTAACATACACGTGTATGTTACACAAGGTCGTACACCAAACATACATGTATGTTTCATAGGTGGACTTCTTTGATACCTCATTCTCTTCCTGTGACTGATGCCAGCTTTGGGCACCTGGTCCCTGTGGTCACCAGGACCTGACCGAAGCCTCGTCTGCTCTGCCTCTGGGGCCCCGCTATCTATTGCAGCCACCCTACAACGTGATGGCAGAGAAGGACGGCTGCTTCGTTCTGCTCCTGATGTCCTGTGTCAGGATTTCAGGCAGGACAGGGCAGCAGGACTCGACACCACTGTCTGACTTGGGCCTTACTTGGCGCGACTCTGACGACTGGAGGCAACTGGGCTGGATCATCCGTCTGGGGCCCTACGCATGGTTCCTGGTCCTGGTGTGGACCTGGCTCCTTGCTTCTTCTCCCTGCTGCGTCTTCTGGGGCAGGACTCTTCATCCCCACGCCTGGTACCCACAGTGAGGTGCTCAGGCCTCCACCTTGGTGCAGTGTTGCCGTGTGGCAGCTTGGGCTTCCTCGTGTTGGTCAGCCCCCTTGTGTGACCCTAGCTTCCCCACAGCAAGCATCCCAAGGAGGCCGAGAGCAGCCGTTGTGGATGGGGTGGAGGGTGGAGGGTGGGGTAAGCGCTAAGGCTTCTTCTGACCCAGCCTCCGAAGTCCCAGAATGAGCTTCCAGCTGATCCTGTCCATTAACCGAGTCAAGATCGGTCCAGATTCAAGGGGTGGGGGGCTCAAGCCCACTTCTCAGCTGTAGGAAAGTATTAGTCTCTCAGTTGTGTCTGACTCTTTGCAACCCCATGGACTATAGCCCACCAGGCTCCTCTGTCCATGGGATTCTCCAGGCAAGAATACTAGAGTGAGTAGCTGTTTCCCTTCTCCGGGGGATCTTCCTGACCCAGGGATCGAACCTAAGTCTCCTACACTGCAGGCAGATTCTTTATCGTCTGAGCCACCAGGGGAGCCCGGGGGTAGGAAGGCCACCTCTAATCTGCTGCCGTAGGGAAGGCTTGCGTTCTGGTTCTGTTCTGGAGTGGCTGCATCTGGTGACTGAGTGAGGCTGAACACAGACGGCCTCATGGGTCCTCAGAGCTGAGGGTGGCCTGGCTGCAGACCTGCCAACCTAGCAGCTTGCCGGGAGCTCAGAAAACTGAGTCCAGTTCTCTTTTTAAGAGGAAGAAGCCCCAGCTGAGAAGTAAAGTGACGTGTCCAGGGCACGCTGCAAACAAAATGCAGAGAGGAGGGCAGAGTTCACGATGCTTCTTCCCCTGTAAAGGGGGCAGAGAGCAGGGACGGTGCAGGTGGCCCCACAGCCCGGTGGCCTGGGTTTAATTCTGGGCTCCCCGACCCATTTGTGTGTGGCCTGGGGCAGTTACTTCCTCTCTCTGTGCCTCCAGTTCCTCATCTGTAAAATAGGTTTGTTATGAAGATTGCAGGAATCAATACTTGTATTAGGGAAAAAACCCAAGCTCACAGCAGAGCCGAGTCAGCACTATAGCGCATGTACTTGTCAAATTGATGTGTCAGTGCGTCTTTTCCACCCAGAACACCGGCCTCATGGTTGTTTTCTGGTTTCCCAGGAGTTGCTAACTGTCTCCTCACAGATCGAATGAGCACCGGCCTTCCTGCTGCCCCCGAGATGTGGGGGATATAACTGGTTCTGAGCCCCGACTGCATTAAGATGGAAGGAAAATCGTGTTCCGGAAACTCATTGATCCATAGCATGCAGTTAGTTTAACACTGCACTTTCCAACAGTCCAGTCCATATCTGGATTGCTGGCCTGTCTCATCTTCCACTGAAAGGTGTAAACGTGGGTGTTAAGATAGGAATGACTAATGATCCGATTGTCAGACACCGTGTGTGTCAGTGAGCATTTTTATTAAAAGTCTTCTTAACTTGCTAAGTGAAGCCCCATTCATTCAGAGAATGGCTGTTCTTTAATTATTTATTTGGGCTGCCCTGGGTTTTGGGTGCTGCGCGCAGGCTTTCTCCTCGCGGTGAGCGTTGGCTACTCGCGTTGGAGAGCACAGGTTCTAGGGCATGCGGGTTTTAGCAGTTGTGGCCCATGGAAGAATGCCTACTTTTAAATGGTCTTTTTTTTTCTTCTCATCTAGAACCTCATTAGCGAGATAAGCTCAGGGCCCCCAGTTGGAGTTGCCCCTCGGCTGCAGGGGGTTCAGCGGTGCTGGCACCTCCCGTCTTATCTTTGCTTTGGCCCCAGTAGACGCAGCAGAGAGGGGAGTGATAGAAACTGATCGAAACGAGCAGCTGCTCACCAAGGGCTGGCTGAGCAGCCTCCCAACTGGAAAGGGCCCCAGCCCTAACGTACTTTTCTGGACTTAAAAAAAAAAAAGCGGGTGTTAAAAAAATTGTTGGCAACCATAGGAAGAAGACTTCCAGTTGAAATCCATTTGCTAACTCTGGGAGGAAATAAAGCTTGTAAATTATTTTTTTAAGCCTTTTTATTTTGTATTGCAGTATAGCCAACTAGCAGGGTTGTGACAGTTTCAGGTGAACAGCGAAGAGACTCAGCTGTATATACACGTGTATCCGTTTGCCCCCAAACTCCCCTCCCATCCAGGCTGCCACATAACATTGAGCAGAGTTCCCTGTGCTATGCAGTAGGTCCTTCTGGTTGTCCATTTTAAATATAGCAGTGGGTACATGTCCATCCCAAACTCCCTGACTATCCCTTTCCCCAGCTTTGCCCCTGACAACCGTTAAGTTCATTCTCTCCAAGTCTGTGAGTCTTGTTCTGTTTTTTAAGTTGATTTGTATCGTTTCTTTGTAGATTCCACATTTAAAGGATGTCATATGCTATTTCTCCTCCTCTGTCAGACTTACTTCACTCATTATGATAATCTCTAAGTCCATCCATTGCTGCAAATGGCATTATTTCATTCTTTTTAATGGCTGAGTAATAGTCCATTGTGTATATGTACCACATCTTTATCCATTCCTCTGTTGATGGACATTTAGGCTGCTTCCACGTCTTGGCTGTTGTGCATAGTGCTGCAATGAACATCGAGGTGCATATATCCTTTTGGATCATGTTTTTCTCTGGATGTGTGCCCAGGAATGGGGTTGCAGGGTCCTACGGTAGCTCTATTTTTAGTTTCTAAAGGAACCTCCATACTGTTCTCCATAGTGGGTGCACCAATTTGCATTCCCACCAGCAATGCAGGAGGGTTCCCTTCTCTCTACACGCTCTCCAGCATTTATAGTCTGTGGGAAAACTTGTAAATTATTATTTTTTAATTGTTATCTCCTGGCACCATTGTCTGACAAATAGATTTAAATATTGTTGTTGAGTACTCGAGATGTTAGGAAATAGATTTTTGGAACCTAAAGGAGTCTTAGAAGACATCTGTTCCATCCTATGCCTGGGAAACACTGCTGGCCAAAAGAGGCGCTTGTCAGTGCAAGTGACTTGATTTTACGAAGGAAATAAGTTCTCCAAGGGGGCTTGCTCCCCACCCCCAGAGAATGGTGGAGTGCAACCAGGTGGAATAGCCCACTTTTTCCTCCTCCCGTCCTGTACTGGTTTTAGAAATGGCGCGTTTATCCTTTTAAGAGCTCACTTGGGGCGCAGGATCCGTGGCTGACCAGCAGGTGGCAATAAATAATAAACAAAGAGCATCACTAAAGGCCCCCTGGCCCCAGGCCTGGCTGGCGCTGCACACACTCCTTATTTCCGGCTGAGGCCTCCGGGAGGCCTTGCAGGCCTCGGCTGCCAGGAATCCACGCCATCCCGAGGGTGGTGGACTCCCAGAAATGGTGGCGTTTAGCTTTCACTGAACTATAACGCTTAGTAAGTCGGGGCCGGGAAGAGCCCAATCCACAGCCTGAGCCAAGCCCCCAGCAATCTGGGGAAGAGACAGACGTGTCGGGGGAACGGGCGCCCTGTTTCCTTCAAGCATCAGTATGCAGGAGATGGAATAGAAAACAAACAAAAGCAGTGTTTTTTTCTCCTCCGCAGCTGGGGTTCCTTTCCAAGACGCTCCCCCTGGGCCGGGCCAGGAAGGGGGCGGGGCCCGGGAGCTGTGCTGGGATGTGGGGAGAAGAAAGTGCTGAGCCCCCCACGAACCCTGACAGATGCCAGGTGTCCCCTTTACTTTTCAAATGGGGCCTTGAAGAAGGAAAGACGCTATAGGCTCTGTATGTGAGGGGGGTGGGCAGGTGTGTTTGTGCTCTATTGTGTGCAGAAGGGTGTGGGGTGTAGTGAGTGTTGTGCGTGTGGGTGTAGCCTGTGTAGGGTGTTGGCAGGTGTGTGCCCTGCAGGGATGCGTGCAGGTGTGATAGGTGAGTGCCTGGGTGTGTGTAGTAGGTTGGGTATGTGTGTGTGAGGTCCTCAGCCTTTTCTGATCTGCCCTGGGGTGGCAGGAGGGTTAAATGGCGAATCCTGGGCACGCCAGTCAACCTTGGGAATTCTTTACCTTGAAGCACCGGCTGAGGGAGCTGTTTCCTTCCCTCCACTGTCCGTCGCAGCCTTTTGGGGCCAGCACCAGTAGCCTGGTGCCCTGGGGTCCCTGCCTCCCCAAGCCGAGCCCTGGTCAGGGATGCTCACAGGGATGCGGAGGCTTGGACCACAGGCAGCAGCGAGGGGTGAAGTGCAGCAGGAAAGGTCCGGGAAAGGGTTTCCAGCGAGTCCTCTCTGCCCTTGGCGCTGGCTTCCACTGGACTTCCGTGAGCTGGCCTGGGAACTCTCTCGGGAACCTCCGTAATGAACGCCACTGGCTGTCCAAGCTGGACTGTACTGAAGATGCAGACTTGCCGCCCAGGAAGAATAGTCCCTTCCGGTCACCTCACGGTGGCCTGATTCACAGGGCCCTTCCTTCTGCATGAACCAGGGGACAGATAGGCGGGAGGAAGCTTGAACACGCCTCCCCTTCAAGACCAGGGTGGGCCGGGTGTCCTGAGTGGGATCAGTAGGGGGCCTGGTGGGTCCCCCTGGGGCCTGGAAGCCTTTCACTTGTGATCGTGGCTCCCTGTCCACCCTTGTGACAAGCACACCCGGCCGGCAGGGAACAAACGGATTGAGATTTTAATAACCTCGAGGTCAATGTGAGGACAGCTCTCTCTCGTGGAAGATTTTCAGAAAAAGAAAAAAATAACACCTGAAAGCATGTGATGTGGCCTTTATGAAATAATGGGATATTCATATCTCGCACTTTGCTAAATTTAGGGTTGACAGGACGTTTCGGAGAGGTAGCCCTTGGCAGGAGCTTATACGCAGGGTAAGATGTTAGCTGTCAAGCCCAGAAATCAAGCCCGAGGCACCTGACTCAATGGAGAGAGACTCGCGGCCGCGCTGGAAATCTCTCTCCGAGAGGAGGATGAAGGGCAGTGGACAGCATTATCAAGGAGAACTTCAACTTCCGGCAGGACACCGCAGGCGAGCTCTGTTCTGCATTTTTGCTGAACTGGCCGGTCAGACCGTGCAGGGCTGAAGAAGTGAGTTGATGGCCTGCGGTGGCGGGGGTGGGGGGAGGCAGCAGCCAGACAAAGGCGCAGGGCAGAAAGCCTGACGCGGGAGCCACGGGGGTGGGCCTGGGAGATGCACCAAAGGCGGGTCTTCCTGCCTCACCCTTCACCCCGGGCCTGAGCCGCATCACTGGGAGGGCCTCTCACAGGCGAGGACACATCTGGACACGTCTGTGACAGCAGGCAAGGGCTCTATCCAGCTCTTGGTTTCCCCCAAAGTGAGAGCTGCTTCTGGAGCATGAGGACAGCTTTCCAGGGAGATTCATCCTTTGACCCACTGCGACAGTGTCTCACAGAGGTTGTTTCAACCTCTTTTAGGCTTTTAAATCATTTCCTTTAGACAAAACACCCACTTTGTTAGTGGAAGCTGTTAAACATGTTTGGAAAGCAGAGAGAGTAGAATAAGGAGCCTGAGGGGACCCACCACCAGCGCAGGGAACCTGCGTGTTCCGGATCAACGGTGCAATCCTCCCCACGTAGGATTACTTTGAAACTAATTCCCAATGCCAAGACGTAGTCCCTTGACTACCTGTTTAGTTCACAAATATGTCGTGGAGTGGATGAAAGGGAACCCTGGGGGAACCCGTTGCCATGGGACATGACTCCGTGCTTGGGAGAACAGGCCTGGTTTCAGGAGATGGTGCTATGTGGTCATTCATTCATTCATTCATTCGTTCTTTCAAAGAGTGTTTACTAAGCACTTGCCGAGTGCCTGGCATGTGTACCAGGTGAGGGGGTAGCAATGAGCCTGACTTGGCGAGGGTCCCTGCTTTCTCTAGTGGGGGATGAGGGTATAGGCGTTAAACAAATACTCCACCGATGATTATTGATCCACAGTCGTGGGAAGCCCCTCTCAGGAGAAGTGCTCATTTGAGAACCTGCAGAGAGGGGCTTGTTTTGGTATTGGCTAGAAGCTGGGGTCTGCGTGAGTGATGAGACCTTGCCGGCCTCCGAAGCCCTCGCCGTCACACCTCCCAGGCCCTTCGGCTCTTCTGCTGGGATATGTTGACTTGTGTTATTGTCTCTCTCAACTCCAGGACCCTGAGCCCCCGCGGGACCGGCCATCGCTCGTGGGGCATCGGTGTGGCCCCTCCTCTCTCCCCTGTGTGTGTGTTGTGTGTGTACACGTGTGTACACGTGTGTGTATATGT
>NW_011494947.1:815741-830068 GCF_000754665.1 Bison bison bison
CAATATATACTTCAGTGGCTTCCCTGGTAGCTCAGTTGGTAAAGAATCTACCTGCAGTCCAGGAGACCCAGGTTCAATCCCTGGGTCTGGAAGATCCCCTGGAGAAGGAAATGGCAAACCACTCCAGTGTTCTTGCCATGGACAGAGGAGCCTGGCGGGCTACAGTCCATGGGGTTGCAAGAGTCAGACTTGGCAACTAAACCACCAGATCACATTATCTATGTCGTTTACTTGCTTCCCCCCACCCGCCATTTGATATTCTGTCAGAGGCCTCTTTCCAAGTCAACATAGATGATTTTTTCAAGCTTCCCTAGTAGCATGCTGCATAGACGTCTCGTCCTTTATGTAAGCTGTCCTCTGCTGATGGACATCTGAAATCGTCTCCATCATCCCTGTTATAAATGGCGCTGAGACGGACATCTCCACGGGCACATCTTCTGTCCTCTCTGCAGTCGTATCTTAGATGTAAATTCTTGGGACCATGATTGCTGGGCCATGAGGCATGTACATCTTAGCTTGTGATGCCAGTTGGGAAATTTCCTCTAGAAATCTTTGCCAACTTAACAAGGAAACAACAAAAACAAAAAAACAACCCCAAACCAAGAATTCTCTTTGTGTTTCTGTCTGGTCAGACGTCTTGACCTTGAGTCAGATTTCTCCCCAGCTGAGCAACTGGCTTGCACAGGTCACTTAACTCACAGCCTTTGGGGGCCTTGGTTTCTCAGCTTTGAGATGAGGATGGGCAATGGGACGACCTTCCAGGCCTCTCCGTCTCTGAGCCTCCGAGCAGCCTCTGTTGCCCTCAGAAGCTCAGTGCTCAGCTGTCCACCCCTAACTGCAGCTTGGTCTCCAACAGCACTAATTAGTGAAGAAAATTACTTGCCCAGTGCACTCCTCACCCTCATCAACAGAGGCCTTCACTGGGCCCAGGGCATCACTGGTCAGCAAACTAATTACTCCAGTGGACCCTCCCCCAAGGACAAGCCTGTCTCAGGCCCACAGCCCTCTCCTGAAGCCAGATTCACACTCAGATGGTCATGTTTATAATTTGAGGGTCCCTGTGCTTACCAATCGGAGAAGGCAATGGCACCCCACTCCAGTACTCTTGCCTGTAAAATCCCATGGACGGGGGAGCCTGGTAGGCTGCAGTCCATGGGGTTGCTGAGAGTTGGACACGACTAAGCGACTTCACTTTCACTTTTCACTTTCATGCATTGGAGAAGGAAATGGCAACCCACTCCAGTGTTCTTGCCTGGAGAATCCCAGGGATGGGGGAGTCTGGCAGGCTGCCATCTATGGGGTCGCACAGAGTCAGACACGACTGAAGTGACTTAGCAGTAGCAGCAGCAGCAGCAGTGCTTACCAATGGCTTCATCATAGCCACCTGATGGGACTCTGGGTAAACTTTCAGAAGGAATTAAATTTATACCCGCACCTCCCTTCAGAAGACCTCAATGGGTCTGGCAGGCCCCAGGAGTTGTCTCCAAGCCCCGTAACAGCTGGTGAGGCAGGTGTCTTAGAGGAGGACTCTGACGGTCAGGGAGGTCCCACAGCTGGACCCCAGGGCTCTCTGCTCAAATTTGCTCCAAGAAAGGAGCCCAGGGGAGCCAAGAGCTGAGTTTTCTGGGTTTTATTCTAAGGAACTCGCGTAAAGGCGGCAACACTTATTAATCTTCCTGCCCTCCCGTCCTACCTTAGAGCTCAGCTCACTCGCCTTCCCTGCCTGTAGGTAAAGATCTGCCCTTTAGTTTCAGGGCTGATGGGGGCAGGTCTGGAGAGGGATGCAGAGAGCTCATTGTACCTCAGCCGGCCTCTCTGATGGGTCGTCGATGGAAGCGTCCCTCAGTCACTCCGGGTGCCCAAGGACTTGAGGGCACTGTGCTTGTGGGGTCAGCAAAAGATGGTTTACTTTTCTTTTATTTATTTATTTTGGTCATGCTGTGCAATTTGCAGGAACTTAGCTCCCTGATCAGGGATTGAATCTGGACTACCGCAATGAAAGCGCCAAGTCCTAACCACTGGACCACCAAGGAATTCCTTTTTTTATTTGATGTCCTTTTAGAAATTTAAAAAGCTGGAGCTGCTCACAGCTAGTTTGCACTCGGGGTCCTCAGCCTGAGCTCTTTGCAGGCTTTGCTGTTGCTGTCATTCAGGTGCTAAGTCGTGTCTGACTCTTTGAGATCCTGTGGACTGCAGCACGCCAGGATTCCCTGTCCTTCACTATCTCCCAGAGTTTGCTCAGACTCGTGTCCATTGAGTTGGATGGCTGCCATCTGATCATCTCATCCCCTGTTGCCCCCTTCTCCTCCTGCCCTCAGTCTTTCCCAGCATCAGAGCCTTTTCCAGTGAGTAAGCTCTTCGAATCAGGTGGCCAAAGTCTTGGAGCTTCAGCTTCACTATCAGTCCTTCTAGTGAACATTCAGGGTTGATTTCCTTTAGGACTGACTGGTTTGATCACCTTGCTGTCCAAGGGACACTCCAGAGTTGTCTCCAGCACCACAGTTTGACAGCTCGATTCTTGAGCACTCAGCAGACTTCACAGGAGGTAAGGTGCGATCTCCTAGCCACATCCTTGGAGCCTGGACCCCAGCTGGGGACTCCACTGGCTGATCCCACAGAATGGTCCGTCTTTGTGCAAACGTGGTGAAGTGCATGTTCCTGGGTGTTCTAGCTCAGGATCCTGAGATCAGCCCCTGTGTGTTCTTTCAGTAAATGTGCATTGAGGGCCTGTGCCCAGTCCTTCCCCAGATGGCCAGGGGGCGGGCAGAGCCACTTCCTTCTGGAAGGCCTGGCAGGACCTCCCCACCCCCACTTCCCAGAGTCCCTCCGCTCCAGCCACTGGGCCTTTTTCCATCCCTTGAATGTGCCAAGGTTGTTCCAGCCTCAGGGCCTTTGCCCTTGCCATGAGTTCCACCCTGAACATCCTCCCCAGATCTCCGTGAGGCTGAACTCATCGTCCAGATCTTGGCCAGGTGTGACCTCAGAGACCATCCTGGATCCAGTCAAACCAGCATCATCCCTCACTTGGTTTGCTTTCTTCGTAGTATTTATGACTTTCTGAAATGGTTATTTATTTATCTGTGCATCGTCTGTCTCACTGGCCGGAATGTAGACTCCAGGAGGGCAGGCCCTTGGCTTCTTGTTTGCTGTGGGTGGCAGCCTCAGACCCCGAGCCTGGGCACAGCTCAGATGCTGCATAATGCTCCACTGGACAGACACTGGGAAAGTCTTATTTCTGGATGGGTTTCAATTTCCGTAAGAATCTCCATAAACAGGGGTAGGCCTGGATTGGAAGGCTGTATAGCAGATTCGTGACCCTCATTGTCTCTAACCTGTATTTATTTCTCCTGACAGATAACGTGAGGTTTCTGAATCAGAGAAAAGTTCTGTTCCTTATTCACACAGTGGTCTTAGCGGTGGTTCCCCGGACCCCGACTCCTCAGGGGTCACTGGTGGGAGCCAGTGTGCACGGCGTGCATAGGGAGTGCAGCGCAGAGCTGGGGGAGGGGACCCCCGAAGCCGTGACAGCTGCCCCTCTGCCCTCCCTGCCCCTGCCCTGAATACAAACAGCTCCTGGGGAGTGAGGGGGCAATTGGTAGGTTTCCTACCCTTGGGTTGAGAACAGAGGACTTGGGACAGGAGTCCCTAAATCTCTCCATCTTTAACTGCCCAGACTTGCTTGAAATCAGCCACCCTGTATCCCAGGAGCGAGCTTAAAACACCTTGACCCCGGGGGAAGCATGCAAGGGTTCATGGATCATTGTTTCTTGACCGACATCTCCCGAACCGAAGAGCACGAGCCGCCAGTTCTGAGCGCCTCGCACGCGCCTGGGACTACGTGTCATGTTGATCCCCTGGGGACAGAGCCCGGCTTCCTCTTGGCGGAAGAGGAAACTGGGACTGGGAGAACCCGTGGGGCCAGCGGAGGTTGGCTGGCACCCAAGGGCAGGGCTAAGACCAGACCCCAGATTTGTGGGTGCCCCCAGCCCAGCTCCCGCTCTTCTTCTGAGCTCCCCAGAGTCTGGTCAAGTTGGTTTTAACATCTTTGTTGCAATGAAGCTTTGCAAACAGAGGGCTCCGGTCTATTCTTTCCACCACGTCCTGTGTGCCAGGCACTGTGTTAATTATGGAAAAGATGTGTTGGGGGTGGGGTGACGTGGTCCTTTGTCCTGGTGAGAGGCAGCACTACGAAAAGCTTTAGCTGGAAGGTTAAGAACAGGGAGGCAAGAAGTGAAGCGGAAGTGAAGAAACACAGCTGCTAACCCAGCTATGGACAGTCTTGGGAGCGGATCCTCCTCGGGGGCCCGGCCCCAGGCAAGGCGTGGGGGAAGGAGACTTGGCTGGAAGGACCGGCACATTTGAGGGGAGGTGGAGAGCTGGGGGGAGATTCACCTGGGGGAGGCAGGCTGTGGACCTTGCAGGGCCCTGTCAACCATAGCGAAGAGCACTGGGGAGCCACGGCAGGTTTCAGCAGGGAAGGGATGGGATTAACTGCATCAGCTCCTCACTGACCTGTCTCAGCCAGGCCGTCTCATTAGAGCAAAATCCCTTCCCTGCTCTTTCCTTCAGACTGGGGAAGGAAGGCTGAAAGATGTGAAAACAAAATCAGGAAAATCCTGATTGGAGGAGGGTTAGATGGAGGTTTATGGTTCTTGGGCAGCAGGACGGTCATTAGGTGTGTCCCGGCCACAGAGGAGAGCAGCTGGTAGTGACTTTTTCTGGATCTCTCACCTGGCTGTCAGCCTAGGGGGCCTTTGGGAAGGTTCCAGTCATGTGTTCCAGCCCGGGGGGCCACTGGGCTGACCCCTGGATGGCCGGTTTGAGGGCAGCCGAGCATCTCCAGAGAAGCCGCCGACCGCTCTGTCGCTGCCGCTCGGAAAACCTGCTCGTCATCAGGCCCACATTTATAGCAAACAACGGTAATATTTACCAAGTATCTCTGGAAAAATGAGTGCAAAGCACAGGAAATGCAGTGCAAATTGCTAGAACGCAGTACATTAGCAACACAGGCCATTTAATGAGTCTGGGAAGAAAGGTATAAATTTCAGGAAAATGTCAATTGCAGTAATGTAAACAAGAGACTTCTTAACATCTCCTTCTCCACGAGACTTGATTTCAGTCACTGGTTATAACTAATGCTGTGCTTCTTGTGAGAGATTTGATTCTAAACAGCAAGGAGGGGAGAACCAAGGGGGAGGGGAGAAGAAAGGGGTGGTTTGCATGTGCATCATAAATTAGCAGAGAGCCTCGGGGGCACCACTACCGCTCCATTGGAGGAAAATGAAACCTCCCACCGGGGCTTCCGTGAAAAGTCTTTTGCAGCAAAAGCTGGATCCTGGGGGGCAGGGTGGGGAGAAGGGTGCCTGCACATCACTGGAGAGCTGGGAGCTGTCCTGGCTGCCGATGGGCATCTATCCTGTCAAAGTCAGGGAAAGCTCAATGTCAAGGTCACCTAGTGCGTTCCCTCCCTGCATAGACACGTTCCCCTCATTGGTGGGACTGCGGAGCGCCCCGAAAAACAGGCACCCACATCCTCGGCCACCTAAACCCACCTCTTCAGCAGTTCAAACCCAGGTCAGGTAAAGTTAGGAAGCCAGTGGGCAACGACCTCGGATGCGCCCTCACCTTCCTGCTGGGTCCGAAGAGTGACCAGCTGTCCTCCTTTCTCCGCAGTCCCTGACAACATCATCATGAAGGTGCTGAAGCAGCGCCTGGACCAGCAGGACTGCGTTGAGAGAGGGTGGGTGCTGCACGGCTTCCCGCGAGACCTGGACCAGGCGCACCTGATGGACAATCTGGGCTACAAGCCCAACAGGTGAGCAGTCCGCTTCCCACGGGCTCCCGGGAAGGCCTCTTCCATCTCTCCAGGTCCCTGTGACAACGGGCAGTTTGCCTGGAGCCTGCCCAAGGTCCCCAGAGGGCATGTGTCCTGGCCACCCGCATCCCACCACCCATCCTGTTTTACCCTGTGAACCAGGAGTCTGGCTCAGGTTCACATCCCGGCTCTGCCGCTCACCTTACTGGACCTGAACGTCCAGCTGAGTGAGGACACGTATCGACCAGTCTCGCCTGTCCCATGGGATTGTGGTGCAGAGCAATCCATGGTTTCCCCCGACTGTTTTCACAATTTTCCTTTTTCATTTGGCTCTTTGATGCGTCTGATATTTATTTATTTAAAATTAAAAAAAAAATCATTGTCTTTATTTTGGGCTGGTATTGTTGCCGCACGCAGGCCTTCTCTGGCTGCGGCAAGCAGGGGCTGCTCTCTTGCTGGGGAGCACGGGTACTAGAGTGCTCGGGCTCGGTAGCTGCGTCTTGGGCTCGTTGTCCCGAGGCAGGGGGAATCTTGCTGGACCAGGGATGGAGCCTCCGCGTTGGCAGGCGGATCCCTAACCACTGGATCACTGGGGAAGCCCCTGATGTTTATTCTGATGGAGGTTTGCTGTACCAGCCTCCTTTTCCCCCAACTGTTAGCCACTTCTTCCAAAACGATGTCAAATGTTGTTGAATATTCTGTCCTTCCTCCACTAACTTGAACTTGAGAGCACCCCACAACTGTAGATGTTGTGGAAATAAACAAAGACCACCCCCATGAAGAAAACAAAGGCTGTCAGAGTTTGCTGTTTATACCGAGAGTCGGCCACCTGGTGGCTTGGGGTGTGTGTTTATATGTGGTCTGACCACTGTCTGCTCGTAGATGCCGTCTCTCAATATACTTGGCTGTACTTCTAAATTTTCTGTTGTTCCCCACAAGTCTACTTCTGCAGCAAAAAGGCATGGCAACCTACTCCAGTATTCTTGCCTGGAGAATACATGGAGAGAGGAGCCTGGTGGGCTACAGTCCAGAGGGTCACAGAGTCAGTCCAGAGTCAGACATGACTGAAGCGACTTAGCATGGCATAGTACCACACCATTTAACTACTTTAGCTTTATCGTATAATTCAAAATAGCCAATGCAGGACAAGGCCCTCTCATTACTCTTTTTTTAAACACTATTTTCTTTATTTCTTTGGCTCTACCGAGTCTTAGTTGCAGCACGTGGAATCTTTAGCATGTGGGGTGCAGTTCTCCGACCAGGGATCAAGCCCAGGGCCCCTGCATCGGGAGTCTTAACCACCGGACCACCAGGGAAGCCCCTCGTTACTCTTCTCCAGTGTCTGTCTCACATGTTTAGTATTCCAGATGAACACTGCTGCTGACGTTTTAACTGGAATCCCATTAGGTGTATGGCTGGGTCTGTGCAGTCCGTGGCCCTGTTCTCTCCTTGCCCCTTTGTGAGACCATCAGCACTTTATTGGGGCCCCTGCTTTTCATGTTAAGTGTATTTCTAGGTATTGTATTACTTGTTGTTCTTCTTGTTGATCTTGTGATAATGGGATATTTGCATCCTTTTTATTTTCTAACTGGATTTCTCAGGATTCTGAGAACAATGCTGATTTTTCTTACTTATTTTTATGTCCCAGCTCGTTTCCTGGAACCCTCTGACTGCTTCTGGTAGGTCTTCAGTTGATTCTCTCGGGCTTTTCGGGGGGATGATCATGTCATCACAAATATGTATCTTTTTGTCCTTTTCCTTTCCAGTATTTATATTTTTCATTTTACTCTTTTGTCTAACTGCATTGAATAGTACTTCCAGAGCTGGCTCATGATAGACAAGTGTTTTTTGGTTTTTTTTTTTTTTGCCTTTTTACCTGAAGGATTGTCCTGTGTTCTACCACAAAGGTATTACTGTCGTTTGAGGTATATAGAGTTTTTATAAAGTTAAAGAGGTGTAGTTCTGGGACTTCCCTGGTTGTCCAGTGGTTGAGAATCCTCACTTCCATTGCAGTGGGTATGAGTTTGATCCCTGGTTGGGGAACATATGTGAGGCATAAGATCCCACATGCCTCACACGGTACAGCAAAAATAAATGCAGAATAAATAAATTTTTTAAAGTATAGTGTTTAGAGTTTAAAATGTCTGAAGTTGATGTTGAATTTCATTCCAAGGTTTTTTTGGCATCTTCTAAGACAGACATTTTTTCCTTCTCTTTTTGACGTATGAATATAATAAATTATTTTAGCAGATTTTCTGATAGTAAGTCAACCTTTCATCCCTAGAATGACTATCACTTGGTCATGGTGTGTTATTCTTCCAATATATGCCTTGTGCAGACACAGTTTTGATTCTCCATGGCCTACGGAGCCCCCTCCCGACCACGTCTTGCCTGTGAATGTCAGGTTACATGGCAGAAGGAACTTTGCTGGTGTAATTAAGGTAGCTGAACAGTTGGCTTTAAAGTGGGCAGGTCATCCTGGTGACCCTGGTTGTGCTACAGGTGGACCTGTACCAGACTTGTGACCTACAGAACTGTGGGATGATAGATTTGAACGTTTTAAAGAAACTACATCTGTGGTAATTAGTTGTGGCAGCAGTGGGAAACTAATATACTATTGTATGGTATTGGCTACACTTGTATTTAGATTTTTTTGTATTAATAAGCATATGTAATACGGGTCTAAATTTTTTCCATGTGTTCTTTGTCAGGCTTATGGGATCAATGATGCGGTCATTTCATAGGTTTTCGTTCTTTGCCTATGGCTAGATGGTTTTTAAAACTTCAGCAGTACCTGTTCTGTGGAGCAGGCTTGTTAATAATTTGACTTTGTGTATCCTGCAGCTTTTGCCTTCTGTGTTTTGGTGCCGTGTTATTTAGTTCATAAAGGTTTATGTCAGCCGTGTGTTCATCACGCAGCATCATGCTGATGAAAGTGACTGTCTGGGACAGGACCATTGCTCGTCTCCTCCACCACGGACTCTCTGTTTCCTCCTGGGTAGCAACACATCAGCGTTCACTGGCGCACACTGGTGTCTGAAATAAAAGAGCCCATTTTCCAGCCTCCTGTCCAGCTGTGTGGAACATTCAGACCCAACTACCTCTGCTAATTTGTACATTAGCATGGCTCCGTTTCAGTACCTGTGCCTGAGCCTTGTAGGATTTGCTGATGGGGACTGGGTTTGTTCTCAGCTTTTCCTGCTGCTCACTTGAGATTTGCCTCTTTGAGGTCTCTGCAGTTTCTTGCCACTGATCCAGCTCTTCCAAGTCTCAAAAAAAAAAAAAACCTTAAAAAATTTAATTATTTTGGCCGTACTTTGTAGCGTGCAGGATCTTAGCTCCCCAACCAAGGACTGACCCCAGGCGCCTGCAGTGGAAGAGCAGAACCTTAACCGCTGAGCCGCCAGGGAGCCCCCCAAAATGTTTTAAGTTGCCTTCCCTCCCTCAATTCTCCTGTCTTTGCTGGTCAGGGTTTCAGAATCCCTTTCCTGTCTGTTTTCTGTGGGGTTTGGGAGGAAATAGAGTGTGGTGCATGGTTCAACGTGCCGTGTTTATCCACAACTCACCCCGTTTGCTTCACTGCATTTGCGTGTGTCTTACCATCAATTACCTTACTTCCTTTATTTTAGGTTGTTGTGTGGACAGAATGAAATTGGGTTTAATATGTTTTATTCAACCTGCTTGTCTTTTTCCTTGAATGGCTGAATTTATCCCACTATATTTTTGCTTTTTATCACTTTATTTTATGCTTCATCGTGGTTTCCTTTGTTTTCCATCTTGTTTTTTATGGCCTGTGTTTTCCTTTTGTTTTATTATTGCTTTTGTTGGTTTCTCTCCTCTCCGCCCCTCCCCCCAGTTGGTTTAGAAGATAATCTGTTTCTAGCTCTACTAGTCTCGTCAAGATGGCTTGATTAAACTTGTATTTCTCAATTTGTCAATTCTGAAATGAAACAGAATATTCTGACTCTGTCATATGAAAAATGAAGGAGAAAATGCTCCCATACGTACCACTTCCTTATTCCCCTCCCCACCTCCATTTTTGTTGGGCGGCCACAGGGGGCCACAGGGGGCCTCAGGGGCCTCGGGGGCCGCGGGGGCCGTGGGGACGGTTGGGAGGAACAGACACATGTGATCTCAGTCTGTTGTACACAGATTATTACTTTTAAGATCACTAAGTTTTATTTCTAGAAATATAACAATTGCATTCTGTTTTTAGCTGTACTTACTGTATTTAAGAAGTTTTCATTCTCTCTTCAACTGGATTCAGATTTCAGTGCCAGCTATTCGCATTGTTCAGCCTCTCCATTTATCCATTTTGATTCATTGTTCATTTGAATGGATTAAGTCTTTGAGTCACTTGTACATGCTTAACTTCCTAAATTCTTGCACATTTGAGATTGTCTTTCTGTTAACTTTACTTGTAAATGTCTAACAAAGTAAAGAATTCTCCCATCATATTTCCTACCCTCAGCATCCTGCATCATTTCTATACTGCGCTCTGACACCTGGGGGGTTATGGGAACATCTGAGGTCCATGAGTTTTTTTACATTTAAGGTAATATACTTCTTATGTCTGGATGCTCTCTCTCTCTCTCAATTCATTTATATTCACCAGGCCATGTGTCAGTTCTGGTTCTTTCTATTACTTTTCTCTGGAATATTATGCATCCTTTCCATTTCCATTATTTCAGGAGAATTTCCTTCTAGTACATATATCAATTTTTTTTGGTTCATTCACTTGGTGTGCTAAGTTGCTTCAGTGGTGTCTGAGTCTTTGCAACCCCATGGACTGTAGCCCGCCAGGCCCCTCTGTCCATGGGATTCTCCAGGCAATAATACTGGAGTGGGTTGCTATGCCCTCCTCCAGGGGATCTTTCCAACCCAGGGATCAAACCCGCATCTCCTGTGGGTCCTGCATTGCAGGCAGATTCTTTACCACAGAGCCACCGGGGACGCAAGATTGATTAAATGTATGTTGGACATTCATCATCTGTCTTCCATAATTAAGATTTCTTTCTAGTAACTTTTATCTTTTCCTTTTCCTTTCTGTATTATTTTTAAAATCTGTCCTTCACAATAAGTTTATTTAAATAAACATCAGTATTATTTCTTATTTCTTCTTTTTTCACTTCTATAATTCTTTTACACTTCCCTTATTTCTTCCCCCCTTACTTTTTTTTCTTTTTTGACTTGTTTTAGCTGAACCACACGGCCTGTGGGAGTCTTAGCTCCTGGATCAGGGACTGAACCTGGGCCCTGGCAGTGAGGTGCCCAGTCTAGACCCCTGGACCCCCAGAGGATTCTCTTTTTCCCTTAATGCTGTCAGTTTTCTTTCTTGTCCTTTTAAATTTTTGTTTGTTTGTTTGTTTTTACTGAAGGACAATTGCTTTACAGAATTTTGTTGTTTTCTGTCAAACCTTTACATGAATCGGCCATAGATACACATATATCCCTTCCCTTTGGAACCTCCCTCTCATCTCCCTCCCCATCCCACCCCTCTAGGTTGACACAGGGCCCCTCTTTGAGTTTCCTGAGCCAGACAGCAAATTCCCATCGACTATGTACGTTCCATATGGTAATGTAAGTTTCCATGTTACTCTCTCCATACATCTCACCTCTCCTCCCCTCTCCCCGTCCATAAATCTATCTTCTGTGTCTGTTTCTTCACAGCTGCCCTGTAAATGAACTCTTCAGTACCATGTTTCTAGATTCCGTATATATGCATTAGAATACCTCCTTTTAAATTTTATCTCATCCTCTTTTCTCTGGTTTCTCCTATCATAGAGTCTGTTCTCTCTAAATTATTTTGAGCATTGATAAGGCTTTTTTTTTTTTTACATTTTATGTGTTTATTTATATTTTTGGTGGTACTGGTTCTTTATTGCTTTCATGAGGGCTTTTTCTAATTGTGGCAAGCAGGGGCTACGCTCTGTGGCAGTGCATGGACTTCTCGCTGCGGTGGCTTCTCTTGTTTCTGAGCACGGGCTCTGGACATACAGGCTCAGCTGCTGCCGGGCTCCAGAGCTCAGGCTCAGTAATTGTGGCACGCGGGCTTAACTGCTCCTCAGCATGTGGAATCTTCCCAGGCCAGGGACTGAAGCTGTGTCTCCTGCGTTAGCAGGCAGTCTTTACCGCTGAGCCACCAAGAGGTCCTTGATAAGGCTTTATCTAAAGTGTGCTACTGTTTCCTGGAGTTAATTTTTCTTCCAAAGGATATTCATTCTCTCTCTATTTCTCTCTTTAAACTTTTCGGACCCTTATTTGTCTATACCTGAGTCACAAGGTGGGTATATTTTGCAAATCACTTGTCTCTGTATAAGTGTGCTGTTTGTCTAAGAAGAGCATGAATTGCTTCTAGAAAATAGACAGAAAATTAGTTTTCTGTGACTGTTGTCATAAGCTACCGCAAACGAGATGGTTGGATGGCATCCCTGACTCAGAGGACATGAGTTTGAGAAAGCTCCGGGAGGTAGTGAAAGACAGGGAAGGCTGGCGTGCTGCAGCCCATGGGGTCGCAGAGTCGGACACAACTGAGTGACTGAACAATCACCACCACCACCAACTTAGTGGCTTAAACAATACATATGTATTGTCTTACCATTCTGTAAGGCTGACATCAGTATGTGAGACAGGCTGCATTCCTTTCTGAAGGCCCTAGGAAGAGTCCATTTCCTCCCCTGTTCAGCCTCTCGAAATTGCCTCCTATCCTGGGATCATCTCCCCCTTCCTGTTTGTTCAAACGCTGCCACACCTGACCTTCTTCTGTACTCACATCTCCCTCTGACCAGAGCTGGGGACAGTTCTTAGACTCCTGTCACTGGAGCGGGTCCACCCAGACCATCTAACCTGTCAGGGTCCTTGGTGTACCCTCAGTGCGGAGCCCGTGCTCCTCGTAAAGCAGCACATCCACGGACTCTGGGGGTTGGGGTGGACCTCTTCGTGAGGGGCTTTCTTCCGTCCCCCCCCCCCAAGTTGGAGTCCCTCCTCAGCCCTGTCTTGATCACGTCCCCAGCGCTGGGTCTGGAGAGCTCCCTCCTGGACGACTGAGCCGTCTGGCTGGTTCTCGAGCAGCCGGGACCCAGCGGGCAGCCTGGGCACCCTGTCTCTTCCCCGTTCCGCCCGGTAGTCTCCAGGGACCACGGGGCTACAAGGCCAAGTCTCCACCCTCTGTTTTCTGGAGATGGAGCAGACTTCAGAGTTGGTAGTTAGCTTCTGGGTAGGCTCACCATCGACCTGAAGTTGAAAGGAGTCAGGAAAAATGCAGACAGTCGCTTAGAAGAAGGCTGGGGGCGGGTCATTGACAAGACGCAGGGAGAGGCCTAGTGCCAATTTTTCTGAGCCCCGAGGGGGAAAAACGACTGTTTTATTTACCGGCCCTTGTGACAGCCCAGGGCTTCAGGACCCACAGGGGACGGGCCTGGTGTTTATTAAAAGCACACGGGGAAGGTGATTCAAGAACCTCTTTGATTTAGGGTGAGCTTGCAAAGAAATACTTCTCCATTCACCACAAAATAAAAATCAGTTTCTCTTTATGTAGTAAATAATGCCAGTTTAATTTATTTGACCCTAAGGCAGAGGACAAGCAGAGGGGGGAAAAAAAAAGATGTTTGTTTACAGCCTAGATTTAATTATCTGCCCCTGTTTAATCATCCTTCTGTACTCCTCTCCCTTCGCTGAGGGTGTATTTACCCCCCTCCTTTCTTATCTCTGTCTAATCCACTGCCTCTGCCTTAGCTTTCAATGCAGCATTTTTGTGATTAATTTAGAAAGTAATTTTAGCCATAAACCTTCAAGCCCAGGAAGAGGCTAAGGAAGAGAGAAATATTCTAACACGAACCCACCCAGCACTGGGATGAATATCGAGGCTGTAATTCTGGTTCCGTTGTGATGCCAATTATAAAGCACTCTAGCTGTGGTGTTGCTGTTTTTGACACCGGGAGGAAATCTTGACAGAATTATAGCCTGGAAATCAATCTGAGAATACGATACAGAAATCTATAACTCAGATATGAAAACAATCTACAAAGGCTCTTTTTTTTTTTTTTTAGGAGGATTCGATGAAATTAGATTAAAATAAATTTACATATATATCAATTTTATTATTAAAATATATTCATAGTAGTAAATAGAGTTATTGGGGAAGGGCAAGCTACTCTGTGCATTGGACACAGAAATAGACCTCTTCGGCTTATCAGGAAGCAAAGTTATTGTCTCCTTGTCAAATATAAATTTCTCCATAGAGCTAATAAATGGATAGTGTTCAAATGCAATGTTTTGTTTGACTCCTGTTTCATAAACCCACAGTACATAATAGTAAATTATATTCCGCTGAGCAGTATCAATCTCTTGGTTCCAACATCTCATCGTGAGGGAAACAAACCAAGTCATTGATGCGTCGAAAAGAAAGAGAAAAAGTTATTTGAGAACAAATAAAATGTGCTATAAAGTTTGTTAAAATACAATAATAATAGTAAAAAAAAAAGAAGAGGAGAAAAAGAAAAAGAAAGAAACA
>NW_011494947.1:830168-834790 GCF_000754665.1 Bison bison bison
CTGCAAGTTTGTGGCACTGTATTTCCTTTCAAAATTAATGTTTACTATGGAAAGGGAGTATAGGCTTCTGATTGATGTTGGAAAGTTTGCCGTGTATCAGACAGACGGGTTCTTTTTTTTTTTTTTGCATCTCCCCCTCCCTCTGATGCTGTGAGGAAAGGATGGGGTGGCCATGCCGCAGCCTCCTGGTCCTCCCAGGCCGTACAGCTCTGGGGCCAGCAGGCAAGGTCTGGGTCAGAGCTGTTGCTGGAGCTCTCAGAAATTCCCGGAAAGAGGGTGAAAGGGGGGACCCTCGCTGAGTCATTGCCATTTGAATTCAGCAGAATGCTGGCGTCGATTTCACTAGCGCTGTTTTCTCTAATGTTTTGATCTGTGCTCCACTGGACTGAATCTGGGGGCGAGGGAGAAATCGCCCAAGGACAGTATCTTGATGAGCTGCTTGTGTCCCAGGTTGCTTTGTACAAACTGGCAACTGCTCCGTAGGTTCCTTTGCAAGCGTGGTGGGTTTTCATTTTGTATTTATTATTATTTCTTAAACTAGACAGTTGTGTGTCCCACATCTAGAGGAGCCCAGAGGGGTTTGATTGTCCCTGGGGAGGCAGTGACGAGTCTCTTCACATTGCACGTGCCTCCCAGTCGGTGCTGGGTGTCTTGTTGGCTTTTGCTAAAAACACAGCCTTTTCCCCCAGGGAACTAGAGAGCAGAACTACCCAGAGGACCCGGACCCGTGGACACAGATCTGCCCCCCCAGAGGGGCTGGTACCGAACCCCCAGCCCACCCAAGTGCCACCTGCCCGGTGCACTTCTCGGACAAGTGGGTCTCAAAGCTTTCAGATTTCCTGGGGCCTTGAAACAAGCCTCCACTTGGTGTGGGAGGCAGCCCGGAATGTTGTGACCAGGCCGCCGCCGGTGCTGCCAGAAAGAATGGCTTTCTCTCTCTGCCCCCGCCCCCATCTGCATCCACTTCCTGACTCTGCTCTGCAGCAGCCTTGCCTTGTTGCTAGGGCAGTCCCGGAGAACACTTCTTCCCTTCCAAGTCCCGCCTCCTTATCTTTAACCCTCATCATCGCCCTGATGACAGGAATGATGCTAATGATACCTGGGGTCTGCTGAGTGCCCATCATGTGCCTGCCTTACATCTCCTTTAGTCCATTCAATAGCCCCATAAAGTTGGTTGGTTCAGTAAAAGGCACCTGGGCTCAGAGAAGCTGTGTCCTTTGCCCCAGGCCGCCTGGAGGAGGCCAGCCTCGACCCCAGCTCTTTGTTCCAGATGGCTGTGTTGTGCCTGGTCTGCAAGGTGATGAGTGTCTATCCCTGTTCACTGGCTAGCTGGCTCGAAAAAACTACATTTAACCTTAGTTGTCCTGTCTGTCAAATGGAGCAATAGCCTCTACTCTTTCAACAGGACAGTGCACTGCTGTGTGTGGGTATGTGTCGTTTATAATTGGCAAGTGCCATGGATGCAGTGGGCTCCGAAGCATCCTGCCCACAGCTCCTCTTGGGAGGACAGACTCTCGTTCAAAGTGTGCATGTGTGTGTGCTCAGTCGCTCAGTCATGTCTGACTCTTTGCAACCCCATAGACTGTAGCCCACCAGGCTCCTCTGTTCATAAAATTGTCCAGGCAAGAATACTGGAGTGGGTTGCCATTTCCTCCTCTAGAGGATCTTCCCGACCCTGGGATCGAACCTGCATCTCTTGCGCCGGCAGGCAATTTCTTTGCTGCCGAGCCACCTGGGAAGCCTCCATTCAAAGTGTAGGATACAGTTTTCTCTCCTGTCCTCATATAATAAATTACACACTCACATGCCCCAAATATGCGTGCCGCTGATTTGCCTACATGTTAAAAATCATGAAAAACGTTTATTATGTTAGTTACTCATGTGCTTTTTGTTTTGTTTTTAAACATTGCTTTATTTATTTCGCAGTGCCGAGTCTTAGCTGTGGCATGTGTGATTGTTGTTGCAGCATGTGGGATTTCTAGTTTCGGTATGTGGGATCTTTAGCTCCCTTACTAGGTATCGAACCCAGGTCCCGTGCAGCAGGAGCATAAGGTCTTAGCCCCTGGACCACCAGGGAAGTCCCACCCATATGATTTTGGATTCCAGTTTCATAGAAAGAGGCTACAGTGGCAAATACCGTTATACTTGAGGAATGATCCTCAGAGAGTAGTTGCTATATTATTCATTGTAGGTTGGCACAGATAACTCATTTCTATTCAAAATATTAATATTTTTACTCTAAAGTCTCAACCTGCTTGCCTTTCTTACCTGTGGGAAGCATGTTGAAGCCTCCTGCTGGTTGGAATTGAGGAAGGTAGCTCCTTGTTCACCTGGCAGCACGTGGGACGAGAGTGACCCTGAAAGGGGCAAAGACGAAACCACCTTTTCGTCCAGGAGGGTCCTGTGGAGCCAGGCAAACTGGGAAATCATCATCAAGGCGTTTAACCACGTTGACAGATCCCTCTGCTGAATGCTGGTCTGATCGCTCGGGTTATGTTAAACAATGGTATAACGTGGTATATTATGAAACTAAAAACTGAACTGGTATATCGTTAATATGCCAGAGCTCTCTGATTTAAAAGGCTGATCATTTTTTAGTTGCCTGTGACCCTGTGTTTTGCAGGACCACACAACGAGACCCTCGGAGAATGGCTTTGCCGCTTCCGACGTGTTCCAAAGTGAGGAGGACGCTCTCGTCTCTTAAGAGAACAGCAGTTGGCCCAGAGAAAAATTAAAATACGAGATGGAGAGGATTTCTTGCCTCTCTCTCCTCCTCTTATTATCACTTGGTCCTTCCAGGAAGCTCTCATATTTCTGCCACTGATCCTTATGTGGATTAAGGATAATAAACAGCCCATTAATAGAGGCCTGATCTAGGAAATGGAGTTGGAATCAGCCGCACAATTCAGTGGCTGACTGAGGTTAATAACTCCATTACTCCAGCTCTGTGCCGAGCTGCCCGACGAGCGGGATGTTAGCCTTGTCTTACTCCTCATTAATTGAGCTAATAGAACCCGCCTGACCCTGCCTCGCAGCTGCCATCTGAGAGTTTGCCAGACATGGGCTGGAATACATATCATCCACCGAGCTCTCCGCTGGTGCCTTTTGTTTTTTGGAAGAACGTTCTCTTAAATTTTGGTGCACTGAAAGGCCCCTCCTGACAGCAGAGTCTCCGTTCGAACGTCCACAGCCAGGGCGACTGTGACCCCGTTGCCTGGTCCTGCAACACTGTGTGTGCAGGACCACACCACGAGACCCTCGGAGAATGGCTTTGCCATTTCCGATGTGTTCCAGCTGCTCTGACCCCATCGCCCGAGCAGTGGTGTCCACTGGCCCCGCTATGCAGATGTCCACTCAGGTTAGAGGGCTTCAGAGCCAAATTGAACTGCTTTGGAGGAAGTAGCCGTTGCCTCAACAGCGTGTCTGGGGTCCAGGGTGAAAGAGCGTGTGAGTCACGGCAGTGGGAGTGGGGTCAGCTCCGGGCCTCCTCTCTTCCGGGTCTGCTCTTTTCTTCGAACGTTTGGCCACTGTCTCTTTTGCATCCATCCTTCTCTGCCCCCAAAGTATCCCAATAGTTGGGTGTGTTTCTGACAGTCTCGCTGTACAGCCCACTGGTAAGCGGTCTGTGGACGCTATGTAACCTTTCTAGGCCTCGGTATCTGTCAGATGAGATGACAGCCCAGCCCTTCCGACCTCGCCCTTTGCAAGACTCATGTGCGCGTTTGCGGGGAAACCGAGCACGGGCGGGATGCTCCATCCAACCAAGATGGTGCTGTCAACAGCTCAAAAGTCAAAAGCTGAGTTTCCTGCAGCAGATTATTCACCTCTCTGCATCCCAGTTTCCTCAATGAGAACCAGGGGCCCGGGCATGGAGGTGGCGTGGGAGGTGGTGTTGCGGAAGCTCTCTGCCCAGAGCCTGGCGCTCGGACGAGGGGCTTCTGGTGTGGCAGCCCCTCTGATTCCTAGTACCCTGGGAGCTCCAGGCTTGTGCGTGGAGATCAGAGCTTCTGAAAAGCGAACTCAGACCAGCTCTTCACCGAGGATCTGTGGCCACGGGCTGGCCCCTCAGCTGCTCCGTGCACACAGCCTCCCTCTGGATGGAGGAAGGTACTTTCCTGGTGATCTGTGGGCCAGAAGATGACCCTGCAGACACACAGAAACGAAACCACACTTCTTGTTGGAGAAGCCACAGAGCCAGACAGGTGGGAAGATCTGAATGCTATAACAGCCTTGTGGATCGGGAGCAGGGGCTTGGAAAGCATGGATCATCTGTCCCCTGTTGTTCTGTAAAATTTAAAGGTTTTTTTTTTTTTTTGCTGCGCTGTACAGCTCATGGGATCTCAGTTCCCTGACTAGGAATCGAACTCAGGCTCTGGCAGTGAAAGCTCCAAGTCCTAACCATTGGACCGCTAAGGATTTCCCTGAAGAGTCTGTTGATGGTAGGACACACGATGACACTCAGAGAGACGGGAGGCAGAGCTCTGTGACTTACAGTCCCAAGGAGAGGTGGGTGCTTTGTGGGCCGTGTCGGGGGCTGCGCCCTGGGCACAGGGTGACTGTAGCTGAGCTGCGGAACGCGGCTTCCGTGTGGCAGGAGGGCAGTTAGCTCGGGTTTGCGGTTC
>NW_011494947.1:834890-835423 GCF_000754665.1 Bison bison bison
GGTTCTCTTGGTGGGTTGGCTCATTTAAATAATTTTGGGGGCTCTGGGGCCTGGGGGCTGCCCCCAGATGGAGTGTGGGAGCCCCGGAAGTGGAGCGATCAGAGTGAGGCTTGGCAAACTGCCCAGGAAGGAGAACTCAGGGTTATGAGCCCTGACTTCAAAACTGGGTGAGACAGCAGTTGTGGAAGGCCATATCACACCCGCCCGTCCTCGTTCTGGATTCGTCCCCTTTCACAGTTGAGGCATACATTTGGAGACAGCATTAAAGAGGTGAAAACCCAACCTGAGGGCCATCCGTCCTGGACACCCCTTCATCCCTCCAGCATCTCTGAAAGCTCTGCCACTGTGTGCTTGGGCGAACCATTCAAGTAAACTGCCTCGTCCACGCTGTCCTGTCCACTTCCGCCAGAGACACAGGCCGTCTTCCTGGGCCGCCAGCTTGGTTTCCACCGCCCTTGTTACAGCCACTTGGCGCCCAGCAACAGCGCATCCCAACCATCCTGGCTCCGATGCGCTTCGCTACAGTAAGAAGA
>NW_011494947.1:835523-836998 GCF_000754665.1 Bison bison bison
GATGGGAATTTGGCAGCTGGCTGGGAGGTCAGAGGCGGAAGGTGGTTCTGAGAGGCGGCGGCTGGCTCACCCACCGGGCCTGGAGCTAGGAAGGAAGGGTACCCTAGGCCTCAAGCTCAAGATTGCGGCCAATGGTGGTGACGGGGCCCCCAGCCCCCAACCACGGTCCCTGGAACTGGAGCATTTGAATCCTTCCATCAGTAAGAAGCGCAAGGAGGGAAATTCTCCCATTATTTTCCCGCCTAGGGACTGTTGACATTTCACCACTTATTTCCAGTGTTCGTGTAAGAAAAGTCTGGTGGGATGGTTCTGAGCAAACGTGGAAGGGCAGCACCACTTTTTTTCTGAGGGTTAAAACTTTTAGTTTACCGCAGAGTGTGACAAAGATCTGTCGTCTGTGTTGGGGCGATTACAGGAGCGATTACTTCCGAAGCAGCGACATCAAAAAGGTGCATTACCTTTGAGCTCTTCGCCGGCAGCCTCCAGGGTTTTTTGGGGTATACAAATACGGTGAATTCCTGGAAGGAGAGAGAGCAAGCCCAGGCTGCCACAGGCTTAGCTCTGCTGTCCGCAGTGGGCAGCGTGGACGGGAGGCACTTGGCGTGGCGTGGTGCTCGTGGGGCAGCCAGCCAGCCGGAGCCACGAGACGCGGCCTGTGCTGGGTGATGGAGGCTTAGTGACTGGGGGCTTAGTCTTTACGAAGGGATGGCGCACACGCATAATGAGGGGTTTCCGTGGTGTTTTCTTTCTTTTTTAAAAGATTAACTTTTGTTGGAGTGCAGTGGGTTTACAGTGTTGTGTTAGGTTCTACCCTCCAGCAAAGTGAATCAGCCAGATGTGTACACATCTCCTCTTTTTTGAATTTCCTTCCCATTTAGGTCATACACGGTATTTTCTTGGTTAGCAACTTTGTTAGATGCTGACAGTAAACATCTCACTGTAGTGTATTTTTTTAAATTAATTCATTTTTTTATTAAGGTTAATTGCTTTACAGAATTTTGTTGTTTTCTGTCAAACCTCAGCGTGAGTCAGCCAGAGGTACACATCTATCCCCTCCCTTTTGAAGCTCCCTCCCATCCCCCTCCCCATCCCACCTCTCTAGGTTGATACAGAGCCCCTGTTTGAGTTTTGTGAGCCGTACAGCCAATCCCCCTGGCCATCTATTTCACGTCTGGTCGTGTAAGTTTCCGTGTTATTCTGTATGTGTTTTTAAGACTGTTTGTTGATTTTATTCTTGGCTGTGCTGGGTCTTCGTTGCCGTGCGGGCTTTTCTCTAGTTGCGGGGTGGGGGCTTCTCATCGCCACGGCTTCTCTCGTTGTGGAGCTCGGGCTCTAAGGCCCGTGGGCTCAGTAGCGGCAGCTCCCGAGGTAGAGCCCAGGCTTGACAGGTGTGGTGCACAGGTTTACTTGCTCCTCAGCATGTGGGATCTTCCCAGACCTGGGATCCAACCTGTGTCTCCTGCATTGGCAGGCGG
>NW_011494947.1:837098-856527 GCF_000754665.1 Bison bison bison
AGCCCTTGCTGTAGAAACACGGTGTGTTTATCAACCACTTAAAATGTTTCCCTGAGGACTTTCTGAGGGCCCCCGGTCCTGCGGTCTCTAAGGGGCCTAAGAAGGGGCACAGGGTCAGTTTGCCAGCCTCTACTTTGAGCACAGCATTCCATGTAAATGTGACATCTGGGGAGAAAGGGACAAGTTTTCTCAATTTGCTATCTTAATGTCTGATAACCTTCACAGTCAGAAAATCTCCCCTCGTGCCCAGCTCTCCCCTTCCCCCCAGCAAGGCTGGCTAGTCTTCACTGGCAAAGCACGTCTCCATTTCTCTTTCCCCTGTAGATTAGGGGTCCAGCAGGCTTTATCTGGTGGGTTTTAACCGTTGGGCCTAAGCTGGTGGGGGCCGAGACATCGGGGGAGATAAACACACACTGCTGTCAGCAGTCCGAAGCAATCTTCCAGTCTTGGTGTAGAGTGACAGGCGACCTTTAGCGGCACAGAGCCCGGGGTAGTTGGCATTTGAGTCCAGCTCTGATGAAGTCCAGCCCCCATTTTTGGCAGGCGCAATGCTCGACCGTTAAATTCATTTCCCAGAGAAAGGCAGGAGGGCGGGTGGTGAGATGACTTGGAGAAATCATATTTGCTTTCTTTACCCAGAGGAGACTTTGGGAGACGTCTCTGTGTGCTTCAATTTTCCGTCTTCCTTAGAGGCATACATCAAGGGCTGAACTGGTGAACCCCGCGTGCGCTTTAAAAACTTGAGCCTCCGCCAGACTCACGTGGCAGAGTTCTAAAAGCATGCAGCTCTCCTCCCTAAATACCACAGACATTATTTCATAATAATAAAAAAACTTAAGAAAGTCTCCCACAAATTGAAGTTCAGCTCTACTTTTTCTGAGATTATAAAGCATGGTCTCCTTGCTGGCATTGGAGTGTCTGCCGAGTCCAGATCCCGCCACCCCCCCTCCCCGGGGGGGCTTGTGGGTTGGAACCCCCATGTGGCTCTAAGGGCAGAGTTCTTCCTTTCTCTCCAGGCCTCTGTCTCATGAAGCGCAGGTTCTAGATCCTGGGGGAGGACTGCGTGTACCAGGAAGAACTGCCAGGCTTGGAACTCCCGCCCTCAGAAGAGGAGGTAGGGCGGGGACCCAGAGAGGGATCTTCCCTCTTTCTGCCCACCTGATCTTCTCGCCCTCTACACCTGAGCCATCGGCCTACTTCCTGCTTCCTAAACAGCCAGTGTTTGCTCTGGATGTGTCTTCTTTCAGAGCACCTTGGGGTTTTGCCCAAATCTTATCATTTCTTCAAGGCTTAGCTCAAACTCCACTTCCTCCAGGAAGCCTTCCCTGACGCTTCTTCTTGCCCTGCACCTTCATGGCACTTTACACAGCATCCTAGTGACAGGACAGCGGTTCAGCAAGAGGCTCTGGAATCCTGGCTTGGCCCCGTACAGGCTGTGTGAGACTGAGATGGTTTTTACTATCTCTGAGCTCCAGTTTCCTCCTGCGCAAGATGGGACTGACTTTGTTCACACAAGCACCAAATACTTATAGAGCCTCTATGACAGGCAGGTACGGCGCGACCTCTGGGGACACAAGAGGAAACAAAACCTAAAACCCTTGCCGTCACATGGGGTGGGGAGAAGGCTGCGTACAATCCACAGACGTGCCGAGTGTGGCACGTTGCTTAGAAGGTGGTCGGGGCTGGCCTTTCTGATCAGAGCACACTGTAGCAGAGGCTTCAACAAATCCTGGGAGGATCTGGGGAAGAGCAGTGCAGGCCGGAGGAACAGCATGTGCAGAGGCTCTGGGGCAGGATGTGGTTGGCAAGTCCAGGGGCGTCACGGAGGCCGTTGTTGCTAGTGGAGCAGCAACAGGCTGGGAGGTGGTGAGTCGGAGGGAGATGGGCTCCTGGAGGACTTGGACTTTCCGGGAGTCAGTTGGGAGCCACTGGAACAGGACGTTGAGCTGTCAAGTGATGGGACCTAACTTATGTTTTAAAAGGACTAATCAGGCTCCTGGGTGGAGAATGGCTCATAGGCAAGGGGACCAGGGCAGAAGCAGGAAGGCCGGGTGGGTGCAGTTGGCATCATCCAGGTGAGAGACCCTGGTGGCCATGCAGGTGGTGAGAAGTACTTGGGCTCTGACGCAGTATTTGTTATTTTTTTGGTTGCGCTGGGTCTCAGTTGCTGTGCGAGGGCTTTCTCTTGCCGCAGCGAGCACGGTCGGCTCTTAGTTGCGGTGCGCAGGCTTCCCGCTGCGGTGGCTCCCCTTGCTGCTGAGCGCAGGCTCTGCAGTAGTTGCTGTGCGAGGGCTTTCTCTCGCCGCAGCGAGCACAGTCAGCTCTTCGTTGCGGTGCGCAGGCTTCCCACTGCGGTGGCTCCCCTTGCTGCTGAGCGCAGGCTCTGTGGTCCACAGGCCCAGTAGTTGTGGTCGTCAGGCTTAGTCGCCCCCTGGCACGTGGGATCTTCCCAGACCAGGAATTGAACGAGTGTCCCTTGCATTTCAAAGTGAATTTGTTAACCCCTGGACCACCAGGGAAGCCCTCTGACACTGCATTCTGGAGATAAAACAGACAACAGTCGATACGCCATCAGACTGGATGTCAGGCCTTGGGAAAGAGAGCCGTTAAGGACAACTCCGTGTTTTGCTGGCCGTCTCCCAGCCGGGGATGTGGGAGGAGCAGGTCTGGGGGAGGCGACCCCTGGTTCCATTTGGGACATGGCAAGAGGAGCTGCCTCTTGGACAGCTGCATGGCTTCCCAGGGCTGCTGAAGCAAACAGCGCTGACCTCGTGGCTGAAACAGTGGAAATTCATTTCCCCGTGGCTCTGAGGCTGGGCGTCCAAGGTCATGGCGTTGGCTCCTGCCGGGGCCTCTCTCCTTGGCTTGCAGATGCCGCCCTTGTGCTGCCTCGTCACGTGGTCTCCTCTCTGTGTACACGTGTGTCTTTGTGTGTCCAGATTTCCTCTTCTTTAGGACTCCCTTCAGCCTGGATTAGGGCTTACCCTCAGCAGCTTCATTGAGCTTCATCACCTCTTTAAAGGCCTTGTGTCCAAATATAGTTGCATTCTGAGGTGCTGGGGCTCAAGGCTCCAACACAGGAATTTGGGAGGGGACATTCAGCCTGTAGCAGCCCCCAGGGCACTTTTAAAAAATATTTATTTACTTATTTATTTGGCTGCTCCAGGTCTTAGTTGTAGCATGCAGGCTCTTAGTTGCAACATGTGGGGTCTAGTTCTCTGACCAGGGATCAAACCGTTGCCTGCTGCGTTGGGAGCTTGGGAGCCTCAGCCACAGGACCACCAGGGAAGGCCCCTTCTGGGCTCTTCGCTGCGTCAGCCTGAGCAAGCTAGGACAGGCTCCTAGGAGGCATCTCAGTGTCATCTTCACATCTGCCCAGGTTACCACCGAGGCCGTGCTCAAGGAACCCAGGGCCTTCTCTCTGCAGCCCCTCCTGCTCCCTGGCCAGGTTCTCCATCGCTTCCTCCCTACCCACCACCCCTCCAGAGTCTCAGCTCTCCTTTTCATCCCAAGATCCAAATTCACAGCAGTCATACCGAGGAGGCCCCTGGAGACCATCTAGCGCCCCCCACCACCCCCCCAGATCGCACAGAGGGAGGGACTGAGGCCGAGAGACTCACTGTGTGATCAAGCGGGGACCTAGCTGGCCTCCTGGCCCCAGGCTGGCGGCCGACTTGCTTGGCTTTCAGGTGCCATGTGTATTCTTTCCCCCCACCCCAGCTCACTGCAGTCTTCCCCGGGCCCTCCTTTCCTCCACAACCCATGCTCCCACCCCGCCTCCTGGCCCCTGGGCGGATTGGGATGCTGGGTTGGGACGGCCTGGAATAAGGCTGCCGCTGTACCTGGTCGAGGTTCCATCGTATTGGCTTTAACCAGAGGCCCCTCTTTGCTTGTGCTCTGGGATCATCCCCCCTTCTCCTCTCAACGATAATTAGCCTTGTAAGACTAATGGACAAAATCGTGTCTAATTACCCTGTTGAAGCCCCAATTATGCGATTAACATTCGCGGGCTAGAAGCTAATGATGAGAAGAGCCTCTCATTTGCATAGCATTAAGTTAATTGAGCTGCAAGCCGAGGGGCGGATGGGGTGGTGATGGCAGGGTTGGCTTTCTGGAAGGATACTAATGACCAGAGAGGATGACTCACCTGACAGCTTTATTAATTAACAGCAGTCTGATTACCTAGCAGGAGTGGCAAGTGGCAGCGGGCAGAAAGGCTCCACTCTGTGAAAAATGAGAGGCAGGGGCCCCGTCTGCTGAATTTCCTTCCCATCACTTGGCTGTGACGGAGGCAAGCTCGCTGTCACCTTGCAGAACCATTTTCGAAAACCCTCCCTCTAAAATCGCGCTTGAGCCCTTCGGTTACGCACTTCCTTGCACGTTGACTTCACTCATTCCGTCATTCGTTCGTTCCACTCACATTTCCTGAGGGCCTCCTGCACACAGGGCTAGGGGCCCTGCCCTTGGGAGTGTCCCAGGAAAGGGTTCCTTTGAGCTGCAGGCCCCCAGGTTCCCCCGCCAGAGGTGTGGGATTCAGCACTAAATGAACCTTGCAGCTAGCGAATGTCAGCAGAGAATTTCAGACTTTGAAGAATTCTTAAGGATCAGCAGTTCAAATCTCTCACTTTTACCCCCTAAAAATGGGGACTCAGAGAGGCTGGAGCTCAAGGTCACTAGGCAGGGAGTGGCAGGGGTGGGTGGTGGGTGGTGCTCCTGGCTCTGCCCAACAGCCCACCCACAGGACAGTCCCACTTTCTAGCACTTTCATCAGCCCCCAGGCACTATGTTCTGGGTATTTAGTGTTGTCTCCTGGGAAACTTGCTGAAGCCCCACCCTCTCCGCTCACCTCCTTGTCCTTTCCTCTTCTGTGAGGGCAGAGGGAGTACCCTGCTCCCGCTTTGATAAGCAGATGATCGAACCAAGCAGGGAACCACTCAAGTGGTGTGCCTGGCACTGGAACCCAGACTGCTTTCCGATGAATTTGTTTTTTAACAAAAAACAAGATCACATGTATGTCCTTTTGTAACTTGATTTGGTACTTAGTAAAATATTGAGACCATCATTCTCTATCCTTATATATCATGAAATGTTTGCATAGTATTACACTGCAAACTATTACATAGTAATCATTTGTGAGCAGGACTGCATAGTCCAGGTGTGTTATAAGGCCTTTAAATACTCTCTTTTGGCAGACATTTAAGTTGTTTACAGTTTTTTTTCCTTTACAAACAAGTGTAGCTGTAATGCTGTATATACACATACACTTATCTTTCTTTTTGGCTGCACTGGATTTTATTTGTGGCACTCAGGTCTTTACTTTCGGCATGCACACTTTTAGTTGAGGCGTGGGGGGGGTCTAACTTCGGCCCCCTGCATTGGGAGTGCAGAGTCTTAACCACTGGGCCACTAGGAAAGTACCTCCCCCCCCGCCCCCCCTCACATCTTTATGCATTTATTTTGGCCAGTGGAAAAGTAAGCTGTGAAAGAACATATACAGCATGATACCCAAACGGGCAAAACCAAGTAACATGATACGCTACAACCAAATTGGGTTTATCCCAGGTCACAATCCAGTATTCTCGGGCTTCCCTGGTGGCTCAGATAGTAAAGAATCCATTGCAGTTCAGGAGACTCCGGTTCTATTCCTGGGTTGGGAAGATCCCCTAGAGAAGAGAATGGCAACCCACTCCGGTATTCTTGCCTGGAGAATCCCCATGGACAGAGGAGCCTGGCGGGCTACACCATGGGGTCACAAAGAGTCGGACATGACTGAGTGACTAATCACAGCACAGGGTCACAAGGATGGTTCAACATACACAATCAATATACACCATATCGACGGAAGAACAGAACGACATGATCATCTCAGGAGATGTAGAAACAGCATTTGATAAAATTCAGCATCCATTCATAATACAAACTCTTACCGAAGTGTAGAGGGAACATGCTGTGCTGTGCTCAGTCTTTCAGCCGTGTCTGACTCTTTGAAACCCTATGGACTATAGCCTGCCAGGCTCCTCTGTCCATGGGGATTCTCCAGGCAAGAATACTGGAGTGGGTTGCCATGCCCTCCTCCTGGGGATCTTCCCAACCCAGGGATCAAACCCAGGTCTCCCACATTGCAGACAAATTCTTTACTGTCTGAGCCACCAGGGAAGCCCAAGAATACTGGACTGGGTAGCCCATCCCTTTTCCAGTTGATCTTCCCAACCCAGGAATCAAACCCTGGTCTCTTGCGTTGCAGGCAGATTCTTTACCAGCTGAGCTACCAGGGAAGCCCAGAGGGAACATATCTCAACATAATAAAACCTATTTATGACAAACCCACAACCAATATAATACTCAACAAAAATTGAGTATTTTGAAAAAGCAAAAGCCTTCCCACTGAAATCTGAAACAAGACAAGGATGCCCACACTCCACTTCTATTCAACATAGTACTAAAGGTCCTAGCCATAGCAATCAGACAAGAAAAAGAAATAAAAATATATCCAGCTTGGAAGGGAAGCGGTAAAGCTGTCATTATATGCAGACGACATGATACTATATATAAGCAGCGTGCAGTTTAAGCGCTCACACACATTAAAGAAAATCTGATAGTGGTTTTCCTGGGGTGGGGGGCAGTGTGTGTAGACAGAGGGATGGGACTGGTTAGGAGCGTCCAGGGTGTGTCAGTACTGGGGGGATGCATTTCTTAGATGAATGTAGACACCAGAATAGACGTTCTTTCTAGTAAAAGCTTCTTTGTCTTATTCACCAGTTTACCTCAAGCTCCTCAAATAATGGTGCCCGGCACATCATAAGTGCTCTATAAGTAGCTGTGGCCTGAATGATTATATGTTTCATAAATTTATTTTTATGTATCAAAATATGTCATGATAAAAAAAATGGGAGAAATACTGTTTTCTTCTCATCCTTCCCTAGGAGCAACTACTCTTTATAGTTCCTAGGATATTCTTCCAGAAAATACCTCTGCATCAATAAGGAGACATAAATCTATGCATTTATTTTATGTAGATGAAGACACGCTTTTTATATAGATTAAACACACACTGTTTAATTTCTCCTTTTTCTTGACAGTGTATCTGGAGATATTTCTGTTTAGTGCATTAGCTCTGCCTCATTCTTTTTAATAGCCATGTAGTATTCTAGCCTGAAACTAGACTGTAATTAATTTGACCAGATTCCTATTGAGGATCAGACTTCCCTGATGGCTCATTGGGTGAAGAATTCACCTACAATGCAGGAGATACAGGAAACACGGGTCTGATCCCTGGGTTGGAAAGATCCCCTGGAGGAGGAAATGGCAACCCACTCCAGGATTCTTGCCTGAAAAATCCCATGCACAGAGGAGCCTGGAGGCTACAGTCCAAAGGGTTGCAAAGAGTTGGACACAAGTGAGCAACTGAGCAACTATTGAAGAGCATATAGATGGTGTTCCTTCTTTCACTTTGCAAACACAGTTGATGTCCTGTAGTATGGCTCTGTGTATTCATGGAGCTATCTTGGTAGATTAAAGTCCCAGAAGTGGAATTGCTGGGTTGTAGTTTTTATTTTCAGTGGATCAGAGTGCCCAAGAGCTCCAAATTCTACTGGTGGAGATAAAGTACTGTGTGAACAAAGGTGGTTTGCACATGGAAAGGGCTGGAGCATCCAAGGAGCGAAGGTTTCGTGTAGGGATGCCATGCTGCAGGACTCCAGCTCTCAGGAGCAGTGTGAGTCCCCGGAGCCACCCAGCTGTGTGACACCGTTTGGCTGAATCACCACGCACATGCTCAAGTGATGCAAATGTCTAACGTTGGAAAACTTCAGTTTTAGGGGACATATTTTTTTTCCGCTCAGGATCAATGCTGGATTTAAAAGATGCCTAAGTATATTCTTTCAAGAATGGTTGTATCCCCCACAGCAGTGCATTTTTAATTTACTTAGAGGATTTAAGTAATGACAGTTGTTCCCGTTTTCTGTGCTTGAGCCTCCAGCCACAGTAAAACAAGACAAGATCACGAACATAAAGGCCAGTCATGACAGACAGCAGTTCTCACGAGGCCTGAGCTGCGCCTCTGATGAGAGCAAGTGTGTGTGCTGACTTGCAGTTGGGGTGGGGCTCAGGCATCCAGCCTTCAGGAAGACAAGACCCTGGAAGTTCTGCTCTTTGCTCAGGCTGCCTGTCCTGGCGTCTGGTGGTGGAAATATGCCCAGATCATCCTTGCTTTGTGAGAACAGTTGTGCACCTCAGGCGGGCATGGGTGTAGAACTCCATCTGGAATCAGGCCGGCCTGGGCCCCCTGGGGACTGACCACTGGCTGGCGTTTTCTAGAAGCAGTAGGTTTAGTGTTAATCATGAGCTTTGGAGTAAAAAACCTGAGTGTTTTTTCTTGAAGAATAGTTGAGTTACAATGTTGTGTTAATTTCTTCTATACAGCGAAGTGACTCAGTTATACATATATATACATTCTTTTCTATATTTTTTTCCATTATAGTTTATTGAATATAAGTTGAATATGTTGATATTGAATATAGTTCCCTGTGTTGTAGAGTAGGACCTCATTATTTACCCGTTGTGTAACTGTTTGCATCTGCTAACCCCAAACTCCCAGGCCCCCCTCCCTCCCTCCTTGGCTCACAAGTCTTCTCCACGTCTGTGAGCCTGTTTCTGCCTCATACACGGGCCCATTCGTGCCCTGGCTCAGAGCATATACAAGTGATGTTGTACGGTGCTCACCTTTCTCTTTGTGATTTGCTTCATGAGTGTGATAATCTCCTGTTGCATCCACATTGCTGCAAGTGGCGTTGCTTCCTTTTTTGGGGCTGAATAGTATTCCACTGCATACGTTACCTGTTGGTGGACATTCAAGTTGTTTCCGTTTCTTGGCTGTTGTGAATATGCTGCTATGAACATTGGGGTGCATGGATCTTTTTGAATTATAGTTTGGTCTGGATATATGCCCAGGAGTGGGATTGCTGAATCATATGGGAATTCTATTTTAGTTTTTCAAGGAACCTCCATACTGTTTTTCATAGTGGCTGCACCGATTTACACCCCCACCGATAGTGTAAGAGGGCTCCCTTTTCTTCACACCTTGTCCAGCATTTGTTAGGACTTTTCAATGGTGGCCATTCTGACCAGTGTGTGGCAGTACCTCGTTGTAGTTTTGATTTGCATTTCTCTAGTAATTAGTGATGTTGAGCATCTTTTCATCTTTCATTTCTCTATCTTTTTTGGAGAAATGTCTATTTAGATCCTCTGCCCATTTTTTGGATTTTTGTTGTTGTTGTTGAATTGTATGAACCGTTCATATATTTTGGAAATTAAGCTCTCATCAGTCTCATGATTTGCAAATATTTTATGCTGTTCCATGGATTAAAAGACCCAAGTTTGAATTGGTATTAGTTGACAAACATTTAGTGAGCATGTTCTGTGTGCTAGAACAGTGAACAGGTCCCTCTAGGTGGGAGTGAATTTTCAAGGTGGAGTAAATAGTCCATGTGGTGTAAAGTCGCTGTTAGATTTGATAAGGTGGCCTCTGCTAAGTGTGAATAATAAATGGCAGCAGTTGGCACTTTTGTGCCAGCTTGGTGAACTGTTACTCCCTCCATGTTTTGAAGAGAGGACTGAGTTAACCACCAGGCCCCAGGCAGGTGGGTGCCACTGATCAGATGAAGGAACAGCCTTTTGTTCTCTCTCATCTCTTTCTTCTCTCTGTCTTGTTCATTTGGCGTGAGATGCCAGCCCTCCTTGCCCAGAGATGAGTGGGCTGGGGCATCCAGGTTGGAGGAATAAGGGCAGGAGAGTGTCCCCTGGAGCTTCCAGAATCTTCATACATGCCCATGAGCCGTGGAAGCTTCTCTGATGCTGCTGGCATAGGCATTAAACCCCTGGGTGCTTCTGGATTGAAACGTCAGTCACTTTGGCTGCCCCTGGACAGATGGGTTCGGTTGTCATCTGCCGGGCGCCCATAGCAACCACTGCCGTTGTAACAAAGACAAATGTAGCCCCAAACTGGAATGTGATGGATTTGAAATTATGTCTTTAATTCACAGTTGGTATAGAGTGCTCATAAAATCTTGATTGTGATAGAGAGGCTAATAAACATTTGAGAACATAAATATTTGGGGAGGAAATGGCTTTGTGAAACATTTAGTTGTGGAGTAGTTAGAAGAACAGAGAAAATCTGCCAGGCAGAACTCTCTGGACACCAATTTGGTGAGTTGTATATGTGGGGTGGGTGATGATCTTGAGTGAGCCGCTTTATGCACATGCAGATATTAATTTGACGAGCACTCCTGCACACCAACCCTTGAGCTGTTTGCCCTTCAAGTACCTGAATCAAGGGGCAGAGGTACCAGCAGATGCTAGCCAGGTGTGCACCCGGGCAGAGGAAGCTGATGGTGGAGACGTGCCTTCAACCCCTGACCTGCTCTGGTCCCCAAGGTGGGGCAGAGCAACCCCACGACAGTTAGGCCCACATTGCCCAGGTTCAAAATCCTGCTTTGCCATTCACTGGCCACAGACCTTGGGCAGGTCTGTCACCCACCTGCTCTATAAAGTGAAAGTATTTAGACGCTCAGTCGTGTCCGACTCTTTGTGACCCCATGGACTGTAGCCCGCCAGGCTCCTCTATCCATGGGATTCTCCAGGCAAGAATACTGGAGTGGGTTGCCATGCTCTCCTCCAGGGGATCTTCCCAACCCAGGGATTGAACCCAAATCTCCCACATGGCAGGCAGGTTCTTTACCATCTGAGCCACCAGGGAAGCCCCCTGTAAGTGGGCATGGTATAACGGTCCCTGCCCCCCTGGGTCTAGTGAGAAATCCGTTAGGTGAGCATGTCCAGTGCAGGGGAAAGCACGTTTTCAACTCCGAAGACTGAGATAGCCCAGTGCCCTCTGACTTGGCCAGAAAGATGTTGGGAGTCAGGCCAGCAAGGGCCGTGCAGTTCTGGCGAGAGGGTGGGAGAGAGTAGTTCCAGTTTATTTGCTTTTTTTTTCAGACGGTATGAATTTTCTTCTTTCTTTTTTAAAACTATGCAAGTATTATAACACGTTTACAGGAGACTTGGAAAATACAGAACAGACTCACATGTAGTTCCACTGTCTGTTCCAGTGATGGCTGCTTATGGCACCACTGCCCAGGCGGCTGCTTCTCGAGCCTGTGGGCAGGGATCTGAACAAACAGGAAGGTCATCCATTCACTCTGCAAGTCCTGGGGAGGCCCCAGGATGAGCGCAGTGTGCACTCTCTGCAGGCTCGGGGCACGTGGCCTACCCTCTGAGCCCCACCCCCCCCGCCACAGGTCTGCCTTTCATCGGGGGATTCGAGGGTGCCGGGCCCACAGTGGTCTCCCCTGGGGGCTCTTGGGGGGCAGGGCAGGGCACTCGACCCTGGGAAGGCAGCCTGGACAGGAAAACAAATGAGGGGCTGCTGAGGACGTGTGACGTTCAGGTCCCCGACCCAGAAAATAACGAAACCCTATGGAACATTTCAGACAAGCAAGTTAAAATCCAAATATCCCGACCCGACGGTGAGGGCTCCCTCCTGTCTGCTGGAAGAAGGGAGGATGCTGATAAAAATGTCAGCAGAGCGTGGCTAATCAGGTCAGTGGTAATGTTTTGGCCGTGAGGCCTTTTCCTGTAAGTGGTTGGAGAGCAGTGAAATCAGATGGGGAGAGTCTCCGGTTCTGTGAGGCAGGCACAGCTGGGGGAAGGGGCAGGGAAGCTGCCTGGCCGAGGTGGAGCAGCCACAGAGAGCAGCGGGAAGCGCCCCCTGGCCGGATGGAGACTCGAGGTTAAAGGGGGAGGGGATCCTGACACTCCCACGTCCACTCAGGCGGGCCTGGGGGCTTGGGCCATTCCCTCTTCTAGGAAGATGTGATCATCCACAGTCTTCGGTGATGCGATGACAGTGTTTCAAACTGGAGTCACCCTGGGGCCCCCTGCCTCCCACCCCACCTCACCGCTGTAAGCTGCTTCGCTCCCATCTCCCAGTTTGTATCCGCTGTCCTTACTCAAAGATTGTTTGTTGTTCAGTCGCTCAGTTGTGTCTGACTCTTTGCCATCCCATGGACTGTAGCCTGCCAGGCTTCCCTGTCCTCCACTATCTCCTGGAGTTTGCTCAGATTCACATCTGTTGAGTTGGTGATACCATCCAACCATGTCATCCTTTGTCGTCCCCTTCTCCCTTGCCTTCGATCTTTCCCAGCATCAGGGTCTTTTCCAATGAGTCAGCTCTTTGCATCAGGTGGCCAAAGTATTGAAGCTTCAGCTTGGCAGCGTGAGTCCTTCCAGTGAATATTCAGGGTTGGCTTCCAAAGATGATGACGTGCAGAGAGTCACTTCCATCCTGAACCAAAAGGTGTCCTTGCACCTGCCTGGGGCCGAGGCACTTCAGAAGCATCAGAGAGCAGCCGGCCGGGCACTCACCTTCCACCCTCCTGCACCTGTCTCCTAGCAGGGGTCATGCGGAGATTCTGGGCATCCCAGGCGTCCTTGAGCTGCACTGAGTGGATTCTCAGGGTCTGCCGGCAGCCGGTGCCTTCGAGGGAGGCCAGGTGGAGTGGCCAAGGGCTAGCCCCTTCTCCTCCAGGCCCCTTCCCACATCAAAAGGTAGAGGCGATAATAATCCTTAATCCAGAGTTGGTAGGACGCCTTTGTGCCTGCCACCTGCTGACCCACTGTCACCAGACTGCCACTCCAGCAGGCTGCAGGGACAGGTCCCGAGAGCATCTGTCTCCTGTGGTCCAGAATGCAGGGGCGCCCCCACACGTAGGTGCCTGTTGCACCCCAGCAGGTGAGGGGACATGCCATCCAAGGCCACCTCAAAAAGGACGACAGTCAGTGCCTCCACCAAAAAGCTAGTATGTCCTGGAGCCGACGCGGGCCCTCTGTACCTGTGGGAGAGTCCAGGATGGCTTCAGATCATCTAATCAGACTTAGACTCTGTGGGTGCCCTAACCAGGCCACTGCCCCAACGTGTCCCCAGAAAGACATTCCGGGGGCCCCACCCTTGGGGTCAGGCAGAGGTCAGGCTCACCTGCCAGCAGGCATCTCGGCAGTGTAGGGAAGTGAAGAGCCCAGGACTGGCTGGAACGAGGGTGTGACCCCTTGTGGGAGGGGGACCCTGGCACGGGACTTTGCCTATCTGAACGTCTGACTCCTCATCACTGAAAGAGGCAAAGGATGGTACGGTATTGGTTCCTTTCTCATGAGGGTTCCGTGTGATTCCTTGATGCAGGACACTCAGCTCAGAGCACAGTTGAGCAACTGCTATTCCTAGTGATAAGGCAAGCACCGCGCATCCATTTGTCCATCCCATCAGTGTTTGTTACAGGCTGCTCTCTGCCAGGCCTGACCCCAGATCCTGGGGCTAGAGCAGTGAACAAAACATTCCCCTGGGAGGAGGCAGACACCATACTAACAAGAGAAGGGTTAATATCTACTGGAACTGAGTACCCTGGGGGAGTTAAGATGTCACTCTGGGAGTGATGGTGGCCGGGGGCGGGGTGGGGGGGTGGGGTTGCGGATGCTGGGGGGCAGCGTTCAGTTCATTTAAGCTAAGGCTTGAATGAAAAGAAGGAGCCACCTGTGGGGAGAGGGGGAAAAGAGCCATCCAGATTGGGGTTGGGGGGTGAGGGGAGCAGGCAGGAGGAAGCCAGGCAGGATCAACTGCGGGTGGGGATGGGACTGGGAGACGGCGGGGAGGCTGTGAAAGCGCAGGACGAGCCTGAAAGCCAGTCCAGCCCCTTCCTAAGCCAGGTGAGGCCAGGGCAGGCCCTGGGAGCCAGTCAGGGACCCTGAGCCTGGGGGCCTGGGGCTCTTGTCTGTATATTTCAAACATTTTATTATATAGGGAATCCATTTGCTGTAGCACGGCTAGGAAACTGTAGCTAAGTCAAGTCATTTCCAACACCCAGAGATCACCATCACCCTTAACATTTTGAGACAGTGTGTATATTCTAACATTTTCCGGATAGGCTACAAACACAGGGCTTTAATGAAACACATTGTATCAAACCCTTTTTTCCTGGATCTAATGTGGTGAATCCCCATTCACAGACACTCTCCCAGCCCCCTGTTGATGGCTTTTGAGAGCAGCCGTGCCCATTGCAGACACAGGCAGAGAGATGCCCTTGAGATAGAGTACTCTAAAGCCTGTAGGCTTCTGGACTCAAATAATAGATTTAATTCACAGGCGACTATCGAAACCCAGAAGTTTTAAGTTGCAGACCTGTGTCTGCAGCCAAGGACGTGGAAGAGCCTTATCTAGAGACTTGGGTTTCACCTCATAGGTAGTTTCACTTAAGAAGTTTAACCCAGGAGTGTCACCAGATAAACAGTTCAACCCTGGGTTTCTTCTCGGAAGGCAGTTTAGGGGCGTCTTCTCTGGGCACCACCAAGCCTCGGGGCTGGGTTTGGAGCGAGCCAGCACCAAGTGCCAAGGTGTCCTTTATCCCCAAACCCAGGCTTTCTCCCAGTTGCCATCACTGAAGTCCAGGGTTCAGGTTCTACCCGGCTTCCATTCGTCACTGTCTCTGGATGCATCCGGAAGTTGGGTGCAGATTTCGGGGGGGGGTGCCCCTCCTGGAGGCTTCTCCCAGCAGAGGGGCAGTCTGAGTTGTGACTGGATCCTCCAGGTGGGGTTGATTTGACTTCCTAGAATCTGTGTCTTTCTAGCCCACAAGTAAGAGCTCTCTGTCGTATTTAGACATTTGAGAAGAAAGAGAAAGTGGCTCTCCAGGAATGGAAGCTCAGAGGGGGAATCTCTCAGAGCTGGAACATTCTGGAAAGTCCTTTGAATTGTGCCAGGAATGCCGTGGAGGTGCATCTCCCTCTGGGTCTCTGCGGCCTCTGCTTTGGGAAGTGAAGCTGGCAGAGGCAGAGGAGTGGCTGCCCAGGGGAACTGGAGGGGGCTGAGCCACGTGGCGGGGCAGTGGAGGGGCGGGGCAGTGGAGGGGCGGGGCCTGTGAGCCGCTGACAACCCGAAGCCGAGCTCAGCATGAGGACACGTTCCTTCTGTTCGTTCTTCTGTTCGTTCGGGTGGTGCAGGTCTCCCCTGAATGTGATGAAGATGCCCCGGAAGGCGATGGAGTGGGGGCCTCGTCTGTGCCATGAGGCTGATGCTGGCACCTCCATCCCAGGCGTGCTGTGAAGTGTCTGCACATCCTCAGCGTGATGGCAGGCACGGGGCACCAGAGGAGCCAGGGCTGTTTATAGGGTGCTCTGCACAAGAGCGTCCAGAGAGGCAGTGTGGTCCAACAGTTACAGCTCAACCTGGGCTGTCGGACTAACCTGAACCCCAAAAGGCTGCTATTGCTAAGGATGTGACCCTGGGAAGTTTTGCTCCCTGCGCTGAGCCCCAGTTCCCACACCCATCGAGTGGGGCGTCACAGCTGTGCCTCCTTTGTACGTGGGTGTTGTTGTTCAGTCACCAAGTCGTGTCTGACTGTTTTGCAACCCCGTGGACTGTAGCCCCCCAGGCTCCTCTGTCCGTGGGATATTTCTCAGGCAAGAAAACTGGAGTTGGTAGCCATTTCCTTCTCCAGGGGATCTTCCCAACCCAGGGATCAAGCCTGCGTCTCTTGTGTCTCCTGCATTGGCAGGTGGATTCTTTACCTGCAGAGCCACTGGGCAAGCCCTTGTACAGGGAGCAATTCCATAACATAACTTTACATCTGTGGCATGCCTATCCCATAACCAACTTTGTAGATATTAGTCAGTTAACAGCCATTTCATTGAAAATTATTCACTTAAGACTTCAGGATGTGCTTCATCTGCCTTGCCCAAACCATATTTATCAAATGCCTTATGCGTTTCACCTCTTCGTTGGTTGCCAGCTGGTCTTTTCATATTACATCTTTTAATCTTTTAGTAGGAGGATAAACCCCAAGTGCCAAGAAGAGGAAGTCTTTATTTGTATGTATATAAACGTACCTTGGAAGCTTTGTGAGGGCAGGATGGTGCTGGCTCGTTCACTGTTAGGTCCATGGTACCTGGGACAGTTCGTGACTAGCACACAGGAGGCACTGGGTCAATATTTGTTGAATGAATGAACATAAGTTGACTTTCCTAAAATAGAGGCATTGGTTTGCACTGAGCTATTTACACTTTCTGGAGAAGGCAATGGCACCCCACTCCAGTACTCTTGCCTGGAAAATCCCATGGATTGAGGAGCCTGGAAGGCTGCAGTCCATGGGGTTGCTAAGGGTCGGACACGACTGAGCGACTTCACTTCCACTTTTCACTTTCCACTTTCATGCATTGGAGAAGGAAATGCAACCCACTCCAGTGTTCTTGCCTGGAGAGTCCCAGGGACGGGGGAGCCTGGTGGGCTGCCGTCTATGGGGTCGCACAGAGTCGGACACAACTGAAGTGACTTAGCAATTTACACTTTCTCACCTGGCGCCTCTTACACCTGGGCATGTGGGAGACTAGGTGAGCTGTGTGGTCTAGGTAGAGATTTATCTTAAGGTTTGGGACTCTCAGTGGCCACCACCTGGGGTTTCCTGTCTCCGCTCTGCCTGCCCTTGTGAAATGAAGGGCTGACTCCATCCATGATGATGTCAGGGTTTCGGGCTGGTGCCCAGACCCATTAAACTATAATTCTGTACATGGTATGATCTGCACAAGAAAGTCTGATCCACTCATTTGTGTTAGCACCAGCATGCTGGTCCTTTAGCTCAGAATCCGTGATTTTCCTTTTAAAAATTAGCTTTTTCTTGTGATTGTATTGAGAAGGAAATGGCAACCCACTCCAGTATTCTTGCCTGGAGAATCTCATGGACAGAGGAGCCTGGTCTGGTCGGCTACAGTCCATGGGGTCACAAAGAACTGGACATGACTGAGCAACTGAGTGTGCATGCATACATGTGATTGTATAATGAGTGTTTTTCCTAATTGTATAAATAATACATTCTCATTATTAAAAAAATCAGATAGCTATAAATAAAACTTTTTGAAATCTCTCCCCCCAAAATCCGAAGTACATCCTTCCAGATTTACTTCTTTTGTTAAAAGTAAATACATGTAATTATGTGTCTTTTTGTTTTACTTGAGAGTCTTGGCCTCCTTGCCAGTGTCTACACCTGAGATCCACCGTATTTCTTTTAAAAGCTGCAGAACATGGGGATGCCACAGTTTAAGCCCTCCTCTATTTATGGACATTTATATTGTGTCCTGTTCTGGGCTCTTATTGATAATTCAGCAACAGGACATCTCGCCCATGTGACTGTGCACTTGTGCAAATGTTTGCTTGGAAGACAATCCTGAACCAGGATGGTTGGTTCCCTTGGGGCTCAGTTTCCCCATTTGTGCACTGAGAATTGCAAGATGATAGAAGGTCTTGTTTGTAAATATGTAGGACAGTTGGTTGCCCATGGTAAGCACTTGGTAAGTGATACTTTGGTTTTGAAACCAGAATGCTTTCGATCCACCTGGATTACCCATTGCTCTTTAAGTGTAGGTTGCAGGGAGACAGTTTAGGCCGAGTTAACTTACTTTCTGTTAGCCTGTTTTTGGCTTTCTTCTGTCCTTGAAGTGACAGCTGTTTGGGTGCCCCTCTCACCAGCAGTCCCTGGTTCTGCAAGCTTTCTGCTTAGATCTAGTCAAAGAGATGCCCTGCATTGGTAACAGAAGAGGCTGCGGACTCCCTGGGCCTTCTGGTAGACCAGCAGTCACTTCATTTCACAACAGAGCATCCATGTGCAGTTTTAGGGGTGGAGGCCAACCCTGACCATGATGCGCATTGTAGGGGAAAAAAGTGGTGAGTTTGGACTCTACCTGCACAGGTTGGAATCTCTAATATCACACGATAATAATATCGCCTAAAAACATGTTAGACCCGACCCTCAGCTCACAGATGTGTCTCTTCCTCCCTGCCCGCCTCCCGTCTCCATGGTGGTCTGGAGAGCCTGAGGCTTATCCAGGATCACCAAGCTCTTGAGTGCAGAGAGAGAGTGTGAGCACTGATCTGGGAATGAATGCTGCTTCTGGCCACCGGCCAGTCTCTCCTCCCAGCTCTGGGTGCCAAAGTGGGAGCAAAACCCCTCCATGGGCATTGCTTTCTTAGGTGTGCACTGGGAGATTGAAGAGATGAACCCCAGGGTTTCTAAGTTGTTTTATGTTGGGGGCTTCATTTGTGCAGGTGTGTTTAGCTCACATGAATTCCAGACTGAGAAGCCAGGGGAGAGAGCAGAGCCATTTCAGAGGCCCGCCAGGGGGCCAGGTTACTGAGACCAGCAGACCATGGAGGCAGGCCTCTGAAGATCCGGGATGTGCTGGGGGATGCTCGTCCCAGGCTGAGAAGAGTGAACGCGACTTGCTGGCATGAAGGGGGCATCTCTCAGAACCAGGCACCCTGTCAGCCCACATTCCCTCCCTCTCCCTTCAGCCCCAGAACCGTGGATTCGAGTTCTCACTTCCTGAGCATCAGGGGTAATCTTGTATTCTCTGTGAGCTGATGGCAGAGCTTCGAGTTCGCTTACAGAAAGTAACTTAACTCAGCCTAAACTGTCTGCTTGCAACCTATGCTTACAGAGCAAGGGTAGTTCAGTTTGTCCCTAAGTGCGAATCACGAAGCCCAAAGCAGCCACCTTGTGCGGATACACAAGGTCGGGCCTGGAGGAAACCCTGAGCTTGGGAGGCGTCCCTGGTGAGCTGCCCTGGGGGCCATCGGGCCCTCTCTGGGTGACCCCTGGGACCCCGGCACTCTGGATGCAGTCGTGCTGGGAGCAGTACAGGGGCGGCAGACATCCTCTTCCCCCGCGCCCCAGAAAAGCGGGTCAGCGCCCCAGCGTGGCCGCGCCATGGAGCCAGCAGCAGAACCATCAGGACAGCAAAAGGCAACGGCACACTGAGCCCTTTTAATCACCTAATGGCTGGGGACACCCGACGCCCCCAGCTTGTGTTTCTGGCCTCGGCCGCAGCCCAGGCCGCTGTAACTACAGCCAAGTTTGGCCTGGCCTCTCCACATTACAGCCGTGACACGGCCGCGCTCAATTGAAGTATTTGAGAACAATGAAATATGCATGGCTATCAGTGACAGCCCCATAAAGCGCGGCAATTAGCCGCGTAATCCGAGAGAGGGAGCTGGCCCTCGGCAGCCCGTGGTTCCCCATTAGTTAAATGCATTTTGTACGTCCTCATCCCATCAAATCAACTAACACTTCCTTTAATTGGTTCATGAATTATACAGCCGCCCCGCATTATAATTTAATCGCCTGTAAACATTCACAGGGCCCCACTGTAAAGTGGATCGCGCTCATTAATTCGTTAATTTCAGCAGATGGAAGGGGAGATCGGATGAACGGTGGCAGAACAGAGTGCCTTGGGCAACGGAAGAAGGAAAAAAAGGTGGGGGGCCATTTAGGTTTTTTAAGGGCTGTCAGAAACTCAATCTGTGAGCTGTCAGCAGCCCGGACCTGTCCCCCACCCCCTCTAC